>NC_083097.1:151560054-151860054 GCF_949774975.1 Lagenorhynchus albirostris
TGTGGGATCTTCCCGGACCGGGTCTCAAACCTGTGTCCCCTGCATTGGCAGGCGGATTCTTAACCACTGCACCACCAAGGAAGTGCCCTGACTTACTTTCTGAAACGTTTCTCTGGCATCTGTGATGAGACTGAATCAGAGAGGGGCAAATGTAAAATCCAGGAGACCAGTTAGGAGGGAACTGCAGCGTTCCAGGGGAGAGATGAGATAGGGAGATAAGAGGACCTATGTGACAGATACAGTCTATTATCGACTTTTGGGTCTCTGTCACTTTCCACCTGATACTGCAGTTGACTTCCTGTTATTCTAGGAGATTCCTGAGGCTAGGTCATCCCCAGAACTGAGTAACTGTAAGACAGTAACACATATTGAATCAATCTATAGCAAAATCTAACTTCTGCGAAGGGCTTTAGCAATGATAAAGCCTTCTCCCTTTTTTCCAAATTTAGTTTATTGAAGTATAGTTGATTTACAATGTGTGTTAGTTTCTGATGTATAGCAAAGTGATTCAGTTTATATATATATATATATATATAGTCTTTTTCATATTCTTTTCCATTATGTTTTTTTTTTTGCGGTACGCAGGCCTCTCACTGTTGTGGCCTCTCCCATTGCGGAGCACAGGCTCCGGACGCGCAGGCTCAGCGGCCATAGCTCATGGGCCCAGCCGCTCCGCGGCATGTGGGATCTTCGCGGACCGAGGCACGGACCCGTGTCCCCTGCATCGGCAGGCGGACTCTCAACCACTGCGCCACCAGGGAAGCCCTCCATTATGATTTAATCGCTGGATATTGAATACAGTTCTTTGTGCTATACAGTAGGACCTTGTTGTTTATCTATTCTGTATATAATAGTTTGCATCTGCCTATCCCCAACTCCGAATCCACCCCTCCCCCAACCCCTCCCCCTTGACAACCACAAGTCTGTTCTCTGTCTTTGAGTCTGTTTCTGTTTCATAGATAAGATCATTTGTGTCATATTTTACATTCCACATATAAGTGATATCATGTGGTATTTGTCTTTCTCTTTCTGACTTACTTCACTTAGTATGATAATCTCCAGGTCCATCCATGTTACAGCAAATGGCATTATTTCATCCTTTTCTATAGCTGAGTCATATTCCATTGGATATATATGTGTGTGTGTGTGTGTGTGTGTGTGTGTGTGTGTGTGTGTGTATCAATCATAACTTCTTTATCCATTCATCTGTCGATGGACATTTAGGTTTTTTCCATGTCTTGGCTATTGTGAATAGTGCTGGATAAAGCCTTCCATTAATACTTTATTTCATTCTGTCCTCTCCCAAATCTTCAAGGTGGCTATGATGAGGGCATGAATTTTACATGTCCTCTCTGAGTTAACCCTTGCCACAAACTGTGAGGTAGAGACTATTTGTTTACAGCTGAGAGATGAGCAAACTGCAGAGAGGTTCACTTTCCAAAACCACACAATTAATGGTGCAATACTCAGGTGTCCCTACAGAGCATGAGATGTACTTTTTGACTTACATAAGGCAAAACTTTGCTTCCAAGCTTAATTTTTTTTCATCAGTCCAAACACCCCTAGCAGAAGCCTGAGAATCTAAAATACACTATTGGGTGCAGGTATTACTTCTCTCACTCCCCTTACTTTTTGGATGAATCTAGTTGAGTCACCTTAATTCCTGCTAGCTCCACTTAACCAATAATGAATAATTTGATGGATAGCAGGGCAACAAACAAAAAACTGTTGCTGACATCTCAATGGTCTGCTTTACTCAGCAATCAAAATGCCATGTCCCCAACTGACAGAAAATATCTTATGTTCCAGTTATTCAGAAATTGAGGACTTGTTCTAGGATTTCCATGACTCAGCAGGACAGAATTCATCCTTTATCAGGAACAAAATGGTAAGGTGTCAGCAAAGCCTTATTACTAGGATTAGAGAAACAAATATTCATTAGATTCCCTGAGACAGCTCTCAGCCACAAATCCCTGTGTGCACTCAAAACCTCTCTCTCTCTCTCTCTCTTTCTCACACACACACACACACACACACACACACACCCCAGTCCAGAGACTGATGAAAATTCATTTAATTTTTCATTAAACTGTGTGTTCTTTCGAGGACAGTGGCTGTGTGTTAACTTTATAGCATGTGGTACAGAGCCTGGATCAGAATAAAGCACTCAGTAAATGTTTGTTTAATCGACTCCTAAAATCTGTAGATGAATATAATTTTTAAAATTTTATTGAAGTACAGTTGATTTACAATGTTGTGTTAATTTCTGCTGTACAGCAAAGTGTTTCAGTTACACACATATATACATTCTTTTCATATTCTTTTCCATTATGGTTTATCACAGGATATTGAATATAATTCCCTGTGCTATACAGTATGACCTTGTTGTTTATCCATTCTATATATAATAGTTTGTATCTGCTAATCCGAAATTCCCAGTCCTTCCCTCCCCCCACCCCCCTTTCCCTTGGCAGCCACAAGTCTGTTCTCTATGTCTGTGAGTCTGTTTCTTTTTAGTAGTTACGTTCATTTGTGTTGTAGTTTAGATGCCACACATAGGTGATATGTAGATGAATATAATTAATAAATCTATTAAAAATATCTTCAGAATGCTTTAGAATGCACTGTCCAATGCAGTGGTCAGAAACAATGTGTGGTAACCCAGTACTTGAAATGTGGCCAGTCCAAATAGAGATTTAGGGAAGTGTAAAATACACCCCAGATTTTGAAGACTTAGTACAAAAAAAGATAATATATTTGATATATTGGGTTAAATCAAATATATTACTAAGATTAATCTCATCTGTGTTAAATGTGATCCTATAGTATTTAAAATTACACATGTGGATATCATTGTATTTTGATTGGACAACACGGCTCTAAAAAGGAAAATAAAGGTCAGAAAAAATTATTCTTAAAGAAGATGGCAAGCCAATATTTGATGCCGCTTTCCACACTCTTCATCTTGAACCTATCAAAAAAGCTTAGGTTTCTTCCAAGGCCAGCTTCTCCTGTGGCAAACAGAGGCCATGAGGATTCTGCCTAGGTCAGAGGGGTGGGCTGATAGCTCATGGGCTGAAATGTGGCTTGCAGTTATGGTTGACAGTAATTTTCTTAAAAACTGAATTAGTTATTACCATTTCAAAATGGGGAGATTTCATACACAGATCCTTATTTGTTAGGTGCTCTTAGAAAAGGGGAAGTTGTGGCAATGCTGGTCTTTTTTTTTAAATTTTTTTTTATTTGTTTATTTTTGGCAGCGTTGGGTTTTCCTTGTGGCGCGCGAGCTTTCTCTCCTTGCGGTGAGCAGGGGCTACTCTTCGTTGTGGTGTGCAGGCTTTTCACCGCAGTGGCTTTTCTTGTTGTGGAGCACGGGCTCTAGGCGCATGGGCCTCCGTAGTTGTGGCACACAGGCTCAGGGGTTGTGGCTTGCGGGTTCTAGAGCGCAGGCTCAGTAGTTGTGGTGCACGGGCTTAGTTGCTCTGTAGCATGTGGGATCTTCCTGGACCAGGACCCGAACCTGTGTCCCCTGCATTGGCAGGTGGATTTTTAACCAATGCACCACCAGGGAAGCCCTGGTCTTCTTCTTTTTTTTTTAATTGAAGTTTAGTCAATTTACAATGTTTCAGGTGTACAGCAAAGTGATTCAGTTATACACATATATATACATATACGTACACATATTCTCTTTCAGATTATTTCCCATTATAAGTTATTATAAGATACTGAATATAGTTCCCTGTGCTATACAGTAGGTCTTTGTTGTTTATCTATTTTACATATAGTAGTATCTACCTGTTAATCCCGAATTCCTAATTAATCCCTCCCCAGTACTGGTCTTACATGTAAGCCAAAAGGTACAGCTAAAAAGCAGAAGCCGCCTTTGCCCAGGGAATGGATTCTCCAGTTTGCCATATTGTATTCCTATGGTCGAGTTGTTGTTGCTGTTGCTTTTTTTTTTTTAAGTAAAATATTTCTTGTAGCCACACTTTTATTCAAAGAAGAAAAGGGAAATGTAGACTAAAAGGGTGTCTGTGTCTTAAAGGAAGAGAAGAACATTCAATGGTGTTTAATATAACCACAAAGTTTGTGTGTGGAAAGAATACATCTTAAATCAAAATTATGCAACAACTCCAGATGGCACCTGACTTTGCAATTCCTCATCTAGTTCTTCCGGATCCATCATTATTGGAGACGTTGAATAGTACTGCATCTCATTTGAGCTTTGAGTTGATGTAAAAGAAATTCTCCAAAGTGGCTCTACTTGCTTACAATTTTACCTTAAGGGTCTAAGAAAAATTCTAGGACATTGTTATGCAGTTTGTGCAGACCTAGTAAGATCTGATTCAGGCCTGAAAGAAAGAAATAGCCAAAACTTAAGTCCTTCCATCCTTTAATGTACTCTTCACGGAACTTCAGCTTTCAAAGCACTTCCGGTTCTGTCTCACCTAATTCAACCCTGTGAAGTTCATGGGGTGAGATTCCATAGATGGGGAGGACAGCGGGGGCCCAGGAGGCTGAGTGCCTTGCTAGGAGTCAGACGGGTAGTCTGTGGAAAAGCACCAGACCATGAACCCTCTGCCTCCCAAGGCCTTCTGGACAGTGGACAGAGAAGGCGGATGGCAGGAGAAAAGAAGTGGAAATGAAAATGGAGACCTGAAGAGAGGTGGCGGGTTAAAAGGGGCAAGGAAAGTGCAGAAGAAGGCAGACATTGAGGGGTGGAGATAAGGCAGTGGAAAGGGTGGGGGACTGCTTCCAAGGAGAATGAGCTTAGACAGCATATCTGGGGCTGTTGGTGAATCTCATTCCATCAATGGCAAAACTAGAGCAGAGAGGAGGTGGTTTGCCCGGAGATGTCCAGCACTTTGCCAGGTGGACACTAGAACGTGAATCCAAGTCTCCTGATCCCAGTCCTGGGATCTTCCTTCGGTTGGTCACAGGGAAGACGGGCCAGTGGGCAGAGAGACGAGTGAGGGCCTGAGGCAGGCAGGATCAGAGTCGCAAGAGGCGTGGACGGAAAGCTCTGCCTAAGGCTGGTAGTGCCCGGGTGGCCAAGGGCCAACCATTTTCAAGGGGCGCACATCTTCCACAGCTTCCGGCTCGAAGGCGGCGTGGGAAACGCCCCCATCCCCACCACGCCCCCAGTATTCGGGGACTTTCGGAACCTCCTGAGAGATGGTCAGGGGATTTTGGAAACATCATGGCAGGAATCAAACGGCCGATATTTCTGAACGACTGCAATTTCCTAAGAAACATTCAGAAACATTGGAGATGAAAATGGTTAGGAAGAAGGCGAAATCTGCCGAGGGGCATTCGTGAATTTCCGAAGCTTCTCGAGGAGCATTCGGGACCTCTCGGTTCTTTGCGATCTATTCGAGAGTCAAGTCCCTGGTAGATCCGTTCGTCGCCTAACTCCTAAGGGCGACTTGGGCAGACAGTCCCCCGACAATTTTCGTTAAGTGTTAGGGATCGGCCCGAGAGTGGTGCCCTCTAGCGGCGGAAATTGTCACCATTCCCGCCTCCAGGTTGGGCCGGCACGCGCAGACGCAGTTGCGCGCCGGCGGCTGTTCAGACCGGATGTGGTTGCTGCTGAGGTCATTTCCGGCGGGTGACGGTGCGGACGGGTCAGAAGCGTAGAGGCGGCTGCAAAATGGCGGCGCCTGAGGAGCGGGATCTAACACAGGAGCAGACAGAGAAGCTGCTGCAGTTTCAGGTAGCAGCGAGTACTCGGTGAAGCGAATGCCACCGCGGGCTAGGGAGTGGGTCCCTAGAGGAGCCCAGAACCCTGCTCAGATTGGGCCCGAGATTCTTCTCAGACCAGCAGGCGGCCTCCTCCCCCCCCAGGCGCCAGTTGCCCGGCTTGCTGCCCCCGGCGCCCGAGCCTCTGTCGGTCCCCAGCCTTCCAGGAATGGCTGCGGGCAGACCCGCTCCCCCTCTCTCCCCTCAAGAGGGTCAGCTTCCCGGGTTCCCCTTAGCGGCGCCCGTCCTCAGCCATCCTTTTTCCAGCCTGGTTACCGGTTGGACCCTCTCCGCCAACGACTGTGGATCTACTGGGATGCTTAATCCCCACCGTGGAGTTGACTTCGTTTCGGGTCTCTGGAAGGCCTCCTCCCAGCCTCCCATGCCATTTCCACAAACGTTTACTGAGGGCCTCTTGGGTGCCAGGCCCTGTGTTGGGCGCTCTGGTGGCAGTGGGGTCAGGATTAGCCCCCGCCCTAAAGATGTGGGAGGACACCTCGTAATGAAACAGTGCATGAGAAATGTCATCAGTGCCGTCTGACGGGGTTTATTACCCCGGGCTTATTCCTGGGCTCACGTTCTTGACTCTGCTTGAGGAGGGTGGGAAACTTGGCTGGAATCTGCCTCCTTTTAGTGGATGTTTGGGTTAAGAACTTTGGACACTATGCACTTTATCCCTGAGCTGGAGAATCTGGTTGGAGGAGACTTAGGTAACCTTGACTCTGTGTTACCCTGATGGGTACCAGTTTCTTTATTTCTAGAATACGTATCTTAAAAGTGTTTATCCCCTAAGGATGTTGTGGAGATCAAAATGAGTTTATGGATGTCTAAAGGGCTTTGTAAACAGTAAATTGCTCTTAAACGTATTGCAACTATTAATCATTATTTAACTTAGGATAGAATTAAAGTTAGTGGTATGCTTATTTCCTAATATAAAATATGCTAAATATTCATTAATTACACAATATTTACCAAAAACCTTAGTGCTCAGGCAATAACAACAAATGGATAGAATACCATTTATTGAGTATGGTGTTGTAAGTACTTTCCTGAAACACTTAATATACATTATTGTATTTAATGCAACCCTATGAGAGTCATACTGTTACAATCCCTATTTTAGAGATGAGGGATATGAGGTTTAAGAAGTAACATGCTTAGGTTACACAGCTAGTAAGTTGTGATGTCAGATTTAAAACCAGGTCCATCTTTCCAGAACCCTTCCTGAGCTCTTGACGTGTGTGCTGTACAACCCATGTAAGTAGCAGTGTACACCTGAAAGTGGAATGTAAATGCTCTAATATTGTATTTTTTTTCTCTTTGCAAGCGCTCACTTTTCTGTGATTTCCTTGATTTCACTGCAGTTAATTTTGAAGTGTTTTCTCTTAAATCAAGCAGTGGGTTGGAAGTGTATAAATTGGAAAATACTGTCATGGAAGTAGTTGACATTTGTTTGGAGTTTTGAGTAGAGAAATTGATGACACAGCACATTAGAATTAAAATGAATAAAGAGCAGATAACTAGCTTCTACTTCCTTACAGACTACTAATTTCAGAGTGTTGTTTAACTCTGGCAGATCATTTTATCCCTTACAACTCTTGAGGGATAAGCCCCCATGTTGTTTAAAGTGTAATGAGGTGAGGTGAACCATAAGTCGTGAAGTACTTAGTCTGGTCCTGGAAGAACATGAATATGTGGTAGCATTTCTGAGATAAAGTGCATAGGAATCTCTGTTTTTGTCTTCATTGGCTGTCTCTATCAGTAAGAGAGGTGAGTAGCAGGTTAAAGTTGTATTAAGATTGCTTTATGAAATTGGATTTAATAAGACAAATACATTTTACATTTGTGTATTCTTTAAGCAGTTGCTTGGGTCAGGTTCATCATCCAGATTACCATTAACATCCTCTGAAATTTACTAGGTGTCAAGCGTTATACGAGGTATTTGATGTACATTAACTCTTTTAAACCTTTTTGTAACACTGTAAGGTGTTAACCCCAATTCAGTTTATTAATGAAGAAACAGGTTCTGCGAGGTCAAATAACTTGCTCAGGTGGTAAGTGGCAGAGATTTAGAAATCCATACCCATAACCATCTTGCTTATAACCTAATGGAAAAGCCAGACACATACATAAATAATGAGTATTCTGCAGTATATTAGTGCTCATGGTGTAATATACATAGTAGTATAAACAAAGTGCTGTGGAAATTTAGGAAATGATAGTATTGATGAGGATGGAGGGGGAAAGAAGGATGGCTCAGTAGTTACCATTAAGTTTCTACCGTGCCTTAGGTGTGGTGCTAGATAGTTTAGAACCATTATGCTTAATCCTCACAATAGCCTTGTAAAAGTGCCACAGGTGATATGCCTCCTCCTAGGTAAGGAAACAGGTCTAGTAAAGTATTTGCTCCAGATCATTAAGCTCTTAAGTAGTGGGGATGAAATTAGAATTAGAAATCTAGTGGATCTGGATCTGAACTTAAAAGCTGGACCCTTTCCACTGTACTTTGCTGCTTTGAAGGAGGAATGGAATAACAGGTGGTGGGCAGGAGTATGTTCAAAGCTGAGGCATGGATATGAAATAATGTAGAATGTGTTTGTTGTGATGGATTTAGAGAATTGGAAGATGAAAATAACACTGGAAAGGTAAATTACAGCCAGATTTTGGAGGCCTGTGCTCAATGGTTTAAACTTAAATCTGTAGGCTTGAAGAGCCATCAAAGATTTTTTCAACTAGAGAGTGAAATAACACTAGGTTTCAGCTTTGCTTCACTAACAGTATGGAGCATGTGCTTGGAATCTCCACAGGGGTTAGGACAGAACAGGATGACACTGCTAGGAGTCAGTTTTCAATAAGTTGCTTCATTTGATATATCGAAATTAGCAAAAGTGAAATATTTTGGAAATCTCAGGTTTCCTCTATTTCACTTTTTTTGTGACATATGATTTGATTGGAACTCCTTAGGTTATATTTAGCAGGCTTCTAAGTCTGTTTGATGTCTTTTAAGATTCTTCTAGTTACTTTCTCCTGTTTATTTTACAAGCAGTTGAATATGAATAACTAATGCCATATTTATTTTAGGCTTTCCCCATTTTCTTTAAATGGGAAGTAATGAGTTTTAAGAGGAGCTAATACAAATATGGGGAAGGTCAGTTGTATTGAAGTCCATGTTTCCAAATTTCCAGGTATAGCCGATTCCCCTGGTGTCTTGGTTTACTGCCTCTAGGTTGCTGTTTGAACACCTGGAGAAGGATGACATGGATAAAGAGAGAAGCAACTAAAGGAGCTATACATGGCCAATAGAGGAAGAAACAGTCCTTTTCTGCTTGTACAGCAGTATGAAATTTTGAGATTCGAAGGTGTTTTTGTTTTTGACATTGTTTAAACACTTATTGAGCATTTACTTTATCGAAAGTGCTCTAGATCCATTGTATCTTTAAGTCCTCCCAGTAAACATGGTGTAGGTTCTGGTATTGTTGAGTAAACTAGGATCAGGAGATAATTTACCTAAGGTCAGTGATGAGCTTAGATTTGAATCCAGAACTCTGGATTCTCTTTCTTACTACCTAGCACTGCCGCTCTGGCCCTAGGTTTTGATTTGTTTTCAACAACAGGTAGGTGAGTAGGGCCAATAGAAACAGTATGGGACACTTTGAAGAAAGAGAACACAGCAAAGGAAGTCCAAAAGTGTGATTCTAATCCTGGACATCATCACTAATGTTAATTCTCTTAATCTTCTCTACGTGAAGATGGACTTTTTAAGGAGAAGGGAAGAAGAATCCCCCAAAGTGGGAATGAACAAGGAGGACCGTTCTCTCCCTTCCATACCCACAGGTATGAGAGAGAAAATGGGAGAGAGGGCTTCAGGGGGAGTATCTTCAGGGAAGAGCCAAGTTTCAGTTAGACCATGAAGATGAAGGAAGTGTTCCGGAAGTTAAGGATCCTAGGGGATACTGCTGACATAGCAGGGCTTTTAATTCTAAACAGAATCCTAAAAATGTGGTGTTACTGGGTCAAAACAATGTACGTTGTAAATTTTAATAGCTACTGCTAGACTGCTTTCCAGGGAGTTTTGGCAGCTCACACTCTCACCAAGAGGATGTGAGACGACCAGTTTCCCCACATCCTTGCCAGCACTGGATGGTGTCTTTTCAGTTTTTGTTAATCTGATTAAATTTTCAGAGTCCTTGTTTTAATTTGCATTTCTAGTCGTAGTGGTGTTTGTAGTTTTTGATTTTGTTTTGCAGTCAGTTGAGTTTGAACAGCTAATGCAAACACTTGTTTTAAGCTATTTCAAATGGGAAAGAGTAGGGACATAAGAGTGACGGATTGGCTTTGCAGGTGTCCCATGGTATTATGGAAGGTTTGTTTTCTGGTTGCAGAATAAAAAGTGCTGATTTTAAGATTGAATTCCGTTCTATAAACTCCTGATTATGGATGAGATTGAGCTCCTTTTGGCTACTTATGGTTAGTTATTGTATAAATTCCCTGTTTATCCTTTGTTCATTTTCTATTGGATTATTTGACATTTTCTTATCAGTTTGTATGAGTTCTTTATGTATACTGGTAATGTATAGCAAATATTTTCTTTCGTGACATTTATCTTTGATCATTAATCTCTTCACTTACCCTTATTTAAAATTATGTCATCAAATTGGCATTTTTTTCGTTCTGGCTTTTGGATTTTCTGTTTTGTCTAAGAATGCCTTCTACTTAATGACATTATACATATGTTCTCTTTTGTTTTCTTCAAAATATTTTATAGATTTCTTGTTAAAATCAGATCTTTAATCCATGTGGAATTAATTTTTTGTATGTATGAGATGAGAACCCAAACTTGCTTTTTTCCAGGAAAGACTATAGTTTAGCTGAATAGTCAATCCCTCCCCCAACTGATTTGAGTAGTCCTCTTTATCATAGTGTACTCTGTTTTCGATAACCTATTTGCTAGTGGCATTACTGAATTAATAATAATAGCTTTCTACCAAATTTTACTGATAATACCTGATAGGACAGGACTCCTTCCCTATTCTTTTTTTTAATTATTGGTAATTCTTACAAGTTCTTTCATGTACATTTAAAAATCATTTTGTGAGCCACTATGGAGAACAGTATGGACGTTCCTTAAAAAACTAAAAATAGAACTACCATACGACCCAGCAATCCCACTACTGGGCGTATACCCTGAGAAAACCATAATTCAGAAGAGTCATGTACCACAATGTTCATTGCAGCTCTATTTACAATAGCCAGGACATGGAAGCAACCTAAGTGTCCATCGACAGATGAATGGATAAAGAAGATGTGGCACATATATACAACGGAATATTACTCAGCCATAAAAAGAAACGAAATTGAGTTATTTATAGTGAGGTGGTTGGATCTAGAGTCTGTCATACAGAGTGAAGTAAGTCAGAAAGAGAAAAACAAATACTGTATGCTAACACATATATATGGAATCTAAAAAACCCAAAATGGTTCTGAAGAACCTAGGGGCAGGACAGGAATAAAGATGCAGATGTAGAGAATGGACTTGAGGACACGGGGAAGGGGAAGCTGAGATCAAGTGAGAGAGTGGCAAGAACATATCACTACCAAATGTAAAATAATAGTTAGTGGGAAGTAGCCACATAGCACAGGGAGATCAGCTCAGTGCTTTGTGACCACCTACAGGGGTGGGATAGGGCAGGTGGGAGGGAGGGAGACGCCAGAGGGAAGAGCTATGGGGATATATGTATATGTGTAGCTGATTCACTTTGTTCTAAAGCAGAAACTAACACACCATTGTAAAGCAGTTATATTCCAATAAAGATGTTTAGGGCTTCCCTGGTGGCGCAGTGGTTGAGAGTCCGCCTGCTGATGCAGGGGACACGGGTTCGTGCCCCGGTCCGGGAAGATCCCACATGCCACAGAGCGGCTAGGCCCGTGAGCCATGGCCGCTGAGCCTGTGCTCCGCAACGGGGGAGGCCACAACAGTGAGAGGCCCGCGTATCGCAAAAAAAAAAAAAAAAAAAAAAAAGATGTTTAAAAAAAATCATTTTGTGCAGCCGTGGAATTATTGGAATTGCTTAAAATAATAATTTGGGACTGGTTGAAATTCAGGCACATGTACATTTCTTTATTCAGATGTCACATGTCCTTTAAAATATTTTTTTTAACTTTCCTCTAGTTTTTGGATATTCCTTATTACACTTATTCCTAGGTATTTTGTAGTTTTGGTCACCCTGTGACTGGGATATCTCTTTATTTCTAAATGGTTACTAATAAAAATGCTGTTGCGTTTTGTACATTTATCTTGATTTTTTTGATCTTCTATCGAATTTCTTATCATGTTTTCTGATCATTACTAATTTTCTAGTTTTGTCTCTTGGGCTCTTTTTTTTTAATAACAATTTTATTGTGATATAATTGTCGTATCTTAAATTAACCCTTTTAAAGTGTGCAGTTCAGTGGTTTTTAGTGTATTTACAAAGTTGTGCAACCATTACCACTATTTACTTCCAGAGCATTTTCATCACCTCAAAAAGAAACCCATTAGCAGTCACTGTCCATTCTTCTCTCCTTCTAACCCCTGGCAACCACTAATCTATATTCTGTCTCCATAGATTTTGCCAATTCTGGGCATTTGGTATAAATGGAAGCATACACTGTACAGCCTTTTGTGCCTGGCTTCTTGCACTTAGCATAATGTTTTCAAGGTTCATCCATATTGTAGCCTATATCAGTACTTCATTCCTTTTTATGGCCAATAATGTTTCATTGTGTGGATAAACCACATTTTGTTTATCCATTTTATCAGTTGATGGCCATTTTTATTGTTTCAATTTTTTAGCTATTAATATTGATGCTGCTATGAATATTTGTATACCAATTTTTTTTGGACATATTTTCAGTTCTCCTAGGAGTAGAATTGCTGGGTCACATGGTACCTCTGTTTAACTTTTTGAGAAATTGCCAAACAGTTTTTCCAATGCAATTATACCATTTTCCCTACCAGTAGTATGCGAAGGTTCCAGTTTCTCCACATCTGCACTAACATTTGTTAATCATCCATCTTTGAAACCATCCTAGTAAGCGTGAGGTATTAATCTCGTTTAATCTCGTTTTGATTTGCATTTTCCTAATGACTGAAAAGATGGTTGAGCATCTTTTCATATGCTTATTGGCCATTTGTGTGTCTTCTTTTGGAGATACAAAAATCAAATCTTTTGCCCATTTTTTAAAAATTGAAGTGTAGTTAACTTACAATGTTGTGTTTCAGGTGTATAGCAAAATGATCCAGTTATATTTTTTTCAGATATTTTTCCATTATAGGTTATTACAAGGTACTGAATATAGTTCCCTTTGTTTCACAGTAAATCCTTGTTGCTTATCTATTTTATGTATGGTAGTTTGTATCTTTTAATCCCATACTTCTAATTTATCCCTCCCCTTTCTTCTTTTCCCCTTTGGTGACCATAAGTTTGTTTTCTATGTCTGTGAATCTGTTTCTGTTTTGTATATAGATTCATTTGTACTATTTTTTTAGATTCCACATATGTGATATCATATAATATTTGTCTTTCGCTGTCTCACTTCATTTAGTATGATATTCTCTAGGTCCATGTTGCTGCAAATGGCAATATATCATTCTTTTTTATGGCTGAGTACTATTCCATTTTGTGTGTGTATGTGTGTGTATATACACACTACATCTTTTTTTTTTAACTGAAGCATAGTTGGTATACAATATTATATAAGCTACAGGTATACAATGTAGTGGTTTGCAAGGTTTAAAGGTTATACTCCAATTATAGTTATTATAAAATGTTGGCTATATTCCCCGTGTTGTACAATATATCCTTGTAGCTTATTTTACACATAGTTGTTTGTACCTCTTAATCCCCTGTCCATATATCACTCCTTCCCCCTTCTCCCCACTGGTAACCACTAGTTTGTTCTCTATATTGGAGAGTCTGCTTCTTTTTTGTTATATTCACTAGTTTATAGTATTTTTTAGATTCTACATATAAGTGATATCATACAGTATTTGTCTTTCTCTGTCTGACTTATTTAACTTAGCATAATACCTTCCAAGTCCATCAGTGTTGCCGCAAGTGGCAAAAACTTCACCCTTTTTTATAGCCGAGTAGTATTCCATTGTGTATATATACCACATCTTCTTTATCCATTCATCTGTTGATGGACACTTAGGTTGCTTCCATATAATGGCAATTGTAAATAATGCTGCTGTGAACATTGGGGTGTATGTATCTTTTCAAATTGGTGTGGGTTTTTGTGTTTTTGGATATATACCCACCAGGAGTGGAATTGCTGGGTCGTATGGTAGTTCTATTTTTAGTTTTTTGAGAAACCTCCATACTGTTTTCCACAGTGGCTGCACCAATTTACTTTCCCACCAACAGTGTATAAGGTTTCTCTTTTCTCTACATCCTCTCCAACATTTGTTATTTGTGTTCTTTTTGATAATAGCCCTTCTGACAGGTGTGAGGTGATGCCTCACTGTGGTTTTGATTTGCATTTCTCTAATAACTAGTGATGTTTGAACACCTTTTCATGTGCCTGTTGCCATCTGTGTGTCTTCTTTGGAGAAATGTCTATTTTGGTCTTCTGCCCTTTTTTAAAATAAATTTATTTATGGCTGGCTGGCTGGCTGGTTGGCTGTGTCGGATCTTAGTTGCAGCACATGGTATCTTTATTGTGGCACACGGACTCTTTGTTGTGTCACGTGGACTTCTCTCTAGTTGTGGTGTGTGGGTTTTCTCTCTCTAGTTGTGGCGCCCAGGCTCCAGGGCATGTGGGCTCTGTAGTTGTGGCATGTGGGCCCCAGAGCGCACGGGCTCTGTAGTTTGTGGCACGGGGGCTCTCTAGTTGAGGTGTACGAGCTCAGTAGTTGTGGTGTGCAGGCTTAGTTGTCCCGTGGCATGTGGGATCTTATTTCCCCGACCAGGGATCGAACCCGTGTCCCCTGCATTGGAAGGTGGATTCTTTGCCACTGGACCACCGGGGAAGTCCCAGCCCATTTTTTGATTGGGTTGTTTGTTTTTTTTGATATTGAGTTGTATCAGATGTTCATATATTTTGGATGTTAACCCCTTGTCAGTCACATCATTTGCAAATATTTTCTACCATTCTACCATTCCGTTGTCTTTTCGTTTTTTTGATGGTTTCTTTTGCTGTGCAAAAGCCTTTAAGTTTGATTAGGTCCCATTTGTTTATTTTTGTGTTTATTTCTTTTGCCTTGGGAGACTGATCTAAGAAAACATTGCTATGATTTATGTTCGAGTATGTTTTGCCTATGTTCTCTTTTAGGAGTTTTATGGCATCATGTGTCATATGTAGGTCTTTAAACTATTTTTATTTTTGTGTATGGTGTGAGGGAGTGTTCTAATTTCATTGTAGCTGTCCAGCTTTCCCAACACCACTTGTTGAAGAGACTGTCTTTTCCCCATTGTATATTCTTGCCTCCTTTGTCATTGATTAATTGACTATAGGTGTGTGGGTTTATTTTTGTCCTTTGCCCATGTTTTACTTGGGCTATTTGTCTTTTGTTGTTGGGTTGTTAAGAGTTCTTTATATATTCTGAATATAAGTCCTTTATCAGATATATCATTGGCAAAAATATTCTCCCATTCTGTGGGTTGTCTTTTCACTTAATCGTGTCTTTTGAAGTTTTTTAATTTCATGAAGTCCAGTTTAATGTTTTATCTTTTGTTGCCTGTGCTTTGGTCATGTCTTAGAAACCATGGTCTAATCCAGGGTTACAAAGATTTACACCTGTTTTCTTTTAAGACTTTTGTAGTTCTGGCTCTTACACATAAGGTCTGATCCATTTTTAGTTAATGGATATGAGGTGGGGGTCCAACTTCATTCATTTGGTTGTGGATATCCAGTATTCCCAACACCATTTCTTGTAAAGATTATTCTTTCCCTATTGAATAACCTTGAAACCCTTGTTTAAGATCAGTTGACCATAACTAAAGGTTTATTTCTGGATTCATTTCTGTTCCATTGATCTGTGTCTACCCTTATCTGTATCTACACTGCCTTGATTATTGCAGTTGTGTAATAAGTGTGATCAGGAAGTATGAGTCCTCCAACTTTGTTCTTTTTCAAAAGTGTTTTGGCTATTCTGGATCCCTTTCATTACCAAATAAATTTTGGGATCACCTTGTCAATTTCTGCAAAAAAAGGCAGCTGGGTCTTTGATAGGGATTGCTGTTACTCTAGATCAGTATGGGGAGCATTGCCATCTTAACAATATTAAGTCTGTCAATCCATGAATATAAGAAGTCTTTCCATTTATTTAAGTCATCTTTAGTTTCTCTCGATGTTTTGTAGTTTTCTGTGTACAAATCTTGCACTTCTTTTATTAAGTTTATTCTTTTTGAAGGTACTGGGAAAGGAAATGTTTTCTTAATTTTATTTTCAGGTCGTTCATTACTACCATATAGAACTATAACTGATTCTTGTATATTGATCTCATATCGTACAACCTGGTTGAACTCTATTAGTTCTCTATTAGTTTTTTTGTAAATTTCTTAGCTTTTTCTATATACAAGATTATGTCACATGTGAATAGATAGTTTTATTTCTTTTTTTTCCTTCTTGCTTAGTTTTAGTATAATGTTGAATAAAAATGGCAAGAGTAAATATCTTTGTCTTGTTCCTGATCTTAGGAGGAAATCATCAGTCTTTGACCATTATTATGTTAGCTGCGAGTGTTTCTTAGATCAGGGTGACAAAGTTCCCTTCTATTCCCAGTTAGGTTTTTATCCTGAAAGGGTGTCTTGGGTTCTTAAAAGGGTTATATGAGACAACGCAAGTAAAGTACCTGATAAATACTAGGGCTCTATCAAAAAAAGGGGCAGTTTTGGAGAATGTTCAATTGTACACATGTTCTGTTACATTTCTCTTTATTTTTCCAGGGAATATTTAATAAAGGGTAGAACTGAAAATTTGCAAAACTGTCCTCCTTTTTTAAAACTGGAGTTAGGAGATAAGAAACACTTATCAAGTAGCCTAATGTATACTCGAAGGAGTGCAAGTCCTCTTCAAAAAGGATACATATAGAAAATATTTTATATACAGAAGACTTGTCTGATATTTTTCAAATTTACAGAATTAACCCTGTGATTTGGGAATTTAAAGTGTTGACAGTTAAACTTTGTAAAGATTTTTCACTTGAAAATTCAAATTTAGCTTAGTTTTAGTATCCTTAGATACATTTTCCACAAGATTAGCATTAATACATTGTATTTCATTAGTTTTTGCCTAACCTTTTCATACAAAATGATGACATTCTGACGCTGTCAGCCCTTCTTTATTTGTTAATAGGGATAAAGATACATGTTCCCTCCCCTGTTTAGTTACACCGAGTTATAGTATATATAATAAAGGCAGGATGAACATTTGATCCTTTCAATTATTTATTAGTTTTTAAATAATGAGTTGATTCCTAGCATCCTATGAAGTAACCATTGAGATTTTTTAAATTTTTATTTATTTATTTATTTATTTTTGGCTGTGTTGGGTCTTCGTTGCTGCACATGGACTTTCTCTAGTTGCGGCGAGAGGGGGCTACTCTTTGTTGCGGTGCGCAGGCTTCTCATTGTGGTGGCTTCTCTTGTTGTGGAGCACAGGCTCTAGGCACGCAGGCTTCAGTAGTTGTGGCACGTGGGCTCTAGAGTGAAGGCTCAGTAGTTGTGGCGCACGGGCTTAGTTGCTCTGCGGCATGTGGGATCTTCCCGGCCTAGGGCTCGAACCCATTTCCCCTACATTGGCGGGTGGATTCTTAACCACTGCGCCACCAGGGAAGTCCCACTGAGATTTTTTTTTTTTAACATCTTTATTGGAGTATAATTGCTTTACAGTGGTGTGTTAGTTTCTACTTTATAACAAAGTGAATCAGCTATACATATACATATATCTCCATATCTCCTCCCTAACCCACCCCTCTAGGTGGTCACAAAGCACTGAGCTGATCTCCGTTTGTTATGCGGCTGCTTCCCACTAGCTATCTGTTTCACATTTGGTAGTATATATAAGTCCATGCCACTCTCTCACTTCGTCCCAGCGTACCCTTCCCACTCCCCGTGTCCTCAAGTCCATTCTCTACGTCTGCGTCTTTATTCCTGTCCTGCCCCTAGGTTCTTCAGAACCTTTTATTTTTTTTTTAGTTTCCATATATATGTGTTAGCATACGGTATTTGTTTTTCTCTTTCTGACTTACTTCACTCTGTATGACAGACTCTAGGTTCATCCACCTCACTACAAATAACTCAATTTTGTTTCTTTGTATTGCTGAGTGATATTCTGTTGTATATATGTGCCACATCTTCTTTATCCATTCATCTGTCGATGGACACTTAGGTTGCTTCCATGTCCTGGCTATTGTAAATAGAGCTGCAATGAACATTGTGGCACATGACTCTTTCTGAATTATGGTTTTCTCAGGGTATATGCCCGGTAGTGGGATTGCTGGGTCATATGGTAGTTCTAGTTTTAGTTTTTTAAGGAACCTCCATACTGTTCTCCATAGTGGCTGTATCAATTTACACTCCCACCAACAGTACAAAAGGGTTCCCTTTTTTCCACACCCTCTCCAGCATTTACTGTTTGTAGATTTTTTGATAATGGCCATTCTGACTGGTATGAGGTGATACCTCATTGTAGTTTTGACTTGCATTTCTCTAATGATTCGTGATGTTGAGCATTCTTTCATATGTTTGTTGGCAGTCTGTATATCTTCTCTGGAGAAATGTCTATTTAGGTCTTCTGCCCATTTATGGGTTGGGTTCTTTGTTTTTTTGATATTGAGCTGCATGCGCTGCTTGTAAATTTTGGACATGAATCCTTTGTCAGCTGCTTCCTTTGCAAATATTTTCTCCCATTCTGAGGGTTGTCTTTTCGTCTTATTTATGGTTTCCTTTGCTGTGCAAAAGCTTTTAAGTTTCATTAGGTTCATTAGGTCATTTGTTTACCACTGAGATTTTTAAAATTTGAATTGTAGAGTTTTAAAATTTGCAGTGAACTCATGGATGTAAATATATTTAACGTATTACATTTCATTGCCATTGTGCTTATTAAGGCTTAGGTTGTGCCATCTTTGACAATTGTGAGTCTATTCATTTATTTATTTATTTATTTACGTACGTGGGCCTCTCACCGTTGTGGCCTCTCCTGTTGCGGAGCACAGGCTCCGGACGCGCAGGCTCAGAGGCCATGGCTCACGGGCCCAGCCACTCCGCAGCATGTGGGATCTTCCTGGACCGGGGCACGAACCCGTGTCCCCTGCATCAGCAGGCGGACTCTCAACCACTGCACCACCAGGGAAGCCCTGTGAGTCTATTTAGATTGGCTCCTGATGAGTTTTATTTTTTAGGAAATCCTAGTATTTACATAATTTTATTTTTTCAGAGTCACAGAAAAGATTTACCGTTTGAATTTGTAATTTGGAAGAGGCTTGTATTATTTTTCCTGAAGACTTTTATCATATTGTCATGGCCCCAGTAGTCCTTGATAGGTTTTTAGCTTTTTGACGTTGTAAGATGTTTGACTCATCTTGTGCATTTTCTAGAATCAGGTGTTTCTCCAGGAAACCTTGTTACTTTTTGGTAAGAAATTATATTTAGATGCCACAGGTCTGGTAGCTATGAGTGCTCATCGCTGTTGGGTTGGTCTAGAACTTTTTAGTTAACAGAAGTAGGAAATAATATATAGTACAGACACACACATATGTTTGTATTTATTTAATTCATGATAAAACAATTTGATATTTCCAATTCAAATTCAGGACTGCCAATTCAAATTCAGCCCTACATTTTACCTCTCTTCTTTCTCCATACCCAAAAAATTGGTTCTTAATGAGATTAACATGATTATTCATTTGCCTTATCACATAATCAACACTTTGTCTCAAAATAATAATACCCTTACTAGTAACAACAATTTGATTGTTTAAAACAATTTAAGCCCTTTTATTGCAGAATGTATAGTCAGTTTACTGTGTTTTAAAGTCATGTGGGATAATTTCATTTTGGATAGTTATGCTACCAACTCTACACTTGATTTTTGCTTCTGATGTTTAGAAATTGTTGCTGCTGCTTTTTCTAAATTTTGTTTTATAAAACAGCTGCAGGATTCCAAAGTCAAATCTACATGTAACAATATATTTAGAGAACTCTAACTTCTGTTCTTCTCTCTTATACCCTGTTCCCTGCCTTCCCCTGCAGAGAAGTTTAGAATTAAAACAAAAACAAAAACCTTTCTTTTAAAAAATCTAAGTAATAAGTATATATATTTGTGGACCCCTCCCTTTTAAAAAAGATAAATGGTGATGTATATTACACACTTTTCTCCAACTGTCTTTTATACTTATTATCTCCTGGTGATCACTGCATAGCAGTATAGGGATTTATTTCTCTTAAGTATTTACAGCTGTATAATACTCTATTGTATGGACATACCGTAATTTAGATTGATGGATATTTAGGTTATTTCTCATCTTTTGCTGTAATAAATAATAGAGCAATAAGTAGCCTTGTGTACCAACATTTTATTTTTTGCTAGTGTGTCTTTGGGATAGATTCGTAGAAAGATTTCTGGGTCAAAGGATTAAATGCTTATATATATGTATACGAATCTGTAGTGTTGCTAGATATTGCCAAATTTTCCTACATGAGGATTGTACCATTTTGTATTCCCACTAACAATGTATGGGCCCCTGGCAACCTCACCAACAGAGTGTGTTGTCAAATTCAGTATAGTTTTTTTTTTTTTTTTTTTTGCCGTACGCGGGCCTCTCACTGCTGTGGCCTCTCCCGTTGTGGAGCACAGGCTCCAGACGCGCAGGCTCAGCGGCCATGGCTTACGGGCCCAGCCGCTCCGCTGCATGTGGGATCTTCCCAGACCGGGGCATGAACCCGTGTCCCCTGCATCGGCAGGCGGACTCTCAACCACTGCGCCACCAGGGAAGTCCCAGTATAGTTTTAATTTACTTTTTCCTTATGAGTGAGGTTGATCAACTTTTCATATATATAAGGGCCATTTGAGTTTATTTTTCTATGAATCGTCCACTTTTTCTTACCCACTTTTGTAGCAAGTTATCCTTTTTCTTCTGGGTTCTTTGGGTTTTTTTGGGGGGGGGGGGTTGTCATTTTGTTTGTTTGTTTTTTGGGTTTTTTGGCCGCGCTGCATGGCATGCGGGATCCCAGTCCCCGACCAGGGGATCGAACCCATGCCCCCCTGAGAGTGGAAGTGTGGAACCCCAACCACTGGACTGCCAGGGAAGTCCCATCCTTTTTCTTCTGTATTTAAAAAAAATCTTTATATATTAGGAATTTTTTTTTTTTTTTTTTTTTCTGTACGCGGGCCTGTCACTGTTGTGGCCTCTCCCATTGCGGAGCACAGGTTCCGGACGCGCAGGCTCAGCGGCCATGGCTCCCGGGCCTAGCCGCTCCGCGGCATGTGGGATCTTCCCGGACCAGGGCACGAACCCGTTTCCCCTGCATCGGCAGGCGGACTCTCAACCACTGCGCCACCAGGGAAGCCCTCAAAAGAACTTTATAATCAGCTTCTCAAAATTGAAATTTTATTAAATTTATAAAATGAATTTGAGGGGATGTGATTGACATCTTTATGTTGTTGAATCTTCTTATTCAAGAACACAGTTATTGTCCTCTCAGAAGCTTTTTGACAGACTGATTCAGTAGTGCTTGCTAGGCTTCGTTTGTTACATTTTTATGTAACAATCACAGGCATTTATGATCAAGTTGGTTCAAGTTTTGGGTTATTTCTTCAGAATGGGCTGGGCATCCCTGTTTGTTTTTGCACTCCTTTAAGTGTTTCAAGGAATAACATCTGTGTAATTGGCAGAGTAGTATAAAAGAATATCTGTATTACAGATATTCTTCTAGAAGCATATCTTCGAGGTGGATATTGATAAGGATTAATTCTGCCAATTTTCTTTTGGGCCAGTTGAGGGTCATTTGACATATTTAGGAAATCTTAGTGCCCATTTCTCCATATTATATTTTTCCTTAAAATGAATAGCAAAAAACAGTAACGTAATAAAATTGAAGATTTGATGTTAAATGCTTCCTCTGTGTTCATGTGTTTTTAAACTGCCGTTTGGTGAGAGTGCCAGAAATGATAAATAGCAAAATCACTATGAGCACTGAGGTGCCTCTTGGCTTTGGATTTTCCCACCAAGGAAATTTTGAAAATGTTTTCATTTTCCTGGTATAAATTTAGAAGAGAAAATATTTTCATGCTAAGTATCTGGGGAATTTTTTTTCAGTATGTATGCATGTGTATATGTATTAGTGTTTATAAATTCCTGTTGGAGTTAAATAAGTGAAACCAAAAAATCCACTACCCTCAATTAACCCTCCACTCTATCTGCATTGCCTCTACCCTAGTTTACACTTCATTTCCCCTTTGGAATATTTCAGTAACTGTACCACTGCCCCTAATTTCAAGTCTCTGTCCTCTTCAATTCAGCCGTCTTACTCTTTCCAGAATAATCTTTCTAGCAAAGATTTGATTGTGTCACTAAGATTTTTCATTTGCTTTGCATTGATTAAAGCAGCATGAAATCTTTGCATCTTATGATCTGACCCATATTTCACTGTCCAACTCCATAATTCTACCCTTTCCATTTCTATTCCAGTGATATTTTTCAGTTCCCTTAACATGGCATTCTTTATCATTGCCTCTGTGCCTCCATGCATACTCCTCTGTTGCCCTGAAACACCTCCTTCTGCTAGTTTTCAGCTCAGAACTCTGATACCATCCTGAGTTCCCTGGAAGACTTGGATTTGTTTATTACTGGTGTATAGTTTATTTATTTACATGTCTTTTTTTTTTTTTTTTTTGGGCTGCATTGGGTCTTCATTGCTGCATGCGGGCTTTCTCTAGTTGTGGCAAGCGGGGGCTGCTTTTCATTGCGCTGTGCAGGCTTCTCATTGTAGTGGCTTTTCTTGTTGGAAGCACGGGCTCTAGGCGCGCAGGCTTCAGTAGTTGTGGCACGTGGGCTCAATAGCTGTGGCTCACAGGCTGCAGAGCACAGGCTCAGTAGTTGTGGCATATGGGCTTAATTGCTCTGCGGCATGTGGGATCTTCCCGGCCTAGGGCTCGAACCCGTGTCCCCTGCATTGGCAGGCAGATTCTTAACCACTGTGCCACCAGAGAAGTCCCTATTTACATGTCTTTTTACTCCACAAAATTATTGGGGATCAGGACTGTGATTTCTTTGTGGTGCTTGCTGCATGATGCTCAATTAATATTTGTTGAGTGAATTTAATAACTCACCAGAAATCTCACTTAACCAGAGGGGTTTTGTTTTAGTTGTTGTTGTTCTTGATGTTGTTTCTCTTTCTTTGTTAAAGCAGTTGCAGCAGCTTTAAGTATCCCATTTTTAGGAGGAAGGGAAAAGCAAAAATTCGAGTTAGCCACATTCTCATCTTTGCAGTATGATGTAGGGGAAAGAGCTCCATATTAGGAATTGCACCATTTGAGATCTTGACAGTTAATTAATCCCTCTAGGCCTCAGTTTCCATATCTGCAAAATGACTCTGATATTTCTAACTTTACAGGGTTGTTTTAAGAGTGGATAAGAAAGCACATACTACAGTGCTTGACTCATAGATGTTTAATAAATAATTGAATCTAAATCATGGAGCATTTTATAATGCCAAGTTTTGAGGCTGAAAAGTATAATTAAATTTAAAAGTAAATTGTTAACATTTTGTCACTTGACATTAGATTATACATATATGGATACATGTATATATGTATGTATATATACATACATATATACATACACAAATCTCATGCATGTCAAGTTTTGGAAGTGTAATTTCACGCTATTTTGAAACATATACAGTGGCAGATACTGTTGGCCTCGAGGGTGGGGAGGGAACAGGGAAGGCCAGATTCTCAGATGACATTTTGGAAGACTAGTAAAGTTTGGTGCCTTTGTAATGTTTCTCATAAAGAAGAAAGCAATAACACCTTTATGTCTTCCTAAACAACTTTTCTGCTTGATTCTGAGTAGCTGAGTCACATTAGGAAAGGTTGAATAAGGCCAAAGTGGTTTTTGTTTGTTTTTTAGTGGAATTAAGTGTGTTAAATGAAAGAATAGATACTGAAATAGGAACTTAGTGAGAAGTAATTTATTTGATTCCCAGAAAACAATCTGATTGTAGTACTTTAGAACCTTTTAATCAAGTTCAAGTTCATCTCACAACACACTACAAATGTCTTTTTCCCCCAATTTTTAAAATGTGGCAGAATACACATAAAAGTTACCATCTTAACCTTTTTTTTTTTTTTTTTTTTGTGGTACGCGGGCCTCTCACTGTTGTGGCCTCTCCCGTTGTGGAGCACAGGCTCCGGACACGCAGGCTCAGCGGCCATGGTTCACGGGCCCAGCTGCTCCGCGGCACGTGGGATCCTCCTGGACCAGGGCACGAACCCGTGTCCCCTGCATTGGCAGGCGGACTCAACCACTGCGCCACCAGGGAAGCCCCTTAACCATTTTTTAAGCATATAATTAGTGATAACTAATACATTCGTAATGCTGTGCAACCATCATTATCATTCATCTCCATAACTCTTTTCATCTTGTAAAACTGAAACTATACCCATTAGACAATAACTCCCCATTTCCCCCTCCTCCAGCCCCTGGCAGCCACCGTTCTACTGTCTTTCTCTATGATTTTGAGTACTCTAAATACATCATTTAAGTGGAACCATACAGTATTTGTCTTTTTGTGACTGGCTTGTTTTTCTTAGCATAATTTTCTCAAAGTTCATCCGTGTTGTAGGATATTGCAGAATTTTCTCCTTTTTGAAGGCCGAATAATATTCCATTGTATGTGTATAACACATTTTGCTTATTCCACTCATTTGTTGACAGACACTGAGTTGTTTCCCATCTTAGCTACTGTGGATAATAATGCTGCTCTGAACATGGGTGTACATACACAGAAGTGGAATTGCTGTGTCATATAGTAGTTCTATTTTTGATTTATTGATGCACTGCACACTGTTTTCCACAATCGTACCAGTTTACATTTCCACCAGTGTTGCACAAGGGTTCCAATTTCTCCACATCCTGGCCAGCACTTTTCATTTCCTGTTTTTTCAATAGTAGCTGTCCTAACAGGTGTTAAATGGTAGCTTATAGTTTTGATTTGCATTTCCCTAATGATTAGTGATGTTGAACATCTTTTTATATGTTTATTGGTTATTCGTATATCTTCTTTGGAGAAATGTCTATTCAAGTCCTTTGCCCAATCAAGTTGTTTATTTTTCTGTTGTTTTAAGAGTTCTCTATATTCTGGATATTAATCCCTTATCAGATATACAGTTTGCAAATATATTCTCCCATTCTGTGGGTTGACTTCTTACTCTGGGTAGTGTCTTTTGTTGTACAAATTTTAAAAATTTTCATGAAGTCTAGTTTGTCTCTCTTCTTTTGTTGCCTGTGCCTTTGGTGTCACATTCAAGAAATCATTGCCAAATCCAGTGTCAGGAAGTTTTTAGCTTATGTTTTCTCCTAAGAGTTTTATAATTTTAGGTTTTACATTTGGGTCATGGATCCATTTTGAGTTAATTTTTGTATATGGTATTAGGTAAATGAGTAGGAAAAACACACTCCTCCTATGTTTCTCCTTTTCTCTGAATAGACATGTACGTTTTCCACACATCAAGCAATTCTTTTTTTTTTTCAAGTTCTCATCATTTATTGATAAAGCATAATAGTCCATGGCATTAGAGTCTAAGGAGCATTCTATGCAAATTCATGGTGAGTTACAGGACGAGTAAGGCAATATTTTACTCTTCAAGTTATAGTCATGGAATTAACCTGACTTTCCTTGGAGCGTAGGACTTTTGCTGGGAGGAAATGATGCAGTGTGAAGTAGTGGAACGTGTACTGTTTTTCTTTTTTAACATCTTTATTGGAGTATAACTGCTTTACAATATTGTGTTAGTTTCTGCCAAGCAGTTCTCCTAGATTCAATTCAGTTCAGTTCTGACACTGTGTACCTGAAGTTAGCATCAGATCCCACAAGTTAAGAGTTCAGTCCCACAAGACTGCCCCCACTTCAGATGCCAATCACAAGTCCCAGATGCCACCTGAACTTCTGACTGACCAGCTATATATTGGGGTTCACATGACCCCCTCCTCGGGTTTGATAATTTGCTAGAGTGGTTCACAGAACTCAGGAATACACTTTCGTTTACTGGTTTATTACAAAGGATATAATAAAGGATACAGAAAAACAGCCAGGTAAAGAGATATCTAGGGCAAGGTCCAGAAGGGTCCCAAGTGCAGGGGAGCTTCTATCCCAGCGGAGTTGGGATGCACCACCCTCCTGGCATGTAGATGGCTTCACCAACTCAGAAGCTCTCTGAATCTTATACTATTGGGATATTTACGGAGGCTTTATTGCCTAGGCATGATTGATTTAAATTCCATTTTCAGACCCTCTCCCCTCTTTGGAGATTGGGAGGTGGGGCTGAAAATTTGAAGCTTCTAATCATGGTTTGTTCTGTCTGATGGCCAGTCCCTATCCAGGAGCCCACCAGGAGTCACCTCATTAGAACAAAATACAATGATATCATCCAGGAAGTTCCAAGGGATTTAGGATCTCTGTCAGGAACCAGGATCAGAGAACAAATATTAGAACAAAAGATGCTCCTAGTGCTCTTATCACGTAGGAAATTATAAGGGTTTTGAGAGCTTTGAGTCAGGAACTGGGGTCAAAAACTAAATGTTAGAACAAAAGAATCTCCTGGTACCCCTATCTGCAAGGGTTTTAGGAGCTCTATGTCAGAAACTGGGGGCAGAGACCAGTATATATATTTCACAGCAAAGATCCAGCTTTGGCATGTGGATATCCAGTTTTCCAGCACCATTTGTTGAAAAGACTGGTCTTTCCCCATTGAATGGTCTTGACACCTTTGTCAAAAATCATTTTACCATATATGCAAGAGTTTATTTCTGGACTCTATTCCATTCCATTGGCCTATATGTCTGTCTTTGTGTCCGTACCACATTGTTTTGATTACTGTAACTTTATAGTAAGTTTTGAAATCAGGAGGTGTGAGTCCTCTAGCTTTGTTCTTTTTCAAGATTGTTTTGGCTCTTCGGGTCCCTTGAGATTCCATATGAGTTTTAAGGTTGGTTTTTCTATTTCTGCAAAAAAAAAAAAAAAAGGCATTGGGATTTTGATAGGGACTGCTCTGAACCTGTAGCTCACTTTGGGTTTTTAACAGTATTGTCTTCCAATCCACGAACACTGGGTGTCTTTCCATTTATGTAGGTCTTTAATTTCTTTCAGCAGTGTTTTGTAGTTTTCATTGTACAAGTCTTTCACCTCCTCAGTTAATTCACAGTATTCTTTTTGATGCCATTGTAAATGGAATTGTTTTCTTACTTTCATTTTTAGAGTGTTCATTGTTAGTGTAAAGAAATGCAACTGAAACTTGTGTGTTGACTTTGTATCCTGCTACTTTGTTGAATTCATTTATTAGTTCTAACAGGGATGGGGGGCGGTCTTTAGAGTTTTCTACATATAAGAAGTTATGTCTCAATTGATTTTAATAGATAGCTATCATACAAAGTAGCTTCTCAAACCACAATGAAATTAAGGTAGAAATTAATAACAAAAGTAAAACTGGAAGATTCACAAATGTATGTAAACAACACACTCTTAAATAACCAATGGATCAAAGAAGTAATCACAAGGAAAATTAGAAAATATGTAGAGATAAATGAAAACACAACACGCCAAAACTTACGGGATGCAGCAAGAAATGCTTGGGGAGTGGTGGGGGCATTGGTAGCTATTAAACACAAATGTTAAAAAACACAAAAGATCTTAAATAAAATAAAAAATAATAATAAAAGGGTCTTCCCTGGTGGTCCAGTGGTTAAGACTCCGTGCTTCCCGTGCAGGGGGCACAGGTTTGATCCCTGGTCGGGGAACTAAGATCCCGCATGCCACGCGGTGTGGCCAAAAAATAAAAAAAAATTTTTAAACACAAAAGATCTTAAATCAACAACCTAACTGTATAACTTAAGGGACTAGAAGGAAAAGAACAAACTAAACTCAGAGCTAGCAGAAGGAAGGAAATATAAGGAACAGAGCCTAGGTAAACAACACAGAGAATAGAAAAATCAATGAAACCAAAAATCGGTTCTTTGAAATCAACAAAATTGACAAACCTTTAGCTAGGTGGACTAAGAAAAAGAAAAGATTCAGATTACTAAACAGAAATGAAAATGGAGACATTATTACCAATTCTACAGAAGAAAAAAATGATTAGAAGAGAGTACTGTGAACAATTGTATGCCAAAAAATTAGATAACCTAGATAAGATAGACAAATTCCTAGAAATACAAAACCTACCAAGACTAAATCACAAAGAAATAGAAAATCTGAATAGACCTATAACCAGTAAGGAGATTGAATCCATAATCAAAAATCTCCCAACAAAGAAATGCCTTGAACCTGATGGCTTCACTGGTGAATTCTACCAAACAAATTTAAAGAACTAATTCCAGTCCTTCTCCAACTTTTTTAAAACACTGAAAAGGAGGGAACACTTTCTAACTCATTCTTTGAAGCCAGCATTACCGCCATACCCAGATGCCGCTAAAAAACTACAGACCAATATCCCTTATAAACATTAATGCAAAAATCCTTGACCAAATACTAGCAAACTGAATTCAGCAGCATATTAAAAGGATTATACACCATAACCAAGTGGGATTTATCTCTGGAATGCCAAGAATGCTTCAACATATGAAATTCTATCCGTGTAATATTCCACATTAAATACTGAAGGGAAAAAATCCACATGGTCATCTTAGTTGATGTACAGATGTCTTCCTTGTCCACATGAACTAAGTACAGTTTCATTATAACATTCTCATTTTTAATGTTTCCTTCATGTTTCTTAAAAATAATAAATTGAGCATTCTATACTTAATCTTTACAACCCAGTGGGTTAATTAGTATTTTAATTTCCATTTTACCAATAAGGAAACAACCTTGTGACTTCCCTGGTGGCGCAATGGTTAAGAATCCGCCTGCCAATGCAGGGGACACAGGTTCGATCCCTGGTCCGGGAAGATCCCACATGCCACGGAGTAACTAAGCCCATGCACCACAACTACTGAGCCCACGCTCTAGAGCCCGCGAGCCACAACTACTGAGCCTGCGTGTCACAACTGCTGAAGCCCACGCACCTAGAGCCCATGCTCCTCAACAAGAATAGCCACCGCAATGAGAAGCCCGCGCACCACAATGAAGAGTAGCCCCTGCTTGCCGCAACTAGAGAAAGCCCCTGCACAGCGACAAAGACCCAACACAGCCAAAAATAAATTAAAAAAAAAAAAAGAAACTGAACCTCAGAAAGATGCCTAAGTTCACCCAGCTAGTAGAATTAGAATGAAGGATTATTCAAGATTCTGGTGTCTTCTGAATTTCCAACAAAGCTCCACCACTTATTCCACCTACTCTTAATTGCTTGGATAAGACCTTCCTTTAGGTGAAGTTAATTTTTTTTTTTCTTTTTAACTAAAGGCAGGACTTTTCAAAGCCTTTAAAAGATGTATTGGGAATTTCCAGAAAGGGGATTTGATAAGCAGCATTTTCCAGTCTTATCTGACACCAAACTCAAAAAGAACAAAACTTAATTGTTGACTCTGGGTATAAAGGAGAAAAATTTTATGTACATCTATGAGCTGTTTCTTAGCTACCAGTAGGTACAGTGATGATAGAAGAGACTGGGAATAAGAAGACTGGACAATTCTGCCACCCTCATGCTCTGTGACTTGGGAAAGCTTGTTCACTTTGCTAAGCCTCAGTTTCCTTTTATGCAAAATGAGGGGTTGAAATATTGTCCTCAATTTATCTTTACTCTTTAATGTGAAAATTGGAAAAATTCCAGATGTTTTATTCTCAGTTGAACGAAAATTTTGTTGAAATTTTCCAAATTGAGAATTTATTGAAAACTTCTTGTTTTCTAAGATGAATTAGTTAAATAATGGGAGACAGTATAGCATAGGAGACAACCTGGACTTTGGACATAGTTATTCTAGGTTTCAGTCTTGGCTCCACCACTTATCATTATTCTTAAACAAGGATATTCTTACACAAAGTATATAACCTCTTGAATCCTTGGGTTTCTCGGTGAAAATGAGGGCTTTATTACTTACATTGCCTATTACATAGTAATAGGTGCTTAGGAAATGGAAGCTGCTGGTATTTAATTTGGTAAATCAGTAATTAAATGTGAATAATAAAGATCTGAGTGTAAGAGCTTTAGTTACAGATTAGAGCCGAGGTGTGATCACTTTACTTCCTTAAAGGACTTCAAATTCCATTTCTCCTGCCACTACTAGTGAGAGCATACTGCTTATTGCATAAAGCAAAGCTATCTGTGTTGCAGGAAAGAGAGAACAAAGATCTCTGCTTTTTCCCAAGTTTCTCTCTGGGAATAACTGAAAACAAGTTAAAATATGCATCCTCAACAAGCTAGAGCCAACAAGCCAAGTGGAGTTTAGAGAGTACTTAGATTTCAACTCAACCTCCTGCAGTGTTTGTTAGTATAATAAACAGATGAGGTGTGGAAAGAAACACTTCTTAGGAAAGCTCTCTAGTGATTACTGTAGAGTGATTAACTCTAGTTACCCAATCCCTATCCAAATAGTCGAATGAGACAATTGGTTACAACACTGTACGTCTGTTGTTTGTGGTACCTTCCTTGAGTTATACTTAAGAGATAGATCGAGGATCACAGTATTTCAGATGTAGGTTGCCAAGTGGTGTTGACATCCTACTGTCATCTGATTTGGGAGGAGGAAGTTAGACTAAGGTTGGAATAGGAGAAGGATATAGAATGGTTCACGCACATCCCTCCAATCTCCCCTATGCATTTTGCTAGTTAGAGATTGATTGGGGTTCTGGGTCTTTTTTGCCCTAAAGATAAGTACTTCCTTTCTCCTACTAATGCTGTCAGTCTGTTACATTTGTGTAAATTGATGTAACTAAATGTAATATTATGCTAAATCCTTGGGAGGGCAATTCATTGAAGAGGAGTTAGCTTTGAGGGGAGGCGGAAGGGAGAGATCATCTTGGAACAAGGGATATTTCTCAGTGAGACAGACTTGGATGGGCCTGCCTGAATAGGGGATTTGTGGTACACACTGGTCCTGAAAGATTAGAGGGAGAAGGAGGTGCCAAAGTTAAACTTTCTACTCCTTGAAGCTGTTTTGTCCAGTACCATCTCAGATCACCTCAGATGTCAGTAGATCTGAATGTAAACCAGAGTTCTGAAGAGCAGGCCAGTTAGGTGAAATTACAGATTTAGCTAACCTTTATTGATCACTTACTGTGTACCTGAATTAGTGCACGGTGTCTTCCACATAATTCTTTTTAAAGAGTCTCGATATTCTCAACTGATAATGGGTATGATGGCACTATCTCATGGGATTGTTGAGGAAACTGTATAGCTCCTTACACAAAGTAGGAATAAATGAGTGATAATGAAAAGACAATGTTTAAAAACTAGAGAGAGATAAAGAAGTAAAAGTTGATCATTGGCGTGAGGGCAAGATGTTCATTTAAACATTTTCTACTGTATGCTAAGGCACTACACTAGGTCTAGGGGATATAGAGATAAATGGGTTCTCTTTGCAAAAGAAAGTTCCTATTAAAAGAATTACAGCCTGCTGAGTTCTAAAGAAATTAGTTTGGGAGGAGCTTGAAACCAATGACTGAGGTTATTAAATATAAAATTCCCTCAGCTTCTGTGTTTCATCTCTCTTCTGTAAGTGCTTATAGCCAAACATGTTATTGCTGAGGAGAGAATTGGTAGCAAAGCTAATACAGTGTCTCCAGCCAAACCTGTAATATTCTTTCTTTTTGAACAAAGCTGGCATTGCAAAGCTTAATTGGCACCGAAATGACTATTGGCTTGACACATATTTAGTTTTTTATGGGACACATATTTAGTTTTTGACTCACGTTGAAACCAGCCCTATTTAATGTAAATTGGAATAGTCCTTTTAAAGTGCATTTTAGCAGTATGTATCAAGAACATAAAAATATGTATATTCCTCTCAGGGAAAACTGAGAATGTGGGGGGAAAAATGTATATTCCTTGGCCCATAATTTTAACTGGATCCTAAGGGGTAAAAGCCTAAATACAGAGAAACTTTATAAACAGAAATGTTCATCAAAGTGCTGTTTTAATAACAGAACATCAGAAGCAGTTGCAAAATCTATATGTAAATTGTTTTAGCCAATTAGAATATTATATAATCATTAAAATGGGTTATGGAGACTAATGCATAAAGGAGTACTTGGTATAATAAGTAAGAATGCTCAAATTTGTGCATATCCTGGAGAGAATACTCTCATGGAGAAGAGAAAATTGAGAAATCTCCCCAAACCTTGACTGTATGCAGTGATGTGTGAAAGGTGGGGCTTGTTAGTGGAAAGAATGGGGTGGAAAGATTGGTTCCCAAGCCAGGAGAGAAAACACCAGAAGAGTCCTACGAAGATCAGAAAGCGAAGGTGAATGGATTTTTGTCAAGATGCTTACAGTCTAGAAAGGAGAAGCAAAGACCATTAATCAGTTCCCCCTGTATGTTTGTTTTTGTTTGTTTGTTTTTAAGTTTGGAAAGGAGATTGAATCAAAACTCTAAATCCTTTTCTTGGAATACAGGGAAGTGGTAGTGGTTGTGACCACAGGGAAACCTCTCCCTTCCTCATCTTTCTCTAGTATTTAAACTGTCTTAACCTAACTTATACTAGGTTTTTTAAAGTACAAAACTGAGAGAAAACCCAGGTAGCCAACCCATGTCTAGGTTATGAGTTGCATCTGTTTTCAGACAGTGAGTGCCAGATGAGTTCGGCATGTTTTTCATTTTTGGATCCTGTTGGCTAGCTTTGAGGTCAGGAAATCCATTCCCGCACGATGCATTTAGCATCATGATATAATGAATAAGAGTGCATTCATCTTTGGCGGTCTGTTTCCACTTTTCCTCCTAATTTTTTTGAACACTGTATCTTAATATTTCTCTTCTACTTCCACATATTATCCAATCTTCTTGGCTCTGTCTTTACAATATAACCTCAATCTATCCTCTTCTTTCCCTTTTCACTGCTACGATCCTATGCTAAACCAGCATTCTCTTTCCCTAGGATTCCTGTATAGTCTCCTTGCTGTTTCTTGCTCTCTGTCATGCCCTCTACAATTAATTCACAAAGCAGCCAGAATGACTGGCTACATATGGTCATGACACTCCTGCTGAACTTAGAAGTAAGGCTCTGGGTTAGTGATTCTCAACTCTGACTGTACATTAGACTCAGCTGGAAGCTCCTTCCCTTCCAGGAAAAAATTTACCTGTGCCTAGCCTGCATATTCAGAGAATCTGATTAAATTGCTTTTGTGGGGGGGGAGGTGTCTAGATAGCTGTAGATTCCCCTTGGATGCTTCTGATGTGCAAGCAGGGTTGAGAAACACGACCCTAGATGAACTTTCCCTACCCTGCCTACTTCTCAGACCTTATCTGCCAACTTGCCAAGCTTGTTCTGTCTCAGATGTGTCTCTCCCACCCCAGTTTTGTTTTGTTTTTCCACTTTTTTTTTGGCTGTGTTGGGTCTTCGTTGCGCACAGGCTTTCTCTAGTTGGGGTGAGCGGGAGCTACTTTTCGTTGCGGTGCGCGGGCTTCTCATTGCAGTGGCTTCTCTTGTTATGGAGCATGGGCTCTAGGTGCGCAGGCTTCATTAGTTGTGGCACGTGGGCTCAGTAGTTGTGGCTCGCAGGCTCTAGAGCGCAGGTTCAGTAGTTGTGGTGCACAGGCTTAGTTGCTCCACAGCATGTGGGATCTTCCTGGACCAGGGCTCGAACCCATGGCCCCTGCATTGGCAAGCGGATTGTTAACCACTGTGCCACCAGGGAAGTGCTGTTTTTCCACTTTTTAAATAAACTTTTTATTTTAAAATATATTTACAGAAAACTTTTAAAAATAGTATGCAGACTTCCCATATACCTTCACTCAGTGTTCCTTATTAACATCTTACATACTAGTTTGGTACATTTGTCACAATTAATGAACCAGTATTATTGCATTATTATTAACTAAAGTCCACACTTTATTCAGATTTCTTTAGTTTTTACCTAATGTCCTTTTTCTGTTCTGGGATCCCATCTTACATTTAGTGACTGTGCCTTCTTAGGCTCCTCTTGCCTGTGACAGTTTCTCAGACTTTTCCTGGTTTTTGATGACCTTGACAGTTTGAGGAGCACTGGTCATGTATTTTGTGGGTTGTCCCTCAATTGGGATTTTTGTGATGTTTTTCTCATGATGAGGCTGGAGTTTGGGGTTTGGGGAGGAAGACCACAGAGGTAAAGTGCCTTTTCATTACATTTTATCAAGGGTACATATTATCAACAGGATTTATCGCTATTGATGTTGACCTTGATCATCTTGCTCAGGTAGTGTTTGTCAGGTTTCTCCACTATGAAGTTAATCTTTTTTCCTCCTTTTCCGTACTGTACTCTTTGGAAGGAAGTCACTATGCACAGCCCATACATACCTAAGGAGTGAAGAGTTATGTTCCACCTCCTAGAAGGCAAAGTATCTACATAGTTATTTGGAATTCTGCACAGGATTTGTCTATTCTCCCCCATTTATTTATTTATTCAGTCATGTATTTCTGTTCATATGGACTCAAGGATGTTTATTTTGTATTTTGGATTATAACCTATTACTACTTTATTTTCTTGCTCAAATTGTACCAGCTTTGGCCATTGGGAGCTCTTTCAGTTGATTCCTGTATCACTTTGATATATTCCCATCATTATGGGGTTTTTTGAGCACTCCTTTACTTTCTGGAACTACAGGATTCTCCAGGCTCATCTTGTGTATTTTTTGCTCCAGTCCTAGAATTAGCCATTTCTCCAAGGAACCTGGTTCCTTTTATTGGAGAACAGTATTATAAACCAGAATCTGGGCATTATGTGTGCTTGCTATTGGGGTGTGTGTTGTTGCCTCTAGGCCCTCTCAGCTGATAGAGCAAAGACATACGTGTGTATACTAAGCTAACTAGTTCTATATGCAGCCATCTGTCTAAATTAAACTTAAAAATGAGTTGATTCAGATGTTTCCAACTCTCACCCACATGGATCATTCCAGCCTTCTCCCCTCGACTATCTGTAACTTCCCGCTTCAACAATGAGAAAACTGGCTCCCACTCTCTGTTTTATTGTTCATTTCCAGTATAAGTATATGGATATAGTGCTTCAGAATGAACATATACAGTGAACCAACTCTGTCAGCTAGAGCACAGTGCTTGTGTGCAGTTCCTTTTGCCTTTAGTCTTACAGACTTCACTCATTTCCAGAGTTTTAGGTTAACACCTTTTCCTCCCACCCCATTCAGTGAGGTTGTTTCATATATATTTTTTTTAACATCTTTATTGGAGTATAATTGCTTTACAATGGTATGTTAGCTTCAGCTTCACAACAAAATGAATCAGTTATATACATACATATATTCCCATATCTCTGTTTCATATATTTTTAATACAATTAGATTATTTTGTCACAGTCTGTGTTCCATCCTGGGATCCTCTCACCTTCTAAATTATTTTTTAAATTTCTGTACATTAAGGTTCACTCTGCTGTAAAGTTCTGTGGGTTTTGACAAATGCATAGTGTCATGTATCCATTTGTCTCAGAGGTTTTGCATTTGTCCTTCTGCCTGGAATAGTCTTCCCACATATTTTCCCATGACTGGACCCTTATCTTTCATCAGGTCTCTCCTGAAATGTTATCTCCTTGGAGAGTCCTTCTTTGAGCACCGTATCCTGAGGAATCCCCAGCCTAAATTTTTGTTCATTTATTTTCTCTATGTGTGTGGTTTGTTTTGCTCAGTCTCTCTCTAGTAGGATACAAGCCTAATGAGTGCAGGGACTGTATTTGTATCCTGGATATCTAGAATACCAGATCAGTTAATATTTGTTGATATATGAATAGTCCTCTCCTAGCATATTGCTAGTGCATGTTTTTAATACTCATCAGTAGTGACTGAAAAGCAGGCCTATTCAAGTTGGGCTTCTAGTTTACCCTGATTCACTACTTATACAATAAAAGGGTTTTGCTTGCATTAGGTTAAGTATTTCAGTATACTGAAGATGTACAGTTACCCTGATTGTTCTCTCCTACAGTGTTCATAACCCCTTTTTTAAAAAGTTATTTTAATAAGTGACATATAATCTCTGGTCCCACTTAGAATTGTACAGTACCATGGATTTCCTGGCCTGACTGTACATTAGAATCAACTGAGGAGCTTTTCAAAAAACCCACTGATTCCTTGGCTCCATCCCTGACTTATTGATCTCCAGGAAGATTCTGCAAATATGTATTTTTAACAGCCAGCTTAGCATCTAGTTCTGACTAGATAGAGTTTAATTAAAACCCCAGGGTATTAATATACCATGAGTTTTGGTGACATTTTCTAGAGGATTTCACTTTAGTAGCTATGATTATTGAAGCTTATACTAAAAGGTCTTTTTAACTCGGACAGACTTTTTCTGCAGCCTTTTAAGCCCTTAACTGTGTGCTAGGTACTGGGGAGCATTATATAGAGATGAATCACAGACACTGCCCTTAAGGAGCATGTATCCTCTGATAAGGCAGTAGAATGAGTGTAAATAGTCATAATAACTGATAGAAAATAATAGGTTCATAAGAGAGGTAGAAAACATTTTTGGTAAAGACAGAGTAGTCATTCATACCCTGAGAAGAAGGTAAAAGTAAAGTCCCAATTCTTAAAGAGAATGTACAGAGAGGGAGTGGAACCCTGGACATCCCAGTTATCTGCAATGGGCTGTAAGGAAATCAAAAGTTAAAGGCGATCCTATTATAAGCCAGAAGGCAATAGCCAAACTGGTAAGAGGCCCGCAGGGGTCAGGAAAAAATCCACATTGTCAGAGCTGTCAAAGCCAGTGGTTCTTAATAGAGCTCTAGAGTTCTTAACAGAGCTTTCCAATTGCAGTATTGAAAATTTTGTAGTATTTTAAACATAAAAATATATTAGCAGGGACTTCCCTGGTGTCACAGTGGTTAAGAATCCGCCTGCCAATGCAGGGGACACGGGTTCGAGCCCTGGTCCAGGAACATCCCATGTGCCACGGAGCAACTAAGCCCATGCACCACAAATACTGAACCTGCTCTCTAGACCCCACAAACCACAACTACTGAGCCCATAAGCCACAACTACTGAAGCCTGCACACCTAGAGCCTGTGCTCCACAACAAGAGAAGCCACCACAATGAGAAGCCTACGCACCGCAACGAAGAGTAGCCCCCACTCGCCGCAACTAGAGAAAGCCGGCGCGCAGCAACAAAGAACCAACGCAGCCATAAATAAATAGTTCAGTTTAAAGAAAAAAGCAAAGTTTCTATACTACTTGTGTAATTAAAAAAAATAAACGACTGCATACCTAAAGAATGCAAAGTTCAGTTTTTGGTTTTTTTCTTCTAAGCTTTGGAAAGGATATCCAAATAGTCCAAATTAAATCCCTCACGTTGTACATAAAGGAAGCTAGAATTAAAACATGTTTGGTCACTGATCACAGGGCACAGAACCAAAGCGAGAATCTCAGGCTCCTGACTCACCAGTACATGTTATGACATTCTTAGCAGGTTGAGATCAATCTCTTTTTCCTGTTGCTTGCTGGTTATTAAGAGGAATTTCTTGAGGATAGAGACTGTATTGTATTCATCCCTATATCCCTGGACATAGTAAGTAATACACAGAATAGGAAATAAACAGCAGACATGTGTTGCATGAAAGGATGGATGGATGGGTTTGGCTTTTGTATTAGACTTTGAAGCAAGGCTAGAATTTAGCTCTGTGGAAATTCTGGTCATTAGGTGTACACGTAAGCTGTTAGATTTGTTGAGTATCGGACACCTAAAGGGAAATAGAAAATAATGTAGAAAGCTAGGTTGGGGCCACATTATAGAAACAATTGAATGCCAAGCTAAGGATTTTGGATTTTATTATCCAGTCAGCTGAAAACTTTTGAGCAGAGAAATAACACACACACAGGGGAGTGGGGAGACCAGGGGAGGTGGGGAAGAGTTAGAAAGAGGAGGAGAAATTAATTATTTTGACAATTCACTTGAGGTGTCATTAAAGCTTGATTGAAGATGCCGGCTCAGGGAATGGAAATGTGATTATAGATATAGAAAACAGTCAGAACTTGATTACTGATGAAGTATGTAGTTCAAGGGATAGAGTACTCAAAGATGAGGCTGAGGTTCCAGATGTCATATTTGCCTGTATATTTTGGAAGGTGGTGATGTCATTAACACATACAGTGGTTTTAAATGATGCATTTGTGGTACTGGTGCCACATCTAGGTAGAAATGTTGAATAGGCTATTGGAAACGTGCTGCTAAACTTCAGAAAAGGTGACAGGTCCAGAAATTTATGAGTCATTTGAGTAGAAAGGGTCATTGAGGATTGCCAGGAAGAGGCAAAAGCCAAGGACACATCCTTAGGGAAACTTCTACATTTAGAGGGGATAGGAGAAGAGCCAGAGAAGGAAATTTGGTCATAGACAAAGTGAAACCTGAGAATAGTACAAGGAGAAGGGAGTAGGGAAAGTACATATTGGAGGGAAGCATCTGAATTACAGACTTCCTTTGATAAAAAGTTTTACACATTTTGAATTATAAGCTAATAGGTAAAATGATGTAAGTTAGTGAAAGGCATTACATTTGCAGAAAACCTGCATTTTTATATCAGTATGATAAACAATAGATGTTTAGCATTAAAGACTATTTTGCTGGGCGCAGAGGTTGAAGAAGTCTTTCATTTTTTAAACTTGAATTTGAGAGAATATTGATTTTGATCAAGTAGTCTTGAAAGCCTTGAAGTTTTAAAAGACAAGGAATTTTCATTTTTTTGTTGTTGTATGGGAGTAACATCTACAATAACTGACTGAATAAATTCTGAATAGTGACATTTTACCATACTTGAATATCTGCCTTCAAAACTTTATTTTCCCAGCGGTATTCATAAGTATTCTATTAGGAGTAAAAATATCCAATATGTACTGTTAGTTTTTCCCTAAGTAACTTTTTGTTTTTAATCTTTCAGGATCTGACTGGCATAGAATCTATGGATCAATGTCGCCATACCTTGGAACAGCATAACTGGAACATAGAGGTATAATAGGATTCATTGTGAGCTTACTTATATTTCTTTTTCCCTGGTCTGATAACAAATCTCAAAGACACGTGTTTTTTTTGTTTGTTTCTTTGTTTTTTTATGAATGTCTGAAAATTTTTGTGAAAGGTAACAAACTGTACCTTTTCTGCAAAGTCCCTCCTTTTGCAATCCATGTTAAGTTTTGAGATTTAGCCATTTTGGATACATTTTAGCTCGGTTCATTCATCCTATGTAGCAGGTCTCCTCTATGAGTATACCATTAAAAAACCCCACCGCCCTGTTAAGGCTTTTCCTTTCTCTACTGTCTTGCTATCACAAAGGAGCCTGCAGTCACCACGCAGGGCTGTCTGGACGCCTGCTTCTGGGTGGAATTGTCAGTGGATGGCAGGTGACACGTATTTTTTTTCACAGCAGGAATCTTCTCTCAATAGATGTTTTTTCAAATTTACAGCTCTTTAGTCTTTAAAAATAAATTTGTGAGAAAGGTGAGTTTTATGATCAAAGTTTATAAAATCATAGAAAAGATTGTGACCAAATCTCTCAGTATAGTGTCCCTCTCTCTTTATTTTTTCTTAATTACTCTTCGAGAAAAATACTGGTTTTTAAATATTTGATTTGTAACCAGATACCATCATGTGAACCTTTTTCTTACATATTTTATAATTTATTCTTTTGGATTTTCTAGATAGTTGTGTCATCTGCAACTGCATGATTTTTTTTTTCAGTATATGGATCTTTCGGTTTTTTTGATATTGAATTGGCTAGAACTTCAGAGCAGTCTCAATTAATAATGGTAATAGCAGACATCTTGTCCTCACTATAATGCCTGTGATGTTTTATTATCAGGTATGTTTCTGGTTACGTTATTATTTTGAGATAGAACTACTAGAATGTAATAAGCTCCATGAGAGCAGAGTTCTTTTGGTTTTGTTAACTGCTGTATTCCCAGCATATAAATTTGATCCTAGTATGTCTTAGGCTCTCAAATATTTATTGACTCTTCTTCCATTCTTGGTATATTAATATATATCAAGAGTGGATGTTGAATTTAATCAAGCACCCTTTTGATATCTGTTGAAATTACTGTTTAATTATGGTATATTATTTGAATAGGGTGCTGGATTTCTGAAAATATACTCCTAAGTGATATTTAGTTATTCAGCACTATTTTTGAGCAATTAAATTCTAGGCTCTGGTACTATGCCAGCAAATAAGACGAAGTCCCTACTCTCATGGAGCTTAATTCTAGGTAATTTAACTTTGCAGTAAATGCTATGAATAAGATGAGTATAGAAAATAGAACAAAGAGGATCAGGAAAGTTATTTTAATAGGGTGGTCAAGTAAGGCCTTTCTGGGGAGGTTATATTTGAGCTGACACCTGAATGATGAAAATGAATAACGAATGTGCACATTTAAGGGGAATGCGTTTTAGGCAGAGGGAATGATGTTGCTCTGTATGATACTCTGGTGTTGTCTCCTTGTTAGGCTTTGATTTCAAGCATATGCTGGCTTTATAAAATGACTGACTTGATAAAATGAGTTGAGAAGCCTAGATAGCATAGATTTTAAAGAAAGCACTTGAAAACTTATTTCTGCCTGTTCTTTATTGACTTCTTCATGGTTTCCCCATTATTCATAATCTATTTGTAGATAAGCTTTCTTAGAAGATGCTTTTTTCTTAGAGATTTCCAGGTTATTTAGCATAGGCTATACAAAGCAGCATATCATTTACTCTCTTCTGTGTCTGTTCTATTATCCTCTCTTCTCATTGTTTTTATTATGCTTATTTTCCTTTTTTAAAAACAAGACTTGCTGGAGACTAGTTTATTTTATTTGTTTTGTTTATAAAAAGCTCTTATATTTATCAGTTCCTTTTTTCTGTTTATTAAGCAAAATTTCTCTTTAATGTATTTTTTCATACTTTTGTAGGTTTACGTTCCTTTTTTTAGCATTATGATTTTTGCAGCTTTATTTGTACTCTTTCTTGCATTTAAGGCTGTGAATTTTCTTCTGAAACTGTATTTTAAAAGTTTTTCATTTTCTTCTTTGGCCCAAGAGTTATTTAGAAACATATTTGGAATTCCTAGTAGCTTGTTTTTTTTTGTTTATCCTTTTCATATTAATCTTTCATTTTATTTATATAATTTAATATTTATATATTAAGGTCCTTGTCATTTAATAACATTATAAAATATATATTTTTAAAAAATTAAATTCTTAAAATTTAGAGAAAAATATAGAGATAAAAGGAGCCACCATGTACCTACTATCCAGCTCCTGAAAGCAGGCATTTTGCAATACTTGTTTCAAATTTCTCTTAAACAAATATAGATAAAATTGAAGCCCCCATTGTCAGTTGCTTGCATGTCATCCTGTCTGCACCCCCTCCCTTTCTTTCCCTTCTTTCCTAGAAGTAACCACTATCGACAACAGTGGTTGTCAAGGAATGTGTTTTTTGTGGGATGAAGGTTTGGTGTCTGTATTCAATCAAGCTTATTAAATGTACAATTAAAATCTGCTGTTTCTTTTTTTTCTGGTTACTTAATAAGACTACTTGACATGATGAACTTGAATGTGGTTTTATAGATTTCTTTATTTTTCATTGGTAATATCTTTGTTTTTTCCTGATTACAAAACCAATACATGTCTACAAACAATTTAAGAGTTTATAAAGTTGAAAATTAAAGTTCTTAATAACCATACTTGAGATAACTACTTTTGATGTTTTAGTATATTATATGTCCTTCCAGACTTTCTTATATATACACCTCTGCTTAGTGTGCTGATAATATTAACTTTCCCAATGTTAATAACAAATATATCAAAGAGAATGCTTTTCTATATGCTGTGGGAAGACAGTACATGGTGCAAATAAAATGCATTAATAAATTCTGTGTTTATTTGGTGGGGGAGATGTTCTAACTTTTATATAGTTTGACTATTTTATTTGATGCATGAAGACCCGTGGCCATTAGAACTTTCTTGTAATAACATATCCTTTGTTAATATCAGATGATGCTTTTTACTTTAAATTCTAATTTGGTTTATTACTATTGCTGCCCCTGCTTTATTTATTTATTGTTTTACAACTAATCTGGTATAATGTCAGCCATGCTTTAACATGAAATGACGTATAGAAATATTAAAAACTTGTTGCAAAAATACCCATGCACCCACACAGGAAAAGAATTCCAGTGTTAAGAAGAAAATGCTCACCCTTAATCCCATCATTTCATGGATAGCTAGTGTTAAATTTTAGTGTATATCCTTTCAGACTATTTTTGTTAGTTTATATGGCTATATAGGTTTAAATATAATTTTCTTGTTACACAAATGGGATTATGCTATATTTACATTTTTTCACTTTTAGTAACTCATAAAAATAATACATAAAGATAACTGTCATTTGAAGACATACAGATGGTGGCCAGTAGGCACATGAAAAGATGCTCAACATCACTAATTATTAGAGAAATGCAAATCAAAACTGCAATGAGGTACTATCTTACACTGGTCAGAATGGCTATCATTAAAAAATCTACAAAAAACAAATGCTGGAGAGGGTGTGGAGAAAAGGGAACCTCCTACACTGTTGGTGGGAATGTAAGTTGGTGCAGTCACTGTGGAAAACAATGTGCAGTCACTGTGGAAAACAATGTGGAGGTTCCTCAGAAAACTAAAAATAGAATTACTGTGCGATCTAGCAATCCCATTCCTGGGTCCATATCCAGATAAAACTATAATTCAGAAAGATGCATGCACCCCTGTGTTCATAAGCAGCACTATTCACAATAGCCAAGAAACAACCTAAATGTCCATTGACAGATAAATGGATAAAGAAGATGTCGTGTGTATATACAATGGGATACTACTCAGCCATAAAAAAGAATGAAATAATGCCATTTGCAGCAACATGAAGTTCAAACAAAGCCTAAGATTAAATATGAAAAAAATCCTGCTCAGATCATTTGCCTACCACTGTTTCTCTGTCCTACACACCCAACATAGCAATATTAACAATTTCTTTTGCTTTTTTCCCAGATATTTTTGTGCCTGTCTAAAAATATGTATATTTTTCTCCAAAGAGCTTCTATTTATATGGACTGTATCTATTGATATCTATTACCATATGACAAATTAAAACTGAAATTGTTCTGTTTATTAATTCACTTTAAAAATAATAAACTCGGGACTTCCCTGGTGGCGCAGTGGTTAAGAATCCGCCTGGCAGTGCAGGGGACATCGGTTTGATCTCTGGTCTGGAGGATCCCACATGCCGCGGAGCAACTAAGCCTGTGCTCCACAACTGCTGAGCCCGTGCTCTAGAGCCCGTGCTCTGCAACAAGAGAAACCACCATAATGAGAAGCCCGCATACTGCAATGAAGAGTAGCCCCCGCTCGCCGCAACTAGTGAAAGTCTCGCGCAGCAACGAAGACCAAATGCCAAAAATTTTTTTTAAATAATAATAAATAAATAAACTCATTACATGTTAACATTAATGTTTGCAGACTTTTTTGTCTGGCTTAATAGAAAACAGCTGGATTTTCATATTCACTCCTGCTTGTAATCTTTTGTGATACGTAGTTTTAGTTGAAGTATGTGAAGAAAATCTGGCTTCACCCAGGTATGTAGTTTACCATTTTAACCATTTTTAAGTGGCATTACAATTTAGTGGCATTAATTTAATTACATTTACATTGTTGTTCAACAGTTACCACTATCCATCTTTTTTTTTTTAATTTATTTTTGGCTACATTGTGTCTTTGTTGCTGCGCGTGGGCTTTCTCTAGTTGTGGTGAGCAGGGGCTACCCTTCGTTGTGGTGTGCGTGCTTCTCATTGTGGTGGCTTCTCGTTGTGGAGCACAGGCTCTAGGCGTGCGGACTTCAGTAGTTGTGGTGCGCGGGCTCAGTAGCTGTGGCACAGGGATTTAGTTGCTCCGTGGCATGTGGGATCTTCCCGGACCAGGGATTGAATGTCCCCTGCATTGGCAGGCAGATTCTTAACCACTGTGCCACCAGGGAAGTCCCACCACTATCCATCTTTAGAACTTTTTCATCGTCCCAAACTGAAACTCTATACGCATTAAACAATTACTTCCCATTACTGTCTCCACCCAACCTCTGGTAACCGCAACTCTTTCTGTCACTATAAAATTTGACTATTCTAGATACGCATATAAGTGGAATCAGACAATATTTGTCTTTTCGTGTCTGGCTTATTTCACTTAGCATAACGTTTTCAAGATTTATCCATGTCACAACGTGTATCAATACTTTATTTTTTATTATCAAATAATATTCCTTGTATGAATCTACCACAATATCTTTATCCATTCATCAGTTGATAAACATTTGGATTGTTTCCCCTTTCAGTTCTTGTCATTAATGTTGCAGTGGATATTAGTGTACAAGTTTTTGTGTGGACATATGTTTTCATTTCTCTTGGGTATATATCTCGGAGTGGAATTGCTGAATCATATGATAACTATGTTTAACCTTTTGAAGAACTGCCAGACTGCTTCCAAAGAGGCTACACTATTTTACACTCCCAGCAATGGTATATGATGGTTCCAATTTTTCCACATCCTCACCTACAACTTGTAACATCTGTCTTTTATTATATTACAGTCATTCTAGTGGTTATGAAGTAGTATCTTGTGATTTTGATATGCATTTTTCTGATAGCTAATAATGTAGTACATCTTTTTATATACTTCTTGGTCATTTGTTTATCTCCTTTGGAGAGATGTCTATTCAAATCCTTTGCCCATTTTTAAATTGGATTGTTTGTCTTTTCAGTGATGAGTTGTAAAAGTTCTTTATATATACTGTAGATACTAGATGACCCTTATCAGATATATGATTTGTAAATATTTTCTCCCATTCTGTGGGGTTGTCTTTTGACTCTATGTTAGTGTCCTTTGATGCACAAAAGTTTTCAGTTGTGATGAAGTCCAGTTATCTATTTTTTTCTCTTATTGCTTGTGCTTTTAGTGTCTTATCTAAGAAACCATTGCCTAATCCAAGGTCACAAGATTTTCACCTGTGTTTTCTTTGGAGTTTTATAATTTCAGCTCTTATATTTAAGTCTTTGATGTATTTTGAGTTAGTTTTTGTATATAGTGTGATTTAGGGGGTCAGCTTCATTATTTTGCATGTGAATATCCAGTTGTCTCAGCCTCATTTGTTGAAAGACTATTCTTTCCCCATTGAATTGTGTCTTAATATTTGAAAACATGAAACCTACAGGACTACATGAAGTTAGCCATATGGCAAAGTTTAAAGCCAACTGTCAAGGTTGGAGGACACACAAGTCCTCCAAAAGACCACCCTCACTTTTTTTTAAATTAATTAATTAATTTTATTTATTCATTCATTTATGGCTGCGTTGGGTCTTCATTGCTGCCCGTGGGCTTTCTCTAGTTGTGTTGAGAGGGGGCTACTCTTTTGTTGTGGTGCGCAGGCTTCTCATTGCGGTGGCTTCTCTAGTTGCAGAGCATGGGCTCTAGGCGCACGGACTTCAGTAGTTGTGGCACATGGGCTCAGTAGTTGTGGCTCGCGGGCTCTAGAGTGCAGGCTCAGTAGTTGTGGCGCACAGGCTTAGTTACTCCGTGGCATGTGGGATCTTCCCGGACCAGGGCTTGAACCTGTGTCCCCTGCACTGGCAGGCGGAATCTTAACTACTATGCCAGCAGGGAAGTCCCTACCCTCACTTCTGACAGCAACTGCAAGTTCAAGGTGTTCCTAAAACCACCTTCAGGTTTGATAATTCACTAGAAGAGCTCACCGAAAGGTATTATAACTCATGGTTACAGTGTATTACAGGGAAAGGATACAGATTAAAATCAGCTAATGAAAGAGACACTTAGTGCAGAGTCTTGAGTTCCAAACACAAAGATTCCTTACTTCTCTCATGGAATCAGGACATGTTACACTCCTGGCACAAGTGTGTGACAATATGCATGAAGTATTACCAACCAGGGAAGCTCACCTCAGCTTCAGTGTCCAGAGTTTTCACTGGGGCTTCATTACATAGGCATGATTGATTTGATTGGTTGCCTATGTAATTGAACTCAGTCTCTAGGTTGACTGATACTGCATTACCCAAAATCCCCAGCCTAAATTAAATGGTTGGTCTTTCTAGGGTGGTCAGCCCTACCCTAGGTTCCCATAGCAAAGATACTCTTATCAGGTGTGACATAGATTATCTCCAGAAGTCGAAGGCAGAGATCAGACCTCCTCTTGTGTAAGGCCAAATTTTTTTACTACAGTGGGACAAATATCCATTTTCAGGGGCAGAGTTAGGAAAGGAATGAGACTTTTTAACTGAAGATCGTCTGTCTGCCAGGAATTATATTAGAATCTTTGTGTATGGTCACCTCATTAATTTTTCAAATTAACCCTGAGAAGTATTGTTTCTTCATTTTGCACATGAAAAACTGAGGCACAGAATCCAAGCAATTCTTCTGAGTGCTGGAGCTAGGATTCAGACCTAAGTTTCTCTGCTCCAAAGCCAAGCCTTCCATCAAACACCAACCATCAGGATTGCTCCATTGCACAGCTCTGGGGACACAGTCTGCTTTGCTGTGTTCTCTGTGGATGGTTTTCCTTACGCTTGTACAGTGAAGCACCTTGTATCCCAGCCACCCTAAATATCACATACCATCTTAATAAAAGCAGTGAGCTTCCAGACAAGTTCCTAGTACTCCTCTACTGTGTATGAATTCTGGAGCCATCACCACACATTGCCTCCCACCATAGCAAGTTAAAGAAAGGTTCATAATTATATACACCCTGGTGACCTATTTTGAAACACCAGCAATGGTTGTCTCATCTCTTCTAGGTTGATTTGAGCATCACTGAAGTTCTTGCTATTCTTTTCTTCTCAGGCTGCTGTACAGGACAGATTGAACGAGCAAGAGGGTGTACCAAGTGTTTTCAACCCACCACCATCCCGACCCTTGCAAGTTAATACAGCCGACCACAGGATCTACAGCTATGTTGTTTCAAGACCACAACCAAGGGCAAGTTATTTCATAGCTGGAATTTCTCCCTTTTTTATTTTAAAAGTTCTTTCACTTGGTTATGTTGATCTCTGTATGATAGGAACAAAAGGAATATTCAGAATATAAAGCTGTTAGCTTGACCTAGCTCCTTGGTAGGTTTATTGGGTTTATCATTTTTCCTTTATTCCTTAATGAACCAATGAAAGTATCCTTTTTTTTCCTGTTTCCATGCCAGTTATTTGAAGAGTTTTCTGTGCCTTGTTTATAGCACTTCATCTACATGTATTTACATGTCTAAAAATGTTTGCTATGTGTTTAATAGATCTTCCACTCTTAAGTTAGAGTGTTTACTGAATTCTTTGTTGCTTCATTTTACTTAATTTTAAGCTACTTCTAGGGAAGTACTTGTAACCTCTGTGGGAGAAATTAGTCTTGAAGGGCTAGCAGCGAGGAGGTGGTTCAGTTAAATTCAGCAAGCACTTAAGAGTGTTCCAAGGTCCTTGATATTTTGCTGTTGGGGATCTAGAGATGAATAAAGAGGCATTCTTCCCTCTTCAAATTATTCGGTCAAATTAGGGAAGTCAGGTGTGTATACTGATAGTGAACACTCCAGAGAACTTTTTGGAGTTTCTTATTCTTGGAGTTACACTCACCTCTTATAATTGGATTTAGAATTTACTCCATCACTCCTTTTTGTGGAGTACTTGATAATGTTTTAAAAATAGTTTCTAAGTAGATGTTTTGGGGTATTCTGAAGTAGAACAGCACAGATTCCTAGAGCAATTATATGATTCAAGGAGTAGTTCTAGGGAATTCCCTGGCGGTCCAGTGGTTAGGATTCCACTTTCAGTGCTGAGGGCCCAGGTTCAATCCCTGGTCAAGGAACTAAGATCCTGCAAGCCGTGTGGTGTGGCCAAAAAAAAAAAAAAAAGAAAAAGAAAACTTTTTTCTTTTTTAAATTAAAAAAAAAAGGAGTAGTTCTGTATGTGTCCAATGTTTCTCCAGTTGTTTTGGGCTTGAATGTGTTTGGGACCCTAATGTCCACTAATGGGGCTCCAGAGCTCTAGAGCTCCCTGGCCATGGACACAGAGGGTCTCAGATTAACACAATATACTGTGTAAGAAATGTTTTGTAAGCTATAGAGCCCTATATATTTGCTAATTAATAATAAGAGCAGCAGTAATCAACACTGTTAAAATAATAATTAAGAGTATTACCAAGATTAGCAGCTGTTTGGAGATTTATAATTGTGGTTAATATAATTATTTGTCATTTATATACAAATGTTCAAGGTAGCAGTAGTGGTTATCTTTCTTGTTATTTCTATATACCACATTTTAATATATTAAGTCTAAAAAGGAAAGAATGAATATTTATGATTTAGAGAGGAAAACTTGCAACTGAATTTGACAGCTAATGTATGTAAGTAGCTGCAGAATAAGTGTTCAAGCAAATTTAATACAAAAATTATTGTATAAAAGAAAAATATAATAGTATTAGATGAAGTGAGGTCAAAGGTAGTTGGTTTTTAAGAAGGATGAGGTGGGCCAGGAAAAGGGAACCTTGTTTTGCAGAGGGAGAAATTATAAGAAAAGGACAAAAAAGAATGTAAATCTTAACTAGCAATTAAGGTATTAGGGATTGAGAGAATGATATCTAACTTTGTTTTTGGAATTTCAGGGGCTGCTTGGATGGGGTTATTACTTGATAATGCTTCCATTCCGGTTTACCTATTATACAATACTTGATATATTTAGGTATGTACCTTTGTATGTATGTGTTAGTAGTAACAAGGTAGACGTTGGAGCTGAAACATAGACCAGAATAAGGTTTATGCTCTATCAGTTTTGGCTGCCAGTTTGTCATCAGATTGAATACTTTTCCTGAAGTATTCATATAGCATGAAAATATTTTCGGTTTTTCAGACATAACAACAGATGTTATCATTTTCACAGATAAGTCTGCCTCCCTATCCCACATGTTTGTCCCCCTACATTCCCTAGTTAATCTTCACACCCTTTCCTTTCCAACCTCTGTTATCTTTACTAGCTTCACACTCCTTGTAACTTTTACCCTAAATCATTTTACAACTCATAATTCCAACAAATTCTTTTTCTCTGAGATGACCTACTTTCTTCTAGATTCCTCCTATAACAATTTCACCATTCTAGACACACCTTCTGTACATTTTCCTCTGTCCTGGCAACCCATAGGTTGCTGGCACTGGAACCCTTCCATATGTGTTCCCCCTTGCTTCACACTTTCACCTTTCTTCTTAATTCCTTCATGTACCATTTGGAGAGCTCAGCACAGGAAGCTACAGAAAGGCTGGAAAATGTCAAGGGGCCCAAGTTTCTGGCACATCAGACTTGGGGTGTCTGGTCTGGAACTCAGTAGTAGATGAACCCACACCTAGACTTCATGGAGAACTAAAATGTTTTATGGGCATCCATGCCAACAGATGGAACCTTGCATACAGGGCATTCTATACCTTCCTCTAAATATGGGCTAATCTTTGCCTTGCTCTAGGGAGCAGAGCCTGAAGGTAAGGACCCAGCAGCTGCAGAGGATCAGACAATACCTAAGAATGGGCATGTAAAAACCTTTAAAATCATAATGAAGTCTTAGTTGATATCTCTATTTTTTTTAAAAAGCTGATTGTCCTAAATTGTGTTGGCCATTGGAATATATTGTAATGAGAAATAAAAAAATTAAAACCTTTATCCCTTCATCAAAATTTGAAAACTTAAAGAGTAATAAGATAATCCTAAAATACTTGACTTCAGAGAAAGTTATCAAAACATTAATCTTCTTAAGGATTTCTAATCACTCCCTCACATACACAGCTTCTTACTTTTGTTTTTAATTTGCTCTGGAATGTTTGTGTCAATGAGTTTGATTTGATTACTCAGGAGAAATTCCAAGTGAAATCATGTTTATATGGGGAATTTGTTAAGGGGATAAGGAATTGGCTCGATATTTGGTAAGGAAGGTATCATAGTTTAGTCAGCTTTTCTATGCTGATATTTCTTTAAGTATATGAATATTGTTTGCTTTCTTTGGGAAAAAAATGCATGGCATGTGTTACTAATTTTAATCCAACTGTATCATCCAAGTAACTTATTTAATGTTACATAGCACATTGACTTATCAAGCCCCTGCTCCTTTGCCTTTTATGGAAACCCAGAGGATAAATAACTGGTACTATACAAATGTGATAAGATGGGCTCTTTAGAAACAGATGTGTGGTACCGTCTTTAACCTTACAGTAACTGCCAGGTCTCCAACTCTGCCAGTGTTGTCTAGATCCATTTTATAACTTCCTCCATGGATGCTATCAACCATAAATCACTGAGCAGAATTTACTTGCCCCGTTGAAGAGCAAGTCAGTCATGACTGCAAGTTTGGATTTGAAGTTCTTGTCCATAATTTGAATAGTTTGGGAATGTGGACTCATAATTCAAAATCCCAGGAGAACAGAAAGGAAAGGGAGAGGCAAGTAGAAGAACCAGAAAGAGATACAGCTCTGTTCTAGAATAGCACTAATAGAACTTTCTGTGATGATGGAAATGTTCTATATCTGCAGTGTCTAGTGTGGAAGCCACTAGCCACATGTGGCTGTTGAGCACTTGAAATGTGGCTGGTGTGAGTGAGGAAGTGAATTTTTAAAATTGTATTTAATTAAATTAATTTTCTTGGTAATTTAGATAGCCACATGTGGCTCGTGGCTGCTGTTTTAGACAGTGCCGTTATGGAGAGTCTGGGGACACAGCCTGACCTGTGATCTTTTTGGATATTGCGTCTTCCTTTCCCAATTCTTATAGCCCTAAATTTTTCTGCAAAAAGCACTCAAGATTTGTTTAGGCCAGTGTTGGAATTTATAATTCTAGTAATTTGCATTCTTCTTAAGCAGACAGTGGTGTAACACTTGCTGCTTTGTGGCTTTTGAGCTAGCCTGTACTCTCAGGTTTGATGGTCCACTCACAGACCGTTCACCTCCCTTTGCTGCCATGCCCATGGCTCTGCTATAGGAATCTTTACAAACTGGCCCACTCCATATGCACTACAGTAAGCCGATTCATGTGATATTTATTCCTTCCTCCCCAGGTTTGCTCTTCGTTTTATACGGCCTGACCCTCGCAGCCGGGTCACTGACCCCGTTGGGGACATTGTTTCATTTATGCACTCTTTTGAAGAGAAATATGGGAGGGCACACCCTGTCTTCTACCAGGGAACGTACAGCCAGGTCAGTGCCACAAACCATATAGATGCCAATTTATTGATATGATTCTATCCTCAAAGGAAAGCATAGCTTAGCACTGATCATGTCATTCTTTGATTCAGAAACTTTAAATAGCTTTTTATTGCTTACACAAAAAGAGACCAAGCCCTTTAGCTGGGCCCTCCTTGATCTAATCCCAACCTCCTTTTGAGGTCTTTCCTGCATAACTTGTTTCCCTATACCCTAGGTTCCAGCTGACCATTCCCTTAACATACTCTGTACTTTCCCACCTCTGTGCCTTTGCTTTTGATTTACTGTTTCCTCTATCTAGAATGCCTTCCTCACATTTTTGCTAATTGGAATCTTGCCCATCCTTCACCAGCTCATGTCACTCCCCTCTTGTACCCTTTCCTAATTGTTGCGCCCTACCCTGCCTACTTGCAATCTAAAATAGTAGTCTTTCCTTTTGTACTTTCATAGTGGTTTTCTTTTTTTTTAAACGTTATAGCAATTTCACATTCTTCCTTATTTTATAGTTGTTTGTGTTAATGTCTTATCTCCTGTATCAGACTGCAAGCTCCTCCTTATAGGCAAAACCTAAGTCTTGTATCCCTTGCAGAATTGAATAAGGGGATAGACCATAGACTCAAAGCAACACATCTCATTCAACCCAAGCCACGCAGACATTCGACTGTTGTTACCTCTCAGGGAGCAAAAATTAGGAGTTCTATGGGTGTTGGGCATATCTCTAGTTTACCAGAGAAAAATGTAGAAGTAACACCTTATGCCTGAGGGTGGTTCTGCAGCCTCCAGGATTCCTGGATCTATCTGGAGAAAGAGAAAAATGCTTACTCTTGCTTCCTTCTGTGATTCTCCCACATCTGCTTTTTCCCACTGGCTGCTCCCACCCCACTCAGTGAGCATTAAGCACGTACTATATGCCATGCATTGTGCTCAGTGCTAGAGATACAGACATGAATGAGATGGGCACCTCTCATACACCCTCTTTGCTGTAATCCTGAAGGTAGACCACCAATGGTCATTCAGGAAATCTTAATTAAATTGTAATGTACTTGGGATTCTGCAAATGCAAAAGCATACACAGAAATCTGGGACACTAGCCTTGTCTTTGAAGATCTTTTAAACCCCATGCTCTTTAAAATGCCCTTGGGTCCCTCAGTCCCTCATCCCTGCTTGGTATGTGGCCTTGGATCAGGCTCATCTTCGCAGTATTTTTTATGTTGTAGCTGTAAAGTGGCAAAACTCTCATCTCCCTTTTCAGGTCAGATTTTCCTGTTTACATCTTCCTTTAGATTGTGGGAACAGATGACTTTTCTGTGATTGGGTGGGGAGGGGGCCTTTTTTTGTCAGCCTGCCTACTCTTATGTGCCTGATAGAATTTAAATCCTAACAACACTAAAAACTTTTTCATTGAAGCTTGTTAGCATGGACTTTTTGTAGGGAGAGAAATGCCAGGGTTATGAAGGTAGGAACCCAGGAATTTTCTGGTTTTCTTGCTCACCTTTTTCCCTCATTTCTTCTTTTGTTCCTAAATACGTAGCTGTATCCATTAGGACCCTTAGCCTAACTAAAAGTTTGAGGCACAGTCATCATCATAATTTGTGATCTTTTGTTTCTCACAGGCACTTAATGATGCCAAACGGGAGCTTCGCTTTCTTTTGGTTTATCTTCATGGAGATGATCACCAGGACTCTGATGAGTTCTGTCGGTAAGTGGATTGATTTTTTTTTTTTCCCTCTTTTCTGATCTTATCTACTGATAATTTGTAGTAAGCAAGTTCTTCTCATGTCCTCTTCATCCCTCTCCACAGCACCACACTCTGTGCTCCTGAAGTTATTTCACTAATAAACACTAGGATGCTCTTCTGGGCATGCTCCACAAACAAACCTGAGGGATACAGGGGTAAGTCGTGTTTCTTTTGCCTCATTGAGATTGTTGAGATATCTTTGGAATAATCTGGAAGGACATGCCATTTATTGCATGAGTATTCTGTGGCTGACTGATCCTCTCAGCAGTCCTGAGAGATGGGGGTTGTATTACCTCCACTTTATGGTTTAGGAAACAAGCTCAGAGAGTTTAAGCCACTGGCCCAGGATCATACAGTTAGCAAGTTTTGGAGCAAGCTCAGGTCTGTCAGGCTCTAGCCCATTCATTACAGTTAACCATTGCCAGAGCCTGTTTTATTTTTAAAAATACCCAGTCCTGGGGCTTCCCTGGTGGCGCAGTGGTTGAGAGTCCGCCTGCCGATGCAGGGGACACGGGTTCGTGCCCCAGAACGGGAAGATCCCACATGCCGCAGAGCGGCTGGGCCCGTGAGCCATGGCCGCTGAGCTTGCGCGTCCGGAGCCTTTATTCCGTAACGGGAGAGGCCACAACAGTGAGAGGCCCGCGTACTGCAAAAAAAAAAAAAAAAAAAAAACCCAGTCCTGGCCAGCAGCTTGCCTTTAATCTTAATGAGCTTTTTACTGAAGAGTTTATTCTTGTCATCAGCAATTTTAACAGAGCTTCTTGCACAATGAGTTTGAGTACCCTGAGTGCTGATAGGGATTCAGAAAGCTCAGATCTTTGCTGACTATAACTAACTCTTAACTGGAGGTAAATATCTTTAGAAGTCAGTATAAGATATAAAGGCATCTAGTGAAGGAAAATGTAGTTACTTTGCAGCTACTTCTATTCAGCAACTTTTGAATATATACTAGCATACCAGGTGCTGTGCTAAATCCTGAGAACCAAAGATGCAGCAGATGTTTTGTCTACATCCTGGAATCCGAATTGTTATTCCTAATTGGTTTTTAAACATCTGATAAGTTCCTGCAGTATATGTTTTGCCATTCTCTTACGGCTTTGGGTGTGAGGAGTGATAGATAGAAGGAGACTAAGAATATTTTTAACAGAAGCTTAAAATCTCTTCTTTCAAATCATAAGGTAAAACAGGTAAAGCTCTGTAATTGTAAAATCTTGGTTATTTGGAAGACCAACTTTCTAAACTCCTTCAGAACAGAAAAGCTAGCCCTTTTTTAGTGGGTGGGGGCAGGTGGGACATAGGAAAAGGGGATAAGGAAGGGATTGGATGAGAGGAACAAAAGACAAGGAAGATGATGGTGGAGATCCTCACCAGTAACATAAACTTGAGACTTGCAGCCTTGTCCCCTTCGACACAGGGGGAAATTATGCTGAGCAGTAGCCAGAGTCTTTGTAGAGCCTTTTCCCTCCATCAAATAGACATTGTTCTTGAACTCTGCAGCCTGCCCTAGCATCATCATGACAACCACACCCCACCAGAAAAGCCTGTCCTACTCTAATCAAATTACCTGGGAATAGGGACACAAGTATATAACAACAACAGCAAAAAGATTGAGAAACTAGGAGGGAAAAAGGTAGGCAGGGAATAAATGACACCTCCCTTCTTTCCCAACTGAGACCAAAGCAGTTCTCTCTTGCTTGTTGTGTAAAGTCTAAGAATTAATCTGTTTTATCCCTAAGTCCTGCCCTTGATCTTTTGGGTCTTCTTTCTGTCAGTCTCACAGGCTTTAAGAGAAAACACCTATCCATTCCTGGCCATGATTATGTTGAAGGATCGGAGAATGACTGTGGTAGGACGGCTAGAAGGCCTCATTCAGCCTGATGACCTCATTAACCAGCTGACATTTATCATGGATGCAAACCAGACTTACCTGGTGTCAGAACGCCTAGAGAGGTACAGGGGAGTTCCTCTCTGGAACTGAGACGAGCTGTAGACTTGGGTGCCTTACCTGGGGCTCCACAAATCCTGACTTCTTCTCTGTTAGGCAACTTTAAAAGCCTTGTCCACTTAGTGTTAAAATATTTATATATTTTTACCTAAATAACTCCATCAGATCATCTTTTCTTGGAGATGTGATTCAAAATAAAGACAGGACTCTATGCTCAGGAATGTAAATTGTGTCATTTAAAATAGCTGAGCATGATATAAAGAACTTAAATGTAAAAAATGAGGAATGCTTATAACTTGGTTATAACTCCTCCCCCATCACATAAGTAATGTACATTAATTAATGTAGAAAATTCAGGAAACATAGAAAAGCGCAGAAGAAATTTTAAATCACTCATAATCCTGCCACCACTTTTAACATTCTGGGGTATTTTCTTTTAATTTTATAGACACAGACACACACACTCCTACGTACATACACAATTTTTTGGAGAGAAAAAGAAATATCCCAAAATATTACAGTGTTTTCTCTTTAATTAGTAGAACTCTGAATAAGATGTTTCTTTATTTTTCACATCTTCTAAAATGTGTGTATGTGGTTTTTTGGTTTTATGAAAGCAACATACACAAAAATGTTGTAACCCAGAAAGGTATTTACCTATAAAATATGATCCCACTGATCATTTTATGGCAATAATATTGTGTTACTTCTGTTAGGATTGGGGGGAAAGGATAGTTTTACATGGAAAGTTAAAAAGAGAGGGAAAAGCTTGCCATTTCTTTTTCTGCCAAATTAAAGTAAGAAAAGAGATGGCTTATTCAGATTCTGCATGAGAATCTGAATCCCTTATGGTAGTATTAACTGTCATCTGCCAAGATTGTCAACCTTTTTAACCCCCTAAAAAATTTCAATATAAGAAAACACAGAGCTTTGTGAGATTTATTTTTTCCCTCTATGCTTTTGATCTGTCCACAGGGAAGAACGAAACCAGACCCAGGTGCTGAGACAACAACAGGATGAGGCCTACCTGGCCTCTCTCCGGGCTGACCAGGAGAAAGAGAGAAAGAAGCGGGAGGAGCGGGAGCGGAAGCGGCGGAAGGAGGAAGAGGTGCAGCAGCAGAAGTTGGCAGAGGAGAGACGGCGGCGGGTAAGGAGCCTGTCTTTATTTACTTCTGGTGACTCTCAAACTGGTCTTTTCTCAAGTGTGAGAGAAAAAACTAGATGATAGGATTGTGAGTGATTTAAATTCTCCATGCCATTTTAATATTTACTACATTTTCACAAAAAGTATTTTTTAATTGTTTAAAAAGTTTATTAAAACAAATACAAGAGTAAGTAAAAGGCAGAAAAGCTCTGTTCCATGAAAAGTAAGTATAAATAGATAATAAGCAGTTCAGTATGCTAATTCACAGCAGTAGATTTTAAGCATTCATTCTTAGTACCAGTGTTTAGCTCATCTGACATTTTATTCATCATCTTGTTTCATTGCATATTGCCGCTTGATTATAGCCAGGGTCTTTTAGTCATTCCCTTTTTTCTAACAGTTACATACCTTAACATAGTCAATAAATAATACATGTGATGCAATAGTGTGTAATCAAATAAATATAATTTGAATTAGGGTGTTTCTGACCCTTGCCAAGAAGTTTTCTTCTGATACTGGTCATTAATTTTTCATCTGACTGCCTAGTAAACCTACATGTTGTGATTGTGTTTCTTGTTTCCTTGTTCCCTGATTGGAGCCATAGCCTCACCTTTGCTTTGTGTCTCTACAGAATTTACAAGAGGAGAAGGAAAGGAAGTTGGAGTGCCTGCCCCCGGAGCCTTCCCCTGATGACCCTGAAAGTGTCAAAATCATTTTCAAATTACCCAATGATTCTCGAGTAGAAAGACGATTCCACTTTTCACAGTCTCTAACAGTAAGGACTGCCTAAGTTGTGTGAAGTGTATGTAAAGTCTGGGCTGTGTGGGCTGTAGATATGGAAACTTTTAAAGACTCTCAAGAGTGTTATTGCTGTATCTGCTGCTCTGATGAACAGGGGAGGAAGGAGGTGGGGCAGAGAGAAGAGTGCACTGAATTATTGTAGGTTCCTTCAGGTCTAGCTGCCAACTCAAAGCAGTTATTAAGGTTTCATTTTATCATGTTTGAGCTCTGCTAAGAAGAAAAGATAGCTTACCAAGAAGTCCCACAAAAGACTTGTATGTTGGAGGTGGGAGGCTCTTCCAAGCTGCTCGACTCGCACTGGCTTTAGAATCCCACCAGAACCCCTTGCTGTGTAGAAAAAGCTCTATCCCTGCTGCCCTGGAAGGACTGGAATTACACAACTGAATATAAGTGCATGCACAGCTTGCATGCAGTTGTCACCCTTTCTTTCTACTCAGCCCATTAGAAGCCCCACTTAGTAGGGCTACCTTGGGTATCTGGTGTCCATAGGTAAATAGTGTTTGTCATTCCATAGGGATGTAGTTACAAGCAGACTCTCAGAGTCTCACAGAATGAAGATCAAATTCTCATTGTTCCAGTGTTAATAGGTGTGTTTCCTTGGTCAGTTTACTTAATCTGTAAGCCTCAGTTTCTTTATCTTTAAAATGGGTATAATAGTCACTCTCTAATAGGATTGTTAGGATTAAGTTCATATGTAAAGTGCTCAACATTGTGCCTGGCTCATAGTAAGCATTCAAACGCTATTGTTTTTGGTGTTTATTATCAGAAGGAAGTTCCTGTTTATATTGAGCGTTGGTAAGTTGCCTTTCCAAGTTTACAACTATAATAGATGCTGCCATTTCCCTGATCATTTGAAATAATCAAGAATAAACTGCATAATAGAAATGTGGATGCTCTGTAGTCAGGTGAGGCTGGGTAGCACATTCATTACTTCTCCTGTTTAACTGGAAAACATTGGACAAGTTACAGTCTCTTATAGGGCCTCAGATATATCCTGCATGTAAAATGGAAATATAACCTGTCCTCTGATAACATTAAACTGAAGGTATGTCGGGCACTGTGCTAGGCACCCTAGGGGTTATGCAGGTGAGTAAAGCGTGGTTCTGGAATTCATGGAGCTTACTGGCCAGTAAGGAATGTAAGACGATTCAAAGAGCTAATTCAGAGTAAAACGTTGTGAGGCATCCTAGTGAGAGAGAAGCAATAGCTTCCTCGTTTTATTTGTTTATCTCTCATTTATACATTGATTTATATGGGAGAAGGTGCTCACATCTCTAACTTTGGATGTTTTAGTTGGGAATAACATGAATGAGCCTCACACAGGACCTAGCATGTAGTAGATGGTTTCTAAATGTTCATTCCCCTTCCTTGATGTGTTTCCTAACTACTGTTTTCTGTGTGGGTATTAGCTTGCAGCCATGTTCACTGACAGTTTCTCTGTAGTATGCCCAAGCGCTTACGGAGCTTTTACTCCCCAAACTCTAATTATCATTTTGTATATGAAAAGCCTAACCAAAATTTCCTCTCTTGAGAGTTTTGGAGGAAAATCTGTTAGAATTGTGGAATAGAATAGACTTTTAGCCAAAGGGGAACCAACCCATTTGTTAAATATTTAATCCTTGTAGGCTTTTTAAATATGTTTACACTACAAGTTATTTTTTAAAGAAGAAAAAAACTTCAGATGGAGAGAAATAATTCGTAAATGGGGACAAGGATCAGATGGGAAAGAAAGAAGTGTAAGAGGAGAGGTGTATTGGCAGTGCTGGCCTTTCATTTAACATTTATAGAGTTAATAACATGTAACTGAATAGTGAGTTACAGGTTTTTAGTGCTCCTGCGGAGTTTGTGTGATCTTCTGTGAGCTCTACCATTTATAAATACTCTCAATGAGTGAATGTTCAGCAAAATGCTCAGTTTGTGTATGATGCTCAGCTCTTGACAGGTGTTAAAAGCTAGGATAAAAAAGGGTAAACTGTAGAAAAATCTCTAGCCTTCAAGAGTGAGCAGAAAAGTGGCAGCTGACTTTCTCCTGAATGAATGCATGTAAGAGAGAAACCAAATTATACTCAGCCCAGAAATCATTTTTCTATCCATTATGAACCAAAAGGGACCTGTAGAGGTGATTTCATCTGTTTCCTGATGGTATTGGTGCATTGCCAATGATAAACAGAAAATGTCAGTGTTGTATCAGTGTTGAGTATTGTCAAGCAGTGACTGAAAAGGAAGCAAGATATTTTGCCCTTTTGTAAAACCCTGTTGGGTTCATACCAAGAATACTTGGTGCAAGTCTAACTGATGCATCTCAAGAAAAGAAAAGGAGAATGAATGTTAATGGAAATTGCAAAGACAGAGAAAGGAGCTGAAAGTGATTAAGGTTGATGGACCAAAATATGAGAATTTTGTAAAATCATGAATGGATTAGGTGAAAGGAAAATGAATTTACTCCTTAAATGGATTTGTAGCAATAGCCTCTTCAGGCAGAGGGAAATAAACTTATGAGAGGTGGAACAAAAAGGAAATAGAAATAGATACCCTCAAAAAAGTAAGGGTAACTTGAATGGGGTGCTCCTGATCTTTGGGATGGACCTGAAAGAGGTTAGCAGTGCCCTTCACTGCACATCCCTTAGAGTCTTGTTAAAAACAGAATTTGAGATAAAGAGGACCATAGATCAGATCCAGGGTGCCTGTTCTTAATGTGTGGCGTTAAGAGACAGGGGAAAATAAGAATTTACCTGTACCTTGCCAGAGCCAGACCAGGGTGAAGAGGGCTTTCTCACAGAAGAGAGGTCTACGTGGAAGGTGTCAGATCTCGATCAAGTGAAGGAGGTGTGCATATGTGAGAGCACCCAGTGCAGAGAAGTCAGAGCCCAAGTGGCCTGGAGATGGGGTGGGTGTTAAATCCAGAACCAGGTAAGGAGGGTATACATGAGGAGAGGGGAATCAACTCATGGCTCTCAGTATACAGGGGGAAATAGAGATATAGATGCATATATGTATGTACACATTGTCTGGCTTTCTCCACAGAGAGTGCTTGGGAACATCAGCACCCCAATAGCAATGAATATACCTAGCACCTAGGTCGTTGTTGTTATTTATTTATTTTCTGTTTTTTCGTTTTTGGCCGCACCACACAGCATGCAAAGTCTTAGTTCCCCGACCAGGGATCGAACCCATGCTCCCTGCAGTGGAAGCGTGGAATCCTAAACACTGGACCTCCAGGGAATTCCCTAGATCGTGGTTTTTAAATAGCATTGTCCATTAAGAAGAATCACGGTTCCTTGGAGAAATGGCTGATTCCAGGACTGGGACAGGGAAAATACAAGATTAGCCTGGAACACCTTGTACCACAAAGCAAGGAATTATTCAAAAAATGATGGAGACATGTCAGAAAGACGTGGAGGCCAGCTTGATTGGGCTCCTCGGACTCCATCTGAAACAGTTTGAACATTAGAACCTATTGAATAAAATAGGAAAGCATGGCTCTATATTAATATAAATAAATAAATTGAAGAAAGTTTGAAGAGCCAAATGTCTCCGTAGTCTCAGAGTACCCCCCCACAAAATACTTGTTAATAACAAAGGAGAAAAGACTAACTTAGAGTGGAGAGGCCTGGCAGGCACCATCTTAATCAAGTGGTCACAGTGGACATCATAGGTAATGGAGCAAAATGAAATTGTACTCCGCCTGAATAGGATGCATTGAGTAGAGCACAGCATCATTTCTGTAATACTCCTGTCAAAGATGCATAACTGGAATCTAATCAAGAGTAAACATCAGGGCTTCCCTGGTGTCGCAGTGGTTAAGAATCCGCCTGCCAATGCAGGGGACAAGGGTTCATGTCCCAGTCCGGGAAGATCCCACATGCCGTGGAGCGGCTAGGCCCATGAGCCACAACTACTGAGCCTGCGCGTCTGGAGCCTGTGCTCCGCAACGGGAGAGGCCGCGACAGTGAGAGGCCTGCGCACCGCGATGAAGAGTGGCCCCCGCTTTCCGCAACTGGAGAAAGCCCTCACACAGAAACGAAGACCCAACACAGCCAAAAATAAATATAAAATAAATTAAAAAAAAAAGTAAACATCAGATAAACCAATTGAGAGACAAAGTAACTGACCAGTAATCTTTAGGAGTGTCAAGGTCATGAAAGTCAAGGAAATCCTGAGTATTTGTTCCAGGCTAAAAGGAGCAGACTTAGGAGATGTGACAACTACTAAATGCAACATACAATTTAAAACTGGATCCTTTTGCTATAAAAGGCAACTGCCAAAAAAAAAAAAAAAAAGCAACTGCCAAGACTTGAATGGGGCCTGAATAAAAATTTAATGTACATTATTATATTACAGTAGTAATGTATCAGTTAAGTTTCCTGATTTTGAGGGTTGTATTATGAAGGTGATTGCCCTGTTTGTAAGATATACACAAGAGGGCTTCCCTGGTGGTGCGGTGGTTGAGAGTCCGCCTGCCGATGCAGGGGACACGGGTTCGTGCCCCCGTCCGGGAGGATCCCTCATGCCGCGGAGCGGCTGGGCCCGTGAGCCATGGCCGCTGAGCCTGCGCGTCCGGAGCCTGTACTCCGCAACGGGAGAGGCCACAGCAGTGAGAGGCCCGCCTACCGAAAAAAAAAGATATACACAAGTATTCTTGGGTGATGGGACATTCAGTTGGTAGCTCACTTTCAACTGGTTCAAAGAAAAAATTCTGTACCTGTGCTTCCAACTTTTCTGTAACTCTTGGTTATTTGTAAGTTAAAAGTGTTTAACTTTATATCAGACAGGTTTTCAAAAAAGAAACAGATGGGTCAATTCAGAGTAGGACTAGCATTGGGCTGTGTAATAAATCTCTTAAAAGAGCTGCCCGACATGTTTGCTCTTTGAAATTGATCGACTTTGAAATGGAATTTCAGTCTAATGTGATTACTTCATATCTCCAAGTTACCCTGGGGAGAGCTGGGATATATTTGATTTCATGGTTGTGTGTGTGTCTGTCTTTGTCTTTTTCTCACTGCCCTTCTTTTTCTATAGGTAATAGAAAATTACCTTCTTTTTCTGCAGGTAATCCACGACTTCTTATTCTCCTTGAAAGAAAGCCCTGAAAAGTTTCAGATTGAAGCCAATTTTCCCCGGAGGGTGCTGCCCTGCACCCCTTCAGAGGAGTGGCCCAACCCCCCCACGCTGCAGGAGGCCGGACTCAGCCACACAGAAGTTCTCTTTGTTCAGGACCTAACAGACGAATGACACTTTTTCTTCCTCTCCTTTTCAACCCCAATCCCTAAAAGAAATGGAAAAAAACAAAAAAATAAGAGAGAGAAATTCATATTATTATTATTATAATACAATATTTTTTTTAAAAGACTGCTGCATCCTCAGGAAGGATCAGAAACCATGCTGCCTGCAAAAGTCACCACCTGTGTGTGCACTCGAGGTTAGCAGTGAACGTTCCTGCTGGCAAACCCACCCTTCCCTACTGCCTCTGCACCACACCTTCCAGTGAAAGGAGACTCTTCACCTCCAACCCAGCCATTGTCCCAACTGGGGAAGGGGACATTCCCACTAGATCTCATTCATTCTTGCTTTTATAGAAAATAAAAGTGAAAAAACCTCCAACAACCAGCTACTGCAGCATCTCCTGAGGACTTGCTTCTTCCACCTCTGGAGAAGAGAGGGAAGGGAAGGCACAGAGCAGAGATGTTCCTTGAACTTCCCACAATTTATGAATAACTTTAATTTTTTTGTTGTTGTTGCTTTGTAATGACCAAAGGAATGAGGCTGACATAGATGTATTTTTTTTCCTTAACATCATTTGATAAAGAGCCATTTCTTAAACCCATGAGTTCTTGCCCTGGGCTCCTTAGCCCACAAGAGTGTAATAAAGGTGTCCCAGGCTGGTTTGTGCTTATTTCTGCCATTGTCCCTCTCACGTTCCCAGAGAGGTTCTTTTTGGTCCAACTCTTGCTGTCCTTTCTTGCCACCTATGCATCCCACTTGGTACAATGGGAGGAAATCTGGGTTTGTAGCTCTACAAAGGCTGTGTATGTACAGATACATCCATATACATGGTATGAACTCCGTGTAGACTAACCTATACGTACAACTGCAGCTTTTCCTTGGAATCTGGACCAGGTGGTCATTATGGGATCTGAACAAAGGATATGTGTTCTGACATGTGCATGCTATTCCTGCCCAGCCTTGAGCTTTCCTGAATTGCCAAGCTTGGTGCCTTTCCAGAGGACAAGCAGGGTCTGTGGTGGAACCAGCAGAACCATGTGAGAATACCCCGCCTGTCTCACTGGGAATGTGGTGGTGGTGGTGGTGTTTTAAGGGTTGAAAGAACCGGAGGCCTTGAAGGGAGCCAAGACAGAACTCAGCCTGTGTAAAGTGTCGGAAGGCACATTTCAGTTTTTGGTGTAGCCACCTGCTGGGGGCAGTTTTATCCTCTCCCTCTATTGCTGTGTTGAAGCAGTAGGGGTTTTTCCCTCTGATGTCTCATCTGTGGTTGAGTTTATGGTAATGAGTATGAGTATAGGGGTCAGGCCATGTATTCACAGATGTCAGCGTGAGCTGACAAGTATTCCAAAGTGTTCTGTAGCTAGACTTGCAGAACTTGTAACGCTGCAACCTACTGAAGTTACTGAAGTTATTGCAGTTCCCTAGCATGCTGTGAGGCCAGGGGTTCATGTCAACATAAAGCATAACTTGCTAGACTTGCAGCCTCCAAAGGCTTTCTCTTGCTTAGCTAAAAGCTAAGGACCATTCTTTTAAGTAGCAGTGATGTGACTGCTCTTCTCTGCCACCCTTAGTGTTTGGGGTAAACACCAAGGGGCAGGGTGAGGAGCCCCATGGGTATCACCTGGGGAGCCTGAGAATTTCCCAGTGGCCTTGGCACAGGTGTCTGCAGTACCATCTTCAGGAAACTTTAATTCTGCTCCTGGCTCCCTGTTTTTCTTTCACTTTGTTTCCTGCTGTCCCAAGTCCAGATGAGTGGGAAATCGCTTTCCGACTGTTGTCATAAAATGTATCTGGAGTGACTAAGGATAAACTGTTCTCCACTCTACCTTACGTGAAGTCTACTTCCTGCTGACAACCATGCAAAGATGAATTTTTCCACTTAACTCGGAGCCACCCTCCCTGTCTGGAATGCAGAGCTGTTTCCCCGTATAGGATGGTATTAAGGACCTTCACCAGGCTGGGTGTACCAAGTATCTTTTCCACACCACTTTGGGAAGTTGTAAATATTTTCTTAATAATTCAATCTGCATATTATTCTATGATGTGCACTTTACGCCTCTTGCCTTTTGATAACTTGTCCAGTGAAGAAGGTCAGATGCCAGAGTATTAAAGTCTTCCTAGCGTTGAAACAGCCCTGCTTTACTCAGTCTCGCTTCCTGTCTTCATGCTGACCTAGACCTGCTGCCTAGGTGCCATCTCCTCTCCTCCATGAAAGATGCACATTTTGTCAACGCCCGGACAATCTGTATGTTACTCCCAAAGACCTCTGGGAACTTGATGGGACCTGCAAGTGAGAAAATACTGAGAAGCCGGTGATCTGCAAGCATTTGCTCTTCTTTCCAAATCACCTCCTAATTATTTCAGCTGTTGTTTCCAAATGGCAAGTCATCAACTAAACAAAAACACTTGTTTCCAGTTTTGTTTTGTACTCCCAAGACTAAAGTTGTAGATTCAGCTGAATTTCCATAGGAACTGACCAAGCAAAGATACCTAATTGAAGTCAGTCGAATTTCTGCAGCCTCAGTCTTTTCTTTCACTTCTGCAGGATTTCCTGCAGCAAATACTTCTTTCTCCTTGCTTGTTTTCACTATGATGTTTGGATAAGAGATGGCCAATGGAGAATATTTCTTTTAGAAAAAAATAAAAAGAACCTAGAATCTTCAACTGAGCTGTCATGAAAATTGCTAATGGTGCCAAGGCCAAGGAAAAAGTTACAGAAAATGACTGTGGGAAGGAGTGATAACCCCCAGAATGCAAAATCAGGAGTGTATTATCTGGTGCTTGAACAAGGAGCTCCACTTTACAACTGGTTTTTTTTAGGACTTGTGAGGGATGCAGCAACAGGAAATCCATCCACAAAGGATGCAGTGCCCCAACTTGTACTGCACCTGAATAGTTACGTGATAATTTACTGAAGAAATCTAGTGTACTTTAAATTTTTTTCATAAAAGTTTACATTGTATTGTAGGTTAACATTAAATGTTTTATAACAAAAATTTCCTAACAAGTTGTGGGTCTTTCTGTCTAGGGGAGATCTGGTAGATGTTTCTCTGTCTGAAGGCAAGGTTGGAAAACACCAGGAGAGGGAACAGAGGGAACATTGCCAAGAAGCAAGGAGTTAAAATAGACCTTCTACAATGTGTTCTTGTGGAAAATGGCAACTCAGGCAGTGTGCTTTAGTAGAAGGAGCTGGCAGATCTGGGTTCAAGTTGGGGCTCTGTCATTTGTCAGCGTTATGACCTCAGACAAGTTTTTTAGCTTCCATGAGCTTTAGTTTCCCCAACTGAAAAGTTAACATCATCTGCCTCAGGATAGGCTTGTAGATTAAAAGATTAAATAAATGGAAAAAAACCTTAAAATGTATATGAAGCACCTGACACAGGTGTCATTCAGTATTTGTTCCCCTTTCTCTAAGGAAGTGTATTTTGAAGGTGTATTTTCTGGCATTAATAACTCAGTTTTTTAAGGCATGTCGTTTCTCCTGCCAGAACAGACCCGTGTCCTTGCAAATCAGTGGCTAGAGAAGAGTCACTTTGGATCTAACAGATTCTGGACTATTGGAACTATGCTCCTAGGTATTTTTGCTCGTATTTTCATTTGAGAGGAAACTTAAGCCTCAATTCTTTGCCTTTCTCTTTCCCACTGTCTGTCCTGGGCAAAGAACTCATTTCTGTGAGTGTGGATTCTTGTCATCTTCAGAGTCTGCCCTGTTGCTTATCCAAAGGTATGTAGGTGGGTATGCGTGTGTGTGTGTGTATATAATTTTTTTGAATGCACATCTTAAGTGTAAACTAGAATGTCTTCGTCTAGTAAGTTTTCAAGAAGAGTTTATTCACCTTAGGTCAGAATCCACTAAAAATGAATACTTCGCAATTGTGAAGCTTACATATAAAAATTTTGCCATCGATTAATAGAGTCAAGGAAGATGCAGACTCTGATGCCAGATACACCTGGTCTCAAATCCTGACTGGGGCTGTGATTTTGGCCAACTAACCTCAACTCTAGGCTTCAGTTTCATCATCAGTAAAATAGGGCCAACTGTACCATTTCCATGAAGATTCTGTGAATTGCTGCTGCAGATAGCCTGGCACATAATTAGTGTTGGGTAAAAGCTCCTATTACTGTTTGCCAGTTTGTAGTTTGCCCACTGCTAGCAATTCACCCCATATGGATTAAGGAAGGAGAGGAAAAGGGGAGGGGTTGAGGCTTTGCTTATGGGCAAATAGTGCCCGACACTTTTTTCTTGACACACTTCCATCGTTGCAGTTGGAACTCCACATGTGCTTTTACCTTGATGGAGCCACAAGCCCCGAGCCACCAGAGTCCCTTCCTCTTGCCTCTTCTGCCACTTTGATGCACTGTCCTCCAGGGCAAACTCCCAAAGTACATGCCATCTGCTTGGACTACTTTATCCTGTTCTGGTTGCTACTGGCCATTCTCCAGATGTTGGCAACTGATAGTTTCCACCAGCAACCTCAATGACTCACATCTACATATTTGGATTCCCTAAAATTCCAGTTCTTCTGCTGATTTGCCTTGTGTGGCAGCTGAGTATGGTGGGATGTGGCTTTGGGGTCAAATCTGGATTTGAAACTGCTGCTTACGGATTGATCTAGGGCAAGTTTCCTCCTATATAAACCTCATGGCAGTACATTCCTTGCAAAAGTCCAGGTGCCATTTTTGGGGGGTTGGGTTTTTTTTAAATTCGTTTTGGCCGCACTGAGTGGCTTTCAGGATCTTAGTGCCCCGGCCCCCGGCAGTGAAAGTGCCAAGTCCTAACCAGTGGACCACCAGGGAATCCCCTCCAGGTGCCATTTAAATGAGCTGATATCTGTGAGTGCCTGGCATTGGGTAGATGGACACTTAGATGAGTGGTCACTTCCCTCCCTCCTTTGCCAGCAGTCCCCTGCTTTGAGTGTGGCCTTCACTCAGAACTACTTCACCCTCAGGACTTCAGAACCAGTCCCTCTCACCACAGCTGTTACCACCCAACTCCACTGTCCTTACTCCTCTCAAAGCCCTCCTGTCCCTTCACCCTCATTTCAGTCTCCCTTCTGGTGTCATCTTGGCTTCACGCCTCTCTCCACTACAAGCCAGTACTGACTGTCACAATTCCCAAAGTAAACTCAACCGTTTGATTTCTTTCCTCTTGCTCCTTCAGCTGCAGAATCCTAGTATGTATCACAGTGAGTTGAAGAGCCCTGGGGGTTGGTGCCCACTCCTTTGATCCAGCTCTAGGAAACCCTATGCATTTCTACACCATAGGCACTGCTTCACTGTGTCCCCCTTTCTCAAATCCAAGCCCACCTGCATCCTCCTCACTCTAAACCCACTGCAACATCTTACTTCCTGAGAAAACTGAGGTCTTGTCACAGAACTTCCTCATCTTCCTTTTTCACCTCAAAATTGTTCTGTGATGTCACCTGCTTCCTGTTTCTCTTCTGTCTTGTGGGTGTATTTTCTTTTAAAAGAGATATAATTTACACCCAGTAAAATGTCCAACTGTTAAATCCACAGCTTGATAAAATTTTACCTAAGTATACACCAAAACTAAGATGCAGAACACCACATTACCCCAGAAAGTTCCCTTGTGCACCTTCCCAATCAATAGCCTCTCAGACATAACCAACTATTCTGACTTCTTTCACCATAGAAGTTTTGCCTGTTCTTAAACTTTGTATAAATGGACTCCCTATGTATGTGTGTGTGATTTTATAAGTTGTTTTCATGATGAAATTTTAGGAAGTTCAAAGAAACAAAAAAATGTATTATACCACACTGTCCAGAGATGTCTGCTGTTAATACTGTGGTGTATATCTTCCCAGACTTTTCATTGCATATAAAAACATTTTTAATACAGAAATGGGATAATATTGTAAATACTGTGTTATCTCTATTTCACACATTCTTCTATATCGTTTTTAATGGCTATGCAGCATTTCACTGAATAGCTGTACCATAAATTGATCAAAAGCCTATTGTGACATTTAGGTTGTTAACCTTTTTGTTTGCTTTTATCTAATAGATTATCTAATAGATTGATAAACATCCCTGTAGCTAAATATGCACATCCTTGTTTATTTTCTCAGGAAAAAAATTTTTTAGTAGTCAAAAGGACTACTAAAAGGAATGGAAATTTTTACTTTTTAAAATGTTTGTGTTATCTCCAAATTGTGGTGCAGAAAAGTTATTTATACTCCTATCAGCAGTGTGTGCTCAGTCTCCCATCTGTGTCATGATCGCCAGATCTTTACCAAAAACTATCCCCTTTCCAATTGCTTGGATCTCTTTATCTTCCACCAAAAACTGTTTGGCATCTCCTCCCTTACAAAATCTTAATGTTGCTTTACCCACAAGTCACCACCCTGTCTCCTTCCCTGCCAAGATAGGTTGCACAACCAGCCTCCACTTCTTTCTTAACCTCCTGTTAATTATACTTTCATCTCCACTGACTGTCTCTTATGGTCACCTGTGACCTCTTTTTTTTTTTAATAATGTATTTTTAAAATTTGTTTTATTTGTTTATTTTTGGCTGTGTTGGGTCCTTGGTGCTACACGCGGGCTTTCTCTAGTTACGTGAGCGGGGGCTACTCTTTGTTGCGGTGCACGGGCTTCTCATTGCGGTGGCTTCTCTTGTGGAGCACAGGCTTCAGTAGTTGTGGCACACGGGCTCTAGACACAAGCTCAGTAGTTGTGGCGCACGGGCTTAGTTGCTCTGCGGCATGTGGGATCTTCCCGGACCAGGGCTCGAACCCGTGTCCCCTGCATTGGCAGGCAGATTCTTAACCACTGCACCACCAGGGAAGTCCCACCTGTGATCTCTTAATTACCATTTTCATTGGCCTCTTACAAGACCTTTCAGAATGTAGAAGTCACCCAGCTGATATTTGACACAGAGTAAGTGTCGCCTTGTTTCCATTCCCACAGGTTGGGGGTCAGAATATGTAAACGAGGTTAAAGAATTCACACTTTATCCTGCAGGCCACTGAGGGGCTTTAAACAAGGGATTGGGGTTTTAGAAAGCTGATTCTCTCACCATGGGTAGACTGGATGGGAGGGGGCAAGACGGCAGGCAAGACAAGTGACATGATGAGAGTCGTGGATCAGGAGCGGCCTGGGGACGGAAAGAGTCTAATGATGGGCTGAGCACTATTTAGGAGGGACAGTGGCCAAGGCTCGGAGGCTGATTAGATATGGAGGGTCAAGGAGAGGGAGAAATTGAGGATGGTTTCCGACAACTAAATTTAGAAACAAAAATAGTCTCTGGTGCCCTTGGCTGGTGCTATTTCAGTGGAGGAGTACAGTGTCAGAGGCACAAGTAATGCATGAGAGGTGAAGTGGAAAGATCGAGTATAGGCAGCTCTCACAAAATTTGTCAGTGAAAGGTATGGGGGGAAATAGGAGCCAGGACTGAGGAAGAGTTATTGTTTTAAGGTAGGAGAGACTTCATTATGTTTAAATGCTAAAAGCAATGAGATTTTAGAGAAAGAGGTTGAAGATACACAGAGAAGGGATAATAGAGAAAGATGCCACTGCAGTGGTGGGAGGCATTGGCTTTAGGAGGAAGGATGGGAGCAGAAGTCAGTGCATTCTGACTTCTGGAATGTAGGTTTGAAGGCAGAAGTTGAGGGTGTCCCCAAGTGATTGTGTCTGTTCTATCTGTCAGGTTGGGGGGAAGTGATGGGCCAGAGGTCTAAGAAGACTGGGGAGATTTAAAATGGCTATTTAAGAGAGCAGAACAGAGTGTAGGAAGACTCAGAAGTCTGTCTCAGCAAACTGAGGGCCCAGGCGAGACTGAGACCAGAATACACGGTGGGAATATGCACAAAAAGTTACTAGTCTACCTCCCTCACTGCTGCCGATTTCTTTCTGAAAACAGAGGTCAACTGGGAGCATTCAGAGCCTCTCAGTTCCCCAGCCTAGAAGTTGGGGCCTCAATTCTAGGGCCCTGATGGAACTTCATAACTTCATTTTTCTCTGTTCCTCCACATGGTCACACTAAGTAACACACACAGATCTCTTGATTGTTCCCTAGACACACCAGGCATCTTCCTGCCTAAAGCCAGGCCAAGAAAACTCATATTCAATAGAAATGGTTTAAAGGATGTGCTGTCAATTTTTCAAACTCCTCTGATTGCCAGGAAGGCAAGTGCCTAGACCACATGATTCTAGTCTTCCAGAATCAATCACATTGACAAGACTCTTTTTTAACTCTGGCTTCATTATCACCCAGGTACTGGCAGGAGAGTAGATGTAAATCATAACTGGCCTGGCATACCAGTTTTGACACACAGAGCTGCACACACCTGGATGTTCTCACACAGCTCTTGCCTTTTGGCACCTATCTCTAAAGAGGTCTTTAGTTAGCAAACAAACAGGAAACCCATTCTAGCTAATTTAAGGAAAAAACTGATGTGTTGAAAGACTATGGGGTAGGTCCCAGAATGGAAAGCCATACCTCAGAAAGGGTGGGGTCCAGGTTTCAGAAAGGGTGGGTGGAGTGCAGTTGTGGGAAAGGGATTGTCGCAGGTAGAGGGCACATTTCAGATGTCAAGGACTCCCACCTTTGGAGCATAACTGGCAAGCAGATTGAGGTTTCTCTGTTTAGTTGCACCCCATACAACAGAGGCAGAGCCTTTTAAAATGGTGCAGAAAAGTGTAAAGAACACTTATTAACATTAACATTCCCACCACTCAAAATAATTAACATTGATATTTTGGCATATTTGCTTCAGCTTTTTTTTTTTCCTGGATATGCTTTGGTTAAAACCACCTAAAATGTTTATGTATTTGCTAAAATAAATCCATTCATATTCAGCAGATGTGGCTAATTTCTGGCCTATCTGGGCCCTGGCGCCATCCCCTCGGGTGACCTACCATGGCCTTGAGTACTGACCAGCTGGCCGTGAGCCTCTGCTGTTCGGAGGGCTTTCCCAGCCTGCACTTCATCTGTGGTCAGATTAACAGTGAAGCATGATGGGTGTGTCCCAGCTTGTCAGTGGAGGCCAGGGAGTGGACATCATCATACCAAAAATAATTAATAATGAGAGAGAGAACAGTTAATTTCACTACCCTGGGATAATGCAAAGAGAGGGCAGGGCCTGTGTAAGATCATCTGGGCCCTGGGGCTGGGGTCAACTTCCCACATATTTTTCCTCCCAGGAGCTCACTCATTTATTCATTTATTCAGTCATCTATTTAGAAACACTCACAGATGCCTACTGTGTCCTTGCCCTTTTGTTAGGGTCTGGGAATGTGGCGAATGTGATGGTCCTTTGTCTGGTGAAGCAGAGTCATGGGCAACAAGAAGGATTCATAACAGGTGAGCCATCTGCGTGGTGTGCAGTGGAAACCAGAGTAAAGTGTGGCCTCCTCTGGCTTGAGCGACGGGTCTGAGGAAGCTTGCTTGAGGAGGGGACATTCAAGCTGGGCTTTGGGAAGGGAGCATGCTTACCAGAAGGAGAGAATTCAAAGCATCTGAGGCAACTTAGTGTGATTCATGGGCCAAAGGGAGCAGGGGGCACATGGCATCTCCCTCTCTGAGCCTCAGTCCTCAGTTTCCCCAGTGGGAACTATGAGGAAGGTAGGAACAGCTTTACAGTCAAGAAAACAGAAGAAGGATCCCGTGAGAGAAAAACTTGGTGTGGTGTGTGCTCACGAAATGTGAGTGGTCTTCCAAGCAGAGAGAACAGCACGCAAAACAAGGGGGTGAAAACAGGGCACGATGGAAAAGAAAAATAAACAAAACTCCCTCTGTGGCTGCCAGCCCCCGAAGGACCCCTCCAAGGGACAGAGATCTTCCACTTCCTGTTGCATTCAGGAAGTTGTAGGTGGCAGTCGGGGAGGGCTCGCCTGGAGCCTGGAAGAGGGGGAAGAAGAGACCAAAGGGAGGCCTCCGTGCGGGCTTTTCAGAGGTAGATTCTCTGACTTGGAGAATTTAGAAGTGGAGACTACAAGGCTATCTTGATTCTCGCATTTTCTAACTGGGCCTAGAAACCAGGCCTCTATAGCCTCAGTGCCCCCAAATGGAAACCGAAGATAATAAATACCTCAACTCGGCGTGTTGAGGGGCAAACACTATGGGACCTGGCCCCTGCCTCCTCTCCAACTTCACCCTGTGCTCCTGCCCAAACTCATTCTTGCCTCTGGGCCTTTGCACATTCTGTCCCCTCCCTCTAGAATGCTCTTCTCCTGACTAGCTCCTTCTCATCACTCAGGTCTCAGTAATCTCAATGTTGCCTCCTCTGAAAGACCACTGCTATGTCAGGGTGCCCCTCCCTGTATTCTCCTTCATGGCCCTTGTTATATTTGAAACTATTGTTTTTTTGTATTTTGTCTGTATCTCCTTCTGGAATGCCAGTTTCTGGGAGGCAGGAACTTTGTTTCATTCACTGGAGTTTCCCCAAGGCCTAGAACAGTGCCTGGCTTTGAGTAGAAGCACTCAGCCAGGTTTGTTGAATGACAAACTAAGCACCCTACCAGGCCTTGAGGACCCAGTGGCAACTAAACGCCTTTATGGAATGTTTAGACTGTTACACCCTCTGTGCCCAGAGGAGAACTCTGAATGTTCTACCTGTCAGCATACAAGCTGAGTTCAAGGGACACTGAGCCCAAAAGTGAGAGAGCATCCAGTCCTGGAGCTCCACCCTCCTCCCTCCAAGGACAATTTGTAGTGTGTGACCCTTGGAAAGGTGTTGCCAATGACACCAACTGTTATTAAAATAAAGACACACTTTACTGGCAATTCATTCATTCAAAAAAATGGCCACCATGGGCCAGGCATTGTTGTAGTTGGTGGTAGGCAGAGCTTTGGACAGAAAGGAGGTAACCACAATAATCTCTTACCCCCCGCCACTGCCACACCTTACGTAGCAGAATCGCAGCCCAAAGATGATATGATTTTACTCTGATTCATAATGTTGAATCTTTACCCAATTTCCCTTTCTTTACTTTTTATTTTGAAATAAATATAGGTTTACAGGAAGTTCCAAAAACATTACAAAAAGGTCTTACGTACATTTAGTTTCCCTCAACAATAACATCCTGTATAAAACCAGAAAATTGACGTTGGCATCATCCACAGATTTTGCCAGTTTTACATACCCCATTTGTGTGGGTGTGTGTAGTTCTGTCAATTTCATCACCCGTGTAAATTCATGTAACCTCACCATAATCAAGATATGGAACTGTTCCATCACCACAAAGATCTTGCTCCTGCTACCCCTTAGTAGTCACACACATCCCACCTTAGTCCCCCATCCTTAACCAACCCCTGGCAATCACTAATCTATTCTCCATCTCTCTAATGGTGTCATTTCAACAGTATCGTAAAAATGGAATTATATGTCACCTTTGTGATTGGCTTTTTTCACTCAGCATAATTCCCTTGAGATCCTCCAAGTTGTCACGAGTGTCAATAGTTCATTCCTGGTGACCTCCCTGGTGGTCCAGTGGTTAAGAATCCGCCTTCCAATGCAGGGGATGCGGGTTTGATCCCTGGTCAGGGAACTAAGATCCCACATGCTGTGGGGCAACTGAGCTGGCGCGCCCAGAACTAGAGAGAAGCCCCTGTGCTGCAAAAAAAGATCCCACGTGCCCCAACTAAGACCCAACCACCCAAAAATAAATACATACATACATACATACATATTTTTTTTAAAAAAAATCATTCATTCCTTTTCACTGCTAAGTGGTATTCCACCATCTGGATGGACTACAGTTTATCCATTTACTCATTGAAGGACAATTTGGGTTGTCCCAGTTTGGGGATATTAAGAATAAAAATGGCTATTGAACTTTTGTGTGTATATTTTTTGTGTAGACACGTTTTCATTTTTCTGGGATAAAACGCCCAGGAGTGCAGTTGGTGGGTCATATAGTAAGTGCATGTTCAGTTTTATAAGAAAATGCTGGGCCATTACCATGGTGAAGCTGGGCAAAGCGGCAGAGCAGGGGCTGCAGCAGCTCTTCAAGAGCGGCCAATTTGCCACTTGCTGGGGGTTTTTATGCCTATCTTGGTTTACCCAGGATTTAAGAGAGGTGCAGATGCTGGGAACGGCCAAGCCAACCTATTTTGAGCTTACTTTGGGGATCAATGACTATTTGGTCATCTGGATTTGGAAGCAATCAATGGACAGGAACAACATGGAAGGTGTGCGCTCTGGCTGGGATGAGCTGGAACAGTGCTCACCAACCAATGGCACACGGCTCTTACTTCACAGATGCATCTCTACTGACTTATTTATGATACACTGCATCAAAATTAATATTTTAAACACAGTTTTAAAATATAAAAAAGAAACTGCCAAACTATATTCCAGAGTAGCTGTGCTATTTAACATTCCCACCAAAAATGTATGAGAAATCAAATTTCTCTGTATCCTTGTCAGAATTTGACATTGTCACTATTATTTTAGTTGTTTTAATAGGTGTAATAATCTTATTGTGGTTTAACTTGTGTATCCCTAATGGCTAATGGTGTTGAACGCAATAAATATCCTCTTTGCTAAAATGTATGTTGATGTCTTTTGCCCATGTTTTTTAATTGGATTGATTTTCACTGAGTTTTGTGAGTTGTTTATATATCTGACATGAGTCCTTTGTCAGATATGTGACTTGCAAATTAGGTTTTAATTTTTGATGAAGTTCAAGTTTCAGTTTTTTTCTTTTATGGACTTTTTCTTTTTTTAAACATCTTTATTGGAGTATAATTGCTTTACAATGGTGTGTTAGTTTCTGCTTTATAAGGAAGTGAATCAGCTATACATATACATATATCCCCATTACCTCCTCCCTCTCACGTCTCCCTCCCACCCGCCCTATCCCACCCCTCTAGGTGGTCACAAAGCACCGAGCTGATCTCCCTGTGCTATGCAGCTGCTTCCCACTAGCTATTTTACATTTGGTAGTATATATAAGTCCATGCCACTCTCTCACTTCGTCCCAGCTTACCCTTCCCCCTCCCCGTGTCCTCAAGTCCATTCTCTACGTCTGCGTCTTTATTCCTGTCCTGCCCCTAGGTTCTTCAGAACCATTTTGTTGGGGTTTTTTTAGATTCCATATATATGTTAGCATATGGTATTTGATTTTATCTTTCTGACTTAACTTCACTCTGTATGACAGACTATAGGTCCATCCACCTCACTACCAATAACTCAATTTCGTTTCTTTTTATGGCTGAGTAATATTCTATTGTATATATGTGCCACATCTTCTTTATCCATTCATCTGTCGATGGACACTTAGGTTCCTTCCATGTCCTGGCTATTGTAAATAGAGCTGCAATGAACATTGTGGTACATGACTCTGTTTTGAATTATGGTTTACTCAGGGTATATGCCCAGTGGTGGGATTGCTGGGTTGTATGGTAGTTCTATTTTTAGTTTTTTAAGGAACCTCCATACTGTTCTCCATAGTGGCTGTATCAATTTACATTCCCACCAACAGTGCAAGAGGGTTCCCTTTTCTCCACACCCGTTCCAGCATTTATTGTTTGTAGATTTTTTGATGACGGCCATTCTGACTGGTGTGAGGTAAATACCTCATTGTAGTTTTGATTTGCATTTCTCTAATGATCAGTGATGTTGAGCATTATGGAGTTTTTGGTATCATACTTAAGAATTCTTCACCTAGCCCTAGATCCCAGTGAAGATTTTCATTTGTTTTCTTCTAAACGTCTTCTAGTTTCATGTTTCACCTTTAAATTTATGATTTTTTTCTTTTTGCTTATGGCTTTCCAATTACTCCAGTAATATTTGCTGAAAAAAACTATTCTTCATTGAATGTTCCAAAATCAGTTGGTTGTACTTGTGTGGGTCTATTTCTGGGTTCTTTATTCTGTTCCGTTGATCTATTTGTCTATCCCTCTCCTGATAAACTGTCTTAATGCATCTCTTCAGTGAAATATTGCAATCAGGCAGTGATTCTTCTCACTTTATTCTTGTTTCTAAAAATTGTCTTAGCTACTCTGGTTTCTTTTGCCTTTTCATGTAAATTTTAAAATAAGCATGGCAATATGTCAAAAAAACCCCACAAAACTTTGCTGGATTTTAATAGGAATTGCATTAAACCTAGAGATTACTTTGGGAAGAAATGACAATTTACTATGCTGAGTCTTCCAATCCAAGAACATGACATGTTTCTCTGTGTAGGTCTTTGCCTTGTTTCATCAGTGTTTTGTAGTTTTCAACATACAAGTCTTATGTGTTTTTAGATTTACATGTTTCTTTTGTCTTTCAAGTGATTGTAAATAGTATCAGCAGGTTTTTAATTTCCATTTCCATGTGTTCATTGCTAGTATGTAGAAATAATACAATTAATTTTTGTATATTGATCTTATATCCTATGACCTGACGAACTCATTTAGTTCTAGTTATTTGTAGATTCCTTGGAATTTTCTACATAGATCTTCATCATATCATCTACAATAGAGTTAGTTTGATTTCTTCCATTTTAATCTGCATTCCTAATTTCATTTCCTTTTTCTTGCCTTGTTGTGCTGGCTAGGACTTCCAGTATGATGTTGAATAGAACTGGTGAAAGCAGATATCCTTGCCTGTCCTGATCTCAGGGCTGGTAAGCACCTAGTCTTTCACATCATTAAGGATGATGTTAGCTGTAGGTTTTTGTATAGATGATCTTGTCAAGTTTTATCATGAATGAATGTTGAATTTTGGCCAAAAAATTTTTTTTGCATCCATTGATACGATCTGTGATTTTCCTTTCCTACAGGCTTTTTGAAATACTGAAAAAAAGCTTAGCGACTTCCCCATCTGACAATTCGCTCAGACTGGGAACTCAGCTCCTACCACTCATCTAGTGCACCATGCCTCAGTGTGTTCCAGAGAATGCAACTTGGCCTGGCATGTGGCCAAAGAAGCCCAAAGTAGGAAATGCTGCCCAGAGTATGTATCCACTGCTAGAGATTTACAACACACATCAGCATAGCCAAGGCTCAGAAAAGCCCTGCGATATATAGGCTGTTACTCTCAACATGGAATTTCCCAAACTTATCTTACCAGAGTCCTTTTTTGCACAAACTCCAGTATGTTCCACGAGACTTTATCTGAAACACACTTAGGGAGCCGCTCAACTGAGTCTGACCCTTAATTTGCCGATGATCCAAAGGTTGAAAGAGAAGTCCCCTGACCAAGGTCACAGATAGTGGCATCACAGGCACAACAGGTCTCCTGCCCCTGACCATGCTGCTTTGACATACTACCAAGTCAGCGGGCAGCCCTGCCATACCACACGCCACCATGGAGAAGAGGAACGTACCCACGTCACCAGTCTGGCCCCTTTAGTGGCTCTCGGGCCCTTCGTCCCCACTGAGCTTGAGGATCAGGGGCTCAAATCCTTATAGGTTCAGTGGGGTCCATGGGTGGGTGGGTATGTAATGCAGGCTGGGCCAGTCATGCTGTTCTAGCTCCCTAACGGTAGCACACGTTTCAGGGATGGGCATGCAACCTGTTGGTCCAACAAGACTCCAGACCAGGAATTATTAGAACTACTGGGGGGGAAAAACAGTTTTTGCATGGAGATGATGCTAAATTAGAAGAAACTGAGCTAGAGGTACCAGGAAGCACCAGGCAGAACAAAGTTGTAAGATGAAGAGAAACCTGGTTCCTTAGGACATGCCTGAGCCCCATCTGGTCAAGGCTGAAGCAGAACCTCCCTCCAGAACTTAAATGACAGACTAGTTAAGTGCCGTTTCCCTCAAACCAGTTAGATGGAATCCTGTCGGTTGCCAACAGAATCCTAATTTGCCCGTGAAGCAGTGTGGCCCGGAGCAAGCTGTCACTGAACTGGCCCCGTAGATCCCTTTCCATCAGGAGGTATCATTTCCCCCAAGATTCCACAGCGAAGAACAATCTTTTCTGCCCCCCTCCTCCCTGTCCCCTACCCACCCGCAGACCGACATCCCCACGCGCGCTTCCCATCAAAAGGACGAGAACACAGGCGGCCAAAGGCAGCTTGGGCAGTACTCGATATACATCATACATTTATTATTAGTGAATATCCCTCTGAAATCAGCAACAATATTAAAAAAAATAATGATTGCACTACTTGGTCAAGCAGAACTAGCAAGTTTCATTTTAAAAAAAGTACAAATCTGTTAAAAATTTCAATCAGTATACACATATATAATACAACATACTAGTTATGTTAAATGCTACAAACCAATGTGAATCCAATGGAATGGAGAAAACCACACATTTAAGCTTTAAGAACCATTTTTTTCTCTATATATTAGCATTTTCTCAAATACATACATGGGAAAAATGAGGTAACTGTAAAATGTGCAAGGAACAGGGCCCCCCAAATTACATATATTTATATATATATATGTAATTTTATATATATATATATATATATATATATATATATATATATATATATACACACATAAAAGACCTTTCTAACACAGAATACAGGCACTGGGCCCAGCCAGGGCTGGGGGACAGCACCCACTGTCATGCCTAGGCCAGAAGTTGGTAAATAAAAGAGTAAACAATGACAAGCCCCCACCACAGGAAATCATTGGTAACATGGCATCTATAGCAAGGTCGGCAAATCACAAACATCCTAAATAATTGTTTTATAAATCTTTTTTTTTAAACTTTTTTTTTTTTAAATGTTGTGTTTCCCCCCCAATAGCTGCTCGTTGGAATCACTGCTGCAGTCAACACACCATCCGTGAGCCTGTTTCCACCTGCCCCAGGAACCGTTAAGGGTTTCGAAAACCTTTTTTTTGGGGGGTGGGGAAGGGAGGGGGTCGGAGAGGGTAGTTCTCTGTGTAAAACAGGTGGGGTTTCAACACTGCTATAAATATAGAAATGTCACCTGGAGTTATATACAGTAAGACTCTGGGTTCTCCATGGGGTGGGGGCCAGGCTGATGGGGCCCCACGGCAGGCTGGGGGGAGGCGGTGGGCCAGGGCCGCTGCGGGAGAACGAGGGTGGTTGGAGCATCCCTGAGGCAGCAGGCGCCAGGGGCTGCCTGCTAGGATGTGCCGGCCCCACACGCGGTTCGTTCGGGGCAGCAACCCCAGCGGGGGGTGAGGAAGAAACGGAATGGGACCCGGGTGGGTGAGGGTAGGGAGCTCGGCCAGACCCTCCGGGGGCTCCTCCAGGTCTTGGAGGGCAGGGCTCAGGCTGGGAGGGGGCCCCTGGAGGCGGGGTCCACACCCTCCTTGGACCCTGTCCCCCTGGGACTTCCCTGGAGGAGACACGCCCAGGCAGGTGGGAGACAGGCCCTGGCTAGAGAGGGAGAAATGCCCTGAAAAGCGTACGGTCCCGGTAGGCTCTGGGGACGTGTGCAGTACAGTGCATGGCAGTTATCAGCTGAGCACAGACCCCCCCCCCACCCCCCCAACCCCACCCAAGACCGCCAGCCGCCTGGCCCCGCCCCAGCCGCGCACATGCATGCAGACCAGGCGGCACCACCAGACCATTCCCTGCCCCTGGGCACTTGGTCCTGGTTGGTCCCTATACACCCCCCCCCGCCCATTAAACCAAAAGAAAAGAAATTGTTTAAAAAATCCACACCCTCAAATCCTACACGCGATTTTGGGCCAAATGAATAAACAAAAACTGCTGCTCCTCACGTTCATGCAAAACGACAGAGAGGGGAGATGGGGCATGGGTCTGGGCCCTGTCACCGCCAGGCAGGGGCAGCCACCAGCAACACAGGAAATCACTCTCCCTGGCCTGGTCCAGGCCCCCTCAGGATACATGCCGTCCCGGGTCAGGGCCTGCCTCCCACCTGCTCGGGAGGTTGGCTCTGATGCCCTCCAGCCTGGGCTTGGGGCAGGAATGTTGTACCCGAGGTGAGGGTCCTCTAGGGAGCCAGCCCCACCCCACAGCAACCTGGGTGGGGCTGGCTGCCTGAGTCTGTCTGGGGTCAAGGCAGGAGAACCCACTGGCCTCCTGCCACTGTCTGTCCACGCCTGTCAGTGCCACCTGAGCAGAGAGCACACCACTTCAGTGCAAGAGACCAGGCGACCGAGGACAGCACCCCCTTTGCCCATCCCGGGGCCAAGGATCTCCACCAGCCACACGAGGGTAATGAACCCCTGGCTCCCAGGGCCAGCAAGAAAAGGAGACAGACCCGAGGGCAAACAGGAGAGACTGAGTTAGGGACTCTCAGGCCGCTCCCTGGCGGGCGTCTTTTAGACTGGTGGGCAAACGGGGAGGGAGTCTTTGGAGCTTGGCAAATGCAAGGGCTTATTGCAGGGGCTTCTCTCGGGCTGACCCTGGCACCAGCTCTGGAGATGCAGGCAGGAACGGCAGGGCAGGCCTGGGCCACGCCCTCCTCGGCCTTCCGGGGCCCCCGGAGTTTCCAGAGCTTTGGGCAGGGTTCTCCTGGGTGGCTGTGGACCTCACTCAGCCTCCCTGGGCACCTCGGAAGCGTCAGCCCGACAAATGGGACACGTCCGGTTGGCCTGGGGGGAGCAGCCGCACATCAGGCTCCACTCTCACCGGACCCCCAACCCATCCGGGGCTGTTCTGCTGCCCGGTGGGGACCTGGCTCCCTGAGTGGAGCCGGAACTTCTGGATGCTGAAGAGGACACGAAGGGAAGCCCTCCAGTCCACCCTCCTCCCTCACTACACCAGGAACACCTGGGAGCGGGCGTGACTACGTTACCTTCAACCACTTGTCGACACACTTGGTGTGGAACTCGTGGTTGCAGGGGAGGACCCGGAGCAGCTGCCGTGCCTCGAAGTCGCTGAAGCAGACGACACACCTGGGAGGAGGGCACAGAGCGTCACCCGCACACTGAAGGCGAGGGCAGGTTCGTGGCAGAGCACGAAGCGCTACCCTGGGAAGACCGCAACGCATCTGTGCTCACAGAGACAGGAGGGGGCGCAGGGCACTCACAGCGTCTGCTCTGACTGGTGGCTATCAGGATGAAAGCGGTACGATGGAAGCTGCTCGATGTCCGCTTTGGTGAGGCCGCGAGGCTTGGCGTCTCCCAGCCGCTCTGCCAGGTTCAGGAGGGCCTGGACGTGTGCAGGAGGGGAGGGTCAGTGGCAGCCAGGGCTGGAAGTCCCCCATGCCCCCACCTCCCAGGACAGGGCTCCACGGGACCTCATAGTTCTCCATCTCCACGTCATCCACATCAAGATCCAGGCTGATGGTGGGCCCCATTGCTGTTGGTGACATTGGCAGCATCGAGCTAGGGGGAGATAGGTACGCGGGCCCGGGGTCAAGGTCAGTAGGCGTAAGGGGCGCAGAGCTGCTCCCGACTCCCGCCATGAAACAAAGCCCAGAACTCTGCACTGTTCACACCAGGGACCCCAGTGTCTGTCCCAAGATGTCGCAGTAGGGCAGGGAGCCCAGCTGGTGAGCGTGAGTGTGCATGTATGGTTTGGCGGGGATGCTAGGTGGCTCGAGAGGCCCCGGGACCCCACGGGGCTGTGTTTGGCTCTAACCACTAGAGGCCCCAGAAGAACAGGGCACCACAGCTCTGGGGCACATGTACAGGTACTTACAGGAAGTAGGGCAGGAAGCTGGGGTAATACGGTGGTGGTGGAGGCGGCGGGGGTGGTGGCGGGAGCGGCTGTTGTAGGCGGTATCTCTGGGTGCTCAGTCTCCGGGGCATCATGTGGGAATATGGCTGCAAGAGGGGGGCCAGGTGCACATCAGCCATGGGCCTGTCTCCCGGTCACCCTAGATCCTGGGTGGGGAGTGGCACTTACCACACCAAAGGACAGCTCCTGGTGCAGGGTATCGTGGGGCAGGTAGTGCAGGGGCACGGATGGGGACAGAGTTGGGCCCGGGGCAGAGGTGGAGTAGGTGAAGCTCCCCAGGGGGTGCTGATCCCCCCGCAGGTCCACATCACTGTCGAGCCGCTGCAGGGGCTGGAAGAAGCAGGGGTGAGTCAGCAGAGTCAGTGACAAGGAAAGCCCCCACCTCCCTGCCCCACTTGCCATCCCCTCTAGCATCAGACCCATCGCTCAGACTCACCATACGTGGATGCTGGGTCTGCAGCGACACAAACTGCCCAAGAGGCGCCATATGAGCGGGCTGGGGGTGTGGGGCTGGCGGTGGAGGGTGCAGGATATAGTGGTCACTGGAGATAAGGTGGGGGTAGGCCTGATAGGGCACAGGGAGCTGCTGCATGGTACATGCCTGGATCAGCTGCTGAGAAAGGGGGCAGAGGCTGGAGAATGTTCTTCTGGGCTCTGGGCTGGGTCTGCTTGTGGCTGGGCCAGGGGCCATTCCACCCAGCGAGCGGTCCCAATCAAAGGCCTCTGGACCACCCATCCCTGACCTAGGCCTCCCAGGCAGGACGTCTTGCTCTTAAGACCCACAGTTACCACTCCAAACCATAAAGCAGGCACTGGGAGCAGGGAGGTCCCTGAACTCTGAAGTGCCCTCCCACTGGACGTGAACGCACATATGCCGTTCTGGACAGGGCTGTGGCCTGGAGCCGAGCAGACACTGACAGCCTGGATGGGCGCTGTAAGCTCAGCTCAGTTCCGACACTGGCCTGTGCCTGGGGCCTTCAGCTGGGGGCAGGGCAGGAGGCCCAGGCGCTCACTCACCGGGGGCGGGAGGCAGCAGAGGGGATAGTGCTGCCCGCTGAACATCACGGAGCATGCTGGGAGCTGCTGGGTGCTGCAGCCAGGGATGTGTTGGCCTGTAGGCAAGGGGAAGCCTTGGGTCGTCACTGTGGTGACTGTGTAGGACAGAGGGACAGGTCCCTGGTGCACCTGCAGGAGGAGAGACCCAGGAACTGTAGGGAGGCCACTCTGCTGCCCCCAGGTGAGAAGCAAAGTCCTGCCGGGCCAGCTCTGGTGAAGGTGAAGTCAGGGCTTGCTCCCTCTGCTCCTCAGACCGGCTCGCCAGAGGCCAGGGGCAGCGGGGCGTGGGCATGGGGGTTCCGCTTACCTGCTCGTGGAGATCAACCATGAACGGGCTCTGCTGGGAGGCTGGGTGCAGCATTCGGGGGCTCCCGCCGGCAGGAGCCGAGGCTCGGCGCTCCTCTACGGGGAGGTATGCTGGTCGGGTCGGCGGCTGCTGGGAGGGCAAGCGCTCATCCTGGGTAGGTGGGCTGGCCAGGGGGCCCTCACGGCCAGGGCTGCACCACAGAGAGGAAGCCCCAGTAGCACTGACGGGGGCCGCTCATTCACAGAGCATGGAGAGAAGCCAAGGTCACTACCCACTGGGGAAGGAAGACAGCTCAGGGCCCTGTGCCCTACCACCCCTGGCCCCTGTGCCCCAGCCCAGGCTGAAAGCTCCAGTACCAGGGGCTCCGGGCTCCACAGGACTGGGAGGTTCCCTCCTACCTTCCCCAGAGCTGGCCTGGGCTGCTGCTGGGTCCTGCAGAGAATCGCTGCTGTCCCACAGGGGCAGAGGGCGGCCACCTAGTCACTGCCAGAGCCCATGGCTGCATCAGGGGAGGCAGAGGGGTGGAGGGGCTGGGCCAGGGCTCACAACCCTAGGAAGCAAACCGACAAAGGAACTAAGGTACAGAGAAGTCCAGTCCCTTGCTCCATTAGGGGTCGGGGAGACAGAATCAAACCTCTGCAGCCTGGTTCCAGAGGCCACTGATGCCCACCACACCCTGGGCTCCCCAGGCAGCGCTGCGCTCTGGCACTAGGGTTCAGGCTTGGCCCGCAGGGAGTCCAGGCCTTAGTTTCCTGCGCTGTGAAATGAGATCAGGGTCCGCCTCAGGGTAAGTTCAGAGGGCTGGCCGGCATGCTTCCAGGCCAGGGGGCTCTGGTAAGGCCCCCTCAGGGTGGGGTCTCCAGGAAAACCTGTCCTGGCGTGGGGATCTACAACTCTGACCTCTAGGTAACTGGGGTTCCTGAGGGGTCTCCAGCTTCCTCCCTTCTGTCTGGTTGGCTCAAGATGGATTGCAAACAGGCCTGGGGCCTAGTTCTTCCACTAGTAACAGGTGAGAGGTTCTGACTTGGTTCTTGCCCTCGGGGTTCCCAGTCCAAGCCAAGTCAGTACAGTCATTCCTCAGTATCCACGAAGGATTGGTTCTAGGACCCCCACGATACCAAAATCCGAGGATGCTTAAGTCCCTTATATAAAATGGTATAATATTTGCATATAATCTACACACATCCTCCCATGGACTTTAAATCATTTCTACATTACTTATGATACCTAATACAATGTAAATGCTATGTAAATATGATGTAAATGCTATGTAAGTGACAAATTCAAGTTTTGTTTTTTGCAACTTTATGGAATTTTTTTCCCTAAGTATTTTAAATCTGCAATTGGTTACATCCATGGATGTGGAACCCATGGATAGAGAGGGCTGACTGTATACTTTCTTTTCATAATCTGTTCCCACAGTGCCTACCCAAATGGGACTTCACCTACTCTTCAAGTAAGGTACTGTTAGCCTCATTTTGCAGAAGAGAAAACTGAGGCTCAGAGACGAAAGGACTTGCCCAAGGCCTCACAATAAGTGTCAAAGCTGGGAGGTGGGCTGACTACCAGCCTCTTGCTGCACACTGATGCTGATGGGAAGGGGTCCAGCCCAAGGGTTCTGGCAGGACGTGATGAAGGAAGTCAACCTCTGGTGAACTGGTGGGTCTGGCGTGCAGCCAGGCCCTTTGTGTGTGGGGGGAGTGCATGCAAACCAGACCCAACACAGCCCCCAAGTGGGAGGTGGGGCTTGCTGAGAAAAGAGGAAGCAAGAACCTAAACCTAAGGGAGGAAGTTGAGTGAGAATGGGGCGGGGCAGGAGCTAGGGTCCAGGTGGGGAAAGTTGGGGGGACCACTCATTAACTCCAGAGGTTGGAATGAGGCCCTGGCAGGGAAAACTCTGGAAACTGTCAGATCCTGCAATGCTGAAGGGCGCATCCAACAGGACCAGCCTTTGGCTGTTCCTGCCACAGGGAACCCTGCCTCCATCTAACAAAACTCCTATGCTTCCTTCATACCCAGCTTTAAGTGTCACCTCCCTGCTAACACAACTAGGGAACCGGTGTACTGTCCCCTCAACACCTTGTTCCTTTCCTCTGTGCTGGGCTTTACGTGCATGGGCCCTGACTTTCAAAATGAGCCTGAAAGGGAGGCTCTTCACCTGATAAGACAGCACAGGGCCAAGGCCACAGCCACAGTAGAGCTGAAATTCACATTTCTCCCACCCAACCTGGGCTCCAGCACTTGGCAGAGGGGTGGGCAGGGCCCAGTGACCAGCTTGTGTCCAGCACAGGGCAGGCCCGATGTGGTAAATGCTCACTGGAGAGCCAATTACATAGGTCTAAGGCCATGTCTGGCAGCAGTGAAGTTAGTGCCAATGATTAAAAACTGGGACATAAAAAAATCTGTCCTTTCAGTGTGTTGTGTGTGTGGCGGGGGGAAGGAAGCAGAAAATCTGGTCCCACTGGGCCCTCATTTCTGCTTGACCCACCTCACTCTGGGCATGAGTTTTCTCTCCAGGCCACCCCAGGCCCATTCCTTGCCTGCCCACCACAGGTGACTGGGGTCGTGAGCCCCCAGCGTGGGCCAAGTGCATATCCTTACACTCATGTGTACACACACAGCCTCCTTGATTCCTGCTGATAATCCAGCCGAGCAAACAAAGGCCAAGAGAGACTCAGAGGAAACCCCTAAATAACTTAACAACAGACTCCTGACCCACCCCAGATTTTTGGATCAGAATCTTTGGAGGGTTGGGGAACAAGGGCACCTAGATTTCTACTAAATTCCCCAGCAGTTTCTACAGCAGAGGCAGGTGCTTGAGAACCTCTGTTCTAACTGACCTCTGAGATCCTGGGAGCCCACAGTCCTGCCTATGAGGAGTATACAATACTTCCCATGTGCCATCCTGATAAGTCCTCATAGCAACCTTCAGAAGTAGGCATGCTGAGGCTCAGAGAAGTGAGGTCCAAGGCCAGTCAGTTGGAGCTGTGAGTGCACTGGGACATGGCAGTGGCCTCAACTGCTCCTCTTGTGCCAGGCTGTCTTGAAGTCCGGGCAGTGTCAAGGCTCAGGGGTGCAGAATCACAGAGGCCTAGGCCCATGGGAATCTGCTCTGGCCAGCCTCTTCAAGGACACCCACACCTCAGGAAAGGAAGTGGCAAGGAGCCGAGAAACCCAACCACCAGACAGAAGGCCTCTAGCTGTGACTGACGGTGACAAAGATGACAGTGTTGACCCTTGCATTCTTACACACAATACCCTGACTTCCGGCCAGAGTCTTGGCTGAGGATTGGGCACATCGCCTCCCCTCTCTGAGCCTCAGTTTATTCATCTGTAAAATGGGAATAGCCCAATAATCACCTCCCAAGACTGCTTAAAGGCTGCTGCAGTGATTTGTAAAGTTTAGGTGTGACCGATCACTATCAGAAAATACAACAGGCTGACCTTCACGCCCACCCCCCAAGCAGCTTAAAGATGCTATTTTAAGCTCTGCAGGAGGCAGCTGGGAAACATGCCTCCCTCAGGGAATATCCCCTCCCAGCTGGCAAGGGAGGGGACCCTGGTTCTTGACTGGAGACAGAGATGTCCCATGGGGAACTCACCCACTTCACAGTTGAGGAAACTGAGACCAGGAGAAAGAAAGTAACTTGCTGCAGACCACAAAGCCAAAGAAGGACAGAATTAGTCCTGGCTGGCCCGCTAGGCCCAGATTTCCTCAACCCCTGACTCTCATTACCATTAGTAACCTCAAGAATTACCTAATGCCAATTCCCTACTGCAGGCCCTAAAGGAGATCAGGGGAGCTTTCTCTTTCAGGCATCCTGACTAGACCTATTGTGGAAAGAAGCAAGTAAGGCCCAGAGCTGGAGCAGCAACTTGCTCAAGGTCAAACAACAAGGCCACCACCTAACTGCTCTGCCTTTCACCACACCTCCTCTGTGCTGGGCTCTCAGTGAGGTCTCCGTAAAAGGGTCTTGAGGGTCCCTAAATCCAATCTCGCCCAGAAGCAGGGACTGCACCTTGCATCCACCCCCTCGCCCAGGAGGCAGCCAACTCCCTAGTTCCTATCCCCATCCTGGTCTAGGGAGATCCTGACATATCATTTGGGCCTGGGGGCTGTTTGCAGGTACAGGGACTGTTTTGCAGATAAGCTAAGTCAGGCCCTGAGAACAGGAGCAGACTCAGGCAGGCTGAGGAGCCCCCCTCCCACCCCTCAAAAAAGAGGCGGGTTGGGCCCAGCACTGACTGGTGGGCAAGCAGAGCTCCCTAACTGTGGTGCCTGGAGGCAGCTGAGAGCAGGACCACCAGGCTGCGAGTTAAGAGTTGTTGGCCAGCCCAGACTCCCTGGGTGACCTTGGTCAAGGAAATCTTCCCTTCTGTGCGCCTCAGTTGCCACAACTGTAAAATGGGAGTGGAAATCTCTCCTTCCCAGAGCTCCCAAATAAAGCCACAAGAGGCAAGACGCAAAAAACCAGGTGGTCACATTACTGGGGGAGGAAACCAGGGTCCCTGAGGAGCAAGCCCCTCCTCAATGTGGGCCAGGAGCAGGTTGCGGGATTCGGGGAGCTTCCTCAGCCATCCCTCCCTGGGACTGGGGACGTGGGTAGGGAGGACGTGGTACAGATACTCGCCCAGAGAGGGGCCTCCCTCATCCCCCTCTCACTCCTTTGTGCCGGGCTCGGGGGGACATGGGGGGCTGGAGGCCATACGGCGGCGTCGGGGCCAGAGCGCTGTGACTTTAAGAGCCGAGGATCCCGGACCATGTGCTCGGCGTGAGACAAAAGCAACAACAAAGGAAGTGGCGGCGGCAGGGGGAGGGGGCGGCTCCTTCCTCTCCAACCGCAGCGCTCTGCCTCTGGAGAAGGGAGACTCGGCCTGGCCTTGGGGGGCGCTGGGGGTGGGGAGGGGTCCCGGATTCTAGAGGCCTCGCCATCTCCCCTCCGGACTGCCCGTAATTAACTCCTGCAGAGCCAGCTAGATCACAGCCCTCAGTCCCAGGGGAAGGGGGGGCAGGAATTCCAGGGATGCGGAAATCGGGAGCTGGGGGCTCTGGCCCCGACTCACCTTCGGCCGCCTGGCCACACGTTGACTCCTTTGTTCCCGATCTAGGACGGCCAAGCTGGGCAAGAGGCGGGGGTGGGGGGGTGGGAGTGTGCTGCCTGGACCCTTTAAGAGCCCCCGCCCTGAGGAACAATGTGCTCCCTTCCCCACCCCCCCCGGTCCGGGGGCAGTCCGGCTCCTTCCGGGGCCCTCTTTGTTGTCCGTCCGCCGGGCGTCTGCCTCGCGAGGCCCACGCGCGGTCAGTCTCTCGGCCCAGGCCCTCTGGGAGCGGGAGGCGGCGCAGGACGCGGCCGGGTTTGCGCAGCTGCCGGCGACTGGCCCTTTAAGAACTGTCCGCGGCGGCAGCGGAATGTAACAAACCCCACATTTGATTCACAACATTCGAAGCGGCGGGGTCGCGCGCCGGGCGGGAGGGGGGCTCGCGGGGGCGCGCCGGGAGGTTCCGGCAAACAGTAGCCGACTGCTCCCCGCGAGGGCCCCGCCCCTTGCTAAGAGTTCCGCCCCTCGGGGGCGCCAAGAGCCAATCATTCACCGAGACTCGGCACGTGATTAGTGGGCCGCCATCTTGGAAGGCAGTTTTTTTTTAAACCTCCTCTCGCCCCCACCTCCTCACTTAAAGTGCCCGCAGCCATCACAGGAAAGGGGCGGGGCCACATGGTCTGACCTAAAGAGGGGAGACCGCGCGGTAAGCAAGACAAATTGGCTGTAACTCTAACTTGCTATGCAAACTCACAAATCACTCATGCTTCTGAGGCTCAGTTTCCCCGCCACAGAAGTGGGTCCCGCCGGGAGAGCCGCAGCCCGGACTTACTGTGTCATGGTCCCCTCCTTGGGACGGCGCCTGGGACACAAGTGCAATGGACCTGACCTTCGACGGGGCAGAAGCGGCTCTTAAGCCAGTCCGAGTGGTTAGGAAGGCTCTAACAGCCCTGGGCCGGCAACCTCCCCGGAGATGACGTCAGCCCCGAAAGCTACTGCGCCGCGATGACATCATGGCCTGGCCTCCTCGCATCTCCTTGTTTATACTGCGCGGTGGCTTTAAAAAGTTGGGAGGGGCTGGATTGCCCAACGAACCAATAATGGGCAACCCATGCAAATAAGCTAACGCTTGTCGGGAAGGATTGGCCTGGCTCGCGTTGACGTCACAGAGACATTTAAGCACCCCGCCCCCAGCGTGGCCCGGGAAAAGGGCGGGGAACAGTTTGAAGCTGGAGCAGCAGTCGTCCCGCGCTCTAATTGCTCTAGGCGAGGCCTCGGAGAGCTCCCTGCTTAGGGGGATTGGGGAACTAAACCCAATGAAGTCTTTAGTTTTCTACTGTACTCCTCCTAGCAATTATGAGACGCATTACTACAACCTGCCCATTTTACAGATGGGTAGAGAGAATCAAGAGGGGTGTCATTCACCCCAGGTTACAAAGCGAGGAAGAGTGGCCGAGCAGATACTTGAACCCAAGCCAAAGCCCAGCGTCGTTCCCCTTTGCCTCGACGCCTCCCCAGGCAGACGTTATACAAAGTGGGGTATTATCTCTACATCGATAGAAAAAAAAAAAAAGCTGGGAGCTGGGAACAGGTCAAATAAATTATGCATATAATCAATAACTGGACTCCTCTGTATGCAGCTGCACTGACATAGGGTTACCTCCAGCACAGCCCTAAACAAGATACCAGCAAAAAATGTTAAAACATTTGTTAAGCCTGTGTGGTGGGGTTGCTGGGTGTGTGTGTGTGATTTTCTATGCTTCTTTGGTATATTTCATAATCCCAAATTTAAAAACTGAAAGAAAGATACTGAACAGAGTATAACAGTATCAATGTTTTTAAAAATTGGATATATACAGTATCTGTATATAGAATATTCCTGGAAGGATATACAGGAGACTGATTAATAACTGTCCTCAGGGAGAACTGGAGGAGAGCACTGGGTCAGGATAGACTTTTTATTGTATACGCTTTTGTACATTTGCTCCTTAAAAACAAAACAAAACAAGAAAAACTCTATACAGTATAACCTACTGAAAATTCTAAAGAAAATTACTGTGAAAGAGTATGTTTTAAATATTTTAAGCCATAAAAAACTTGTGTTCCTTTAGAGTCAGAAATCCCCCTTTGGAAAGGGTATCCAGTGGAAACAATCCAGAAGGAAGCTGGGGAACAGACATGCTTATCCAAGTGTTGTTTAGACCAGCAACAATCTGACACCACAATGTGGATGGCAGCCAGCAACACGATGACTGAAAATGGTACCCACTCGCTGTTTGCATATCTCTAAGGACAGAAGATCAAGTTCATGATGCAGTGCTACAGATGTTACCTGGAATGCCAAACTCTATCCATCATAGTTAAACTACGTGTGCATGAGAATAAATGGGGTTGCGTTTCTCTAACCATCTCCTTATCAGCAACTCTCCCTTCTCCTAAATCCCTTCCAACCTTTTATTTTTCTCACTCTGTAAAAGCAATCAGAAAATCCTTCCCACATTCAAAGTGCCTACATTGTTAAGACCACCCCCCTGCTTGCCTGTGTAGGGATAGAACCTGCAATGGCTCCCTAATGCCTGGCTTTCAGGGCTCTGTTTAACAAGACAAGCTTCCCTTACCAAACTTTTTTTTTTTTTTTTTTTTTTGCGGTACGCGGGCCTCTCACTGCTGTGGCCTCTCCCATTGCGGAGCACAGGCTCTGGACGCGCAAGCTCAGCAGCCATGGCTCATGGGCCCAGCCGCTCCGCGGCATGTGGGATCTTCCTGGACCGGGGCACGAACCCACGTCCCCTGCATCGGCAGGCAGACTCTTAACCACTGCGCCACCAGGGAAGCCCCCCTTACCAAACTTTTCAGGCTCACCTCTCCCCAGCCTCTCTCCCATGACCATGGCAGTGCTCCCTCTGGCCTTCCCTGCCTGAGCTGCTCTCTCTCTTCCTTTCTACGAATCCATTCCTCTTCTCTGTCCCTTGAGGCTCTGCTCCCATCTCACCTCTTATAGGAAGCTGTGAAGTCTCTAGCTTGTACTGAACTCCTCTGTCTCTGAACTCAGGCCTAGACGCACCCTGACCTTCACTTCATGCCATTTAATTTGCACACAACCCTGTCGTGATTGCTTCGTGTCTCACTCAGTAATCTCCTCCTGGGCTTCCCTGGTGGCACGGTGGTTAAGAATCCGCCTGCCAAAGCAGGGGACACGGGTTCAATCTCTGGTCTGGGAAGATCCCACATGCCGTGGAGCAACGAAGCCCGTGCACCACAACTACTGAGCCTGTGCTCTACAGCCCATGCGCCACAACTACTGAGCCCGCGTGCCGCAACTAGCAAAGCCGGTGCGCCTAGAGCCTGTGCTCTGCGACAAGAGAAGCCACTGCAACAAGAAGCCCGCGCACCGCAACTAGAAGTAGCCCCTGCTCGCCACAACTAGAGAAAGCCCGTGCGGAGCAGCGAAGACCCAACACAGCCAAAAATAAATAAATAAATAAAGAATCTCCTCCTGGCGGAAGAGGATACAGCATTTTTAACTGCACTGACATTCAGCCTTCACTGAGAGGCAGACACCACGGGGTAACCAGTCTCATTTTATGGTTGAGGATCTGAGGCTCAAGGAGGTGAAGTGACTTGCCCGAGGCCACAATGTGAAAATCCTTTACCACTCCCCACCCTCAGAAAGCGACTCCAGTAACTACTCCACAATCCAGTTACTCCTTTGAAGCCACCAAGCCTCTGACTGTGCCATTCTCTCAGTCTAAAATGTCCTCAACACCCCTACTCACCTCTGGCCAAACCCTGCTCAACCTTCGGGGCTCAGCTCAAAGGCTGCCTCCTCGGAGCCTCTCCTGACCATCTGCTGGCTTCTTCAATATACGGCATGACTATTATCACACCACATCAGGATGGCAGAAGGTATCTCCATGGGACTGCTCTCCCTACCCGCAGCAGGGCCTGGCTCACACTTCCTTGGATGCCCAAGGAAGGGACTCTGTATTGCCCTTCCTTGCCCCTGATGCTTCAGGGCCAGGAAATCCTTGCCCTGTGTTCTCTCATGCATGACCCTCTAGTTTACGCCCCTGGGAGGCCCTCAGTAAATTCCCACAGACCTCTGGGTTCCCCCCAGGACCGGAGGCCAATAACACATCTCCCTCTGAAAAACCTTGCTGGGTGCATGCAGAATCACTCTGGAGCAAGAGGGAGGGAGGCTCAATTTTACCAGATTTCTCAGAGAAGCCAGAAGTCTGGACTTTCCTCTCAGGTTCACTGACAAGTCTTATGCTTTGGAACCCCAACGTGGGCCCAACGGCCTGCATACCTACTCTGTGCCCCATTCTTATCACCCCACCCCCACTCCCTTGAAGGCAGGTTCTGTTACTTTCACCTTACACAGATGAGGAAAGTGGCTAAGGAAATGACTCCCCTTGCCACAGATCCCAGAAGTGTAGCCCAGGTGGGGGTGGCTCACTCTTGCCCAGGCATCTGCCTCGAAGCTCTGTGGAGAAATCAGGGTTCTAGAGTCTTCTGCATGATCTGGGCAAGTCCTACCCTGATCATCTCATTGGTCCTTCCAATGACCTAAGAGCTAGGTACCAGTGTTTGCTCCAAGAAGCTTGGGCAAGAGAGGATATGATTCACCCACCGTCACACAGCCATCAAGGGGCAAACCTGGGATCACATTTTAAACGAAGATTAAGTTTGGTGCATGCAATGCAAATGCCAACACAGGGTCCCCAAGTGTTGCTCAATAATCAAAAGCACAGATGTCCTGGGGCAAGAGACTCTCCAGGTCCCAGAGTGGAAGAGTGGCAGAGAGGGATTTGAATCCTGGTCCCTCGAGTGCAAAGTACTGGATGCTACAATCCAGCTTCCACTCCCAGGCCTCCTCTGCAGGAGATGGGAGGGATTCTGTGCAGGCAGGAAGTAGGTGGGGTCATCGGTTCCTGCTGGAGCCCTCCCCTGCTCCATCTGCCTACCTAAGACCTGGACAGCTGGCTGCCTCCTTCCCTCCATCAGGATCAGAAAGTACTCCACTCCTTTTTTCTAAGACCCCTCAAACTCTCCTCCAGATGCAGGGCCTTCCCAAGTGGAGCTGGCAGAACATAGAGATTGAGGGACCATCCAGGGACACACAACACAGCCTGGTAAAGCCAGCTCAGGACACAGACCTCCCAGCTACCCCAGGGCATCAGACTTGAGCCTCACGCTCCAGGACCCTGCCAAGTCCTCTCTGCTCAGGGCAGGCCTGAACACACCTGAGCCCCAAGCTTTGTCTCCCCTAAAAAGCAGAGGCTGTTTGTGCATATGGGGGAGGGCAGAGTGTCTGTAAAGGTGTTCCCAGGTCTGGGTCCAGGGCTGCAGCACCCTGGCTCCAGCTTTGAGACTTGGTCACTTATGTGGTCTCACTCTTCTTCAGTCTCATCTGTAAAACCAGGATGATGACAACACTAATGACAGATAACATTTACTGAGCACTTAGTGTGTGTAGCACTGCTGTTCATCTCCTATAGGCTACTGAGGGGGCAGGCATACACTGATGGTTAAATACAGAGCCTCTGAAACCAGCCCACCGAGGCTTGGACCCTGGCTCTGCCTTTTATCAGCTTGGTGACCTTGAGGAAGTCACCACCTCTATGAGGCTCACAGTTTGTCCAGGTGTAAAATGGGGGCGATTATACCCACCTCAATGAGTAAATAGTGGCTCTCACTTGTGTGTGCATCTTCGGCGGTACCTGCCTGGCTTTCTGGGTCTGGGTCTGCGCTTGAATATGTGAGCTTTGAGGGTAGGGCGTTGGGAGGGGCTCCCCTTTCTGACTACCTCCCCGCTGTAGCTCTCACCACTGGAACCCGCAGGGTCTGCAGAGGAAGGAGCAGGTACCATCACCACATCATCCGGTGATGAAAATCGGGGGCTGTAAGAGTGGGGGTGCCTGGCAGACCCAGGGAGAGATGAGTCCAGCCGAATTCCCCATTTTCCCTCTATCCAAGGCCAGTTTCCTACACCCACATCTCCTTCCCGCCCCGACACCATCTCGACTCGGGCTTAATAGCCCTCAGGCAACAGAAGGTGTGTGACCTTGGACAAGACACAGACCCTCTGGAGTCCCCGCCTTCCTACGCCCTCAAAGCAGTAACCAAGCCGCTGGCGCGCGGCGGCCTGTTCCCCGGACCCGCAGCCGCCCCAGGGCAGGGCTCGGGTCGCTCTGGATCCCCAGCGGCTGGGACAAGGAGCGTTGGTAAAGTGGGGCAGTCGTGACGAGGCCAAAGGACTGCAGCTCTGTCCCGGACGCCTGGGGCCCAGCCGAAGCCGACACTCGCCAGGGGTTGCGATCGGGGCATGAGTGGGGCGCAGGGCACGCTGGGACTCGTAGTTCCCAGGGCCTCCCGTACTGGGGCTCTTAGACCTACCGGGCGGAGCAGCTCTGGCTCCGGGTCCCGGGACAGCGAGCTCCGGCCCTGCGGGCGCAGGCAGCGGCCTCGCTGGATGTCCCTGTGCTACACTGCCAGCCCGCGGCCGCCCCCTATCGCTCCGTCTCTTTGGCCCCGCGCCTGGGGCGCAAGGCGCAGGGTCCAGGCCGGGCGTTACCTGGGGCCGCGGCGGGGCTCCACCCCCACCGGGAGGCCGGCGCGTCGCTCCCGCTGCAGCCGGGGGTCCCGGTCCAGCTGCGGCTCGCGCCGCCTGCCGCGGCCCCCCCTCTGGCCCCAGGCAGTGGAACCGTCCACGAACCTCTTCGCCCGGGCGCGCGCAGGCGCGCGCGGGGTCCACGCCGGCTACGCAGCTTCACCCTCCCTCCCGCGGGTGTATGGAAGTACCTGGACTGCACCAAGCGCGCGGGAGCGGAGGGTGGGAGGAGGAGGAGCGTGTTTCGGCCACGCCCACTCAGTGTCCAGCGGCAAAGGGCGCGCAAGGGCAAAGAGTCCGGGGCCTGGCCTTCCAGCCGCCCCCTTACTACTGTGTGCCCTTGGCGAGTGACTAAATAGGAAAGATATTACGACTCCGTGGTCGTTCAAGGAACCTTCCCTTAGCGGACAGTTTGTTCCCCTCCCTCAGCCTCGGAATTGTGTGTGTGTGTGTGTGTGTGTGTGTGTGTGTGTGTGTCAAGGATCAATATACAAAGATTAAGGACTATGGGGTCAGCAGTTCTTGGTTCCTCCCTTTGTGTCGTTCTCTGAGCTTCAGTTTCTTCGTCTGTGAAATGTGAGCGATGATAACTGCCTTTGGGCGGTAGGGAGACTAGTGATAAGAGAATGCGTATGCCCATGGCTAGAGCTAGCCTGGACCGGAGCGTGGCTGATACCTGCTCAGGCCGGGCATCCCCAGTCTCAGAGGGGATCCCCGCCGCCTGCATCCTTGGGTATAATTAGCCGGCAAGGACTACAACTTCCAGCGCGCCCCGCTCCGGCTGGGTCTTTCCGGGAGTTGTAGTCCCCGAAGTCCTCACCTCTCAGAGGCTGCCCTCAGGAGGCCCCCTTTTCTCAGCCCAGGACTTGGCACCTCTGCAGAGGACTGTTTTAGACCCGCTACCTCGAGGCCGATTTATTTTTTAAAGCTTGCATTTGTTGAGCTCTTCCCACGTGCCAAACAATATTCTAAGTGATTAAAATGAATTAACTTAGTTGGTCCATAAAATCCAGCAATCCAGTGAGGGAATATTATTATTGTCCCTGTTTTATAGATTTGAAACCGAGACATAGCCAGCTAAGGGATTTTGCTAGGAAGCAACAGGGCTCAGGATTTCTGCTCAGGCGGGACATTCAGAGCCTGCTTTCTACCCCACTCTGGTTCATCCTTTAAACAAACAAGTTTATTTGTTTTTTGGGTTTTTTTTGTTTGTGTTTGTGTTTTTTTCTTTTTAAATCAGAACTGCATTAAAGCCTAAATTAGGGTATACTTTGTAACTCTACAGTAAAATAAACAAATCTTACGTGTATAGCTTAGTGCATTCTTCATAAATGTATACCTCTGTATAACTAAAGTCCAATCAAGATCTAGAAAATTTCCATCACTCCAGAAAGTTTCCTCTCACCCCCTTCGAGTCAATTTACTCTGGTCATAACTATCGATCTGTTTCCTATCACTATAGATTTGTTTTTCATGTTTAGAACTTCATGTCAATGGAATGGCTGACTGTATAAATACTGCCTTCTTTCATTCTGCATCATGTTTTTTGAGATCCAACCTGTGGTGTGTATCAATAGTCTGTCCTTTTTTTACCCCCAGCTTTATTGAGATCTAAGTGACATATAACATTGTGTAAGTTTAAGGTGTACAATATTATTCGATACATGTATATATTGCAAAATGTTTCCCAAGATAAGGTTAGTTAACACATCCTTCACCTACACAGTTGCCATTTTGTTGTTTTGGTGAGAACATTAAAGGTCTACTCTCATAGCAACTTTCAAGTATAAGATAGATCCAGGGTTTCCCCGGTGGCAGAGAGGTTGAGAATCCACCTGACAATGCAGGGGATACGGGTTTGAGCCCTGGTCCATAAAGATCCCACATGCCGTGGAGCAACTAAGCCCACGTGCCACAACTACTGAAGCTCGTGTGCCTAGAGCTGGTGCTCCACAACAAGAGAGACCACCGCAATGAGAAGCCCGCGCACCATGGCGAAGAGTGCCCCCCGCTTGCCACAACTAGAGAAAGCCCGCGCGCAGCAACGAAGACCCAACACAGCCAAAAATAAATAAATAAAAATAAATAAATTTATTTAAGAAAAAAGATAGATACAGTACTGTTAACTATAGTCACCTTGCTGTACATTAGATCCCCAGAACTTACTCATCTTATAACTGAAAGTTTGTATCTTTTGAGCAACACCTCCCAGTTTCCCACAGCCCACAGCTCCTGGCAAACACCATTCTACAACCTGTTTCTATGTATTTGACTTTAAAAAAAAAAAAGGTCTACACATAAGTGAGATCATCCAGTGCTTGTCTTTCTTTATCTGGCTTATTTCACTCAGCAAGGTGCCCTCCAGGACCATCCATATGGTCACAAATGGCAAGATTTCTTTATTTTTTATGGCTGAATAATATTCCATTGTATGTGTGTGTGTGTGTATGTGTATGTGTATATATATATACATATATATATATATATATATCACAGTTTCTTTATCCATTCATCCATTGCTGGACACTTAGGTTGTTTTCAAGTCTTGGCTATTGTGAATAATACTGCAATGAGCACAGGTAAGTTTTTTGTTTTAGTTGTGTTGTGTTTGTTTTTTAACTTGCTGGCTAGTAATTCATTGTATGAATGTACAGTAGTTTTTGAAACCCAATCCTTTGAACAAATGACCCCTGAGTTCCAGCCACCTTGGTCTTTCAGTTCCCCCGAGGGCCCGGTTCTTTCCACAGTGGGGTTTGGACACACTGTTCCCTCTGTCTGGGCTTCCCTTTCCTTCCTCTTGGCCTGGACTACTCTGCTCTCATACAGAGTGTCCCTCAGTGGGGGCAGGGATGCTGGTCCCCACCCCACCAGTGCCCACCGCCAAGCACAGTGCCTGGCTAAGGTGAGCAGTAAGCCTCTGTCTGTTGAATGGACACAGAAGTGGCAGGGGACCCCAGGAGGGCCGTGTGACACCAGGTTGCATTCCTAGAGGGCTCAGAGGCCTGTTCAATCTCAGAGCTCCACGAACTGGACTGACAGGAAAAAAGTACATGTTATTTCACTTCCCCCTATTTTCCTGATGTGGAAACTAAGGCTCAGAAATGGAGAGTGGTTTGCCCTAGGGCACACAGCCAGGAAGGGACAGAGCTGGAATGGGAACCCAGGTCTGCCTGGCCGTAATGCGGGCCTGGGATGGTGGTGGTGGGGAGTGATGGGAAGAGCCCGAGGGAAGGCCCTGGGAGAGTTGTTCCAGAGCAGAGTGGGGAAGTGGGGCCTGGTGCTCCCGAAAGTCCAGCCCCGTGGAAGTGGCCAGGCAGCTCTCAACTCAATAAAACAAATACAGTTGTGGCCATGGAGTGGAGGTCATGGGATGAGGTGAGCTCCCCATCACTGGAGGTGTGCAAGCCGTGGCAGAACAGCCCCTTGGAAGTGGTCCTTTAGAGGGACTGTGTGCCCTGGGAAGGGGCTCAGTGGTCTGGGGGGAGGTGAGGAGTTGGTCTTATGGGTCTCCAGGTTCTTTCTAAGGTGGGAGGTTATGAGTCTCTGACACCAAGGGGCTCCTCTTGGGCTGGCCCCTCAGCTGTAAGACAGAGCGATGAAAGAAACTTTTACTTTGCAAAGCTGTGTGCAACAGGGAGGGATGACTGGAAGGTTGAGGAGGGATCAGACACATGCACAGAAAAGAGCCACACTCAGCGCAGGCTCTCCAGGTCACCTCTGAAGCTGCACGCTGTGGGGGAGGGGTGGCGCCTCCATGTTGCTGATGAAGAAGTGGCAGCTGAGGTGAGTGAATTGTTGGACATCATACAGCTGGTCAGAGGGCAAGTGAGGACTTGATTTCAGCTTGATTAATTTCTGAGCACATAGTGAGTGCACACAATAGGTTGCCAGCAAAGACAAGCAATGAGAAGATTTTCTGATCAAAACTTTTAAAAACCACACCCCTGAGATAGTGGCTATGAAGGATCCCTGATGTGTGTCTGAATTGCTACCTCAGGTGCACACCTCTTTATCACTTGCCCTGTGCTGGTGCTTTACCATGTTACCTGCTTCATCTTTTTTTTTTTTTTTTTTTTTTGCGATACGCAGGCCTCTCACTGTTGTGGCCTCTCCCGTTGCGGAGCACAGGTTCCGGACGCGCAGGCTCAGCGGCCATGGCTCACGGGCCCAGCCGCTCCGCGGCATGTGGGATCCTCCCGGACCGGGGCACGAATCCATGTCCCCTGCATCAGCAGGCAGACTCTCAACTGCTGCGCCACCAGGGAAGCCCCAGCTTCATCTTTATAACAAACCTATGAGTTGGTTTCTGCTGTTGTGCCCATTTTACGGATGAGGATTTTGAGGGTCAGGGAGATGAACTCTCTTGCCCAAGTCCCCAGCTGGTAAGCAGTAAGGAGATGATTAGGACCCAGGTCATCTGAGTCCACATTCTGGCCTCTTAGCCCTACTGTGTGCCTGGCTGTCTGCCAGTACCCAAAACTGACTCTGGGTCTGGATCTGTGACTCAGACCTGGATCATCACAGCCCAGAGCCCAGTGAGCTTTTCAGGCCACCTTGTGGCAGGCAGACAGGTGCCCCTTGAGATGGTTATGGCACCATCTGGCCATACCCGGCTCATCCACACACTGGCCAAAGGTCTGGGCAGGCCAGGACATGCCCTGTGGGGGTCGGAGCAGTGATCCAGAGCTGTTGGCCCCAGCGGTCAGAGCAGGGAGGGATAGCAGGGCCTTAGGTTGGGATCTGCCCTACTTGGTCCTGGGCAGAGAGACTAGGCTAGCTCCCTTGGTCTGCGGTGGGCCTGGAGCCTGGAGCTTTGGGCAGTGTTGCCTACCTCTCCGCCTACCAATTAAGCCACCAATGATCCCACCACACCACTACAAAGCTAATATTCCATGAGCCTTCACTCTGTTAGTCACTGTGCTCGGGACTTTAAGTGCATGAATTCATTTCTTCCTTACCACCACCTTCTGAGGTAGGTTTCATACATAACCCATAATTTACAGATGAGGAAATTGAGGCTTAGAGAGATTCTGTAACTTGCCTCACTACAATTGAACCCAGCCCTGACTCTGAACCTGATCTCTTGACAGCTACGTTATAATAGCCGTGTCAAGTGCCATCCAACCTCCTGCAGCATCCTTTCCTTGGAGACACACAAGAGGAAACACATCTTAGGTATTAGGAATTGCACCATAGCTCCCAGATCCTGGTTCACGATTCCTCTCTCTCTCTCCCACCCCCGGTCTCTGTTGCATGGATGCTGAACTTAATGGATCCCAGATCCTGTTTCCCTCTTTGCCTTGCCTGCTGGGAAGCTCAGAACCCAATTCATGGCCTATCTCTGACATTTATCCAGAACTTCAAGGTAAATATTTAAATATTTCATGGACTCTACTCAGGCCTAAATTTTCCTCATTTTTCTCATTTGTTTTCCTTTCATCCAGGTTTCTTCACTTTTTAAGCTTGTTGTAGCACATAATTTTTCCAATTTTTAAAAATTGTGGTAAAATATATAACATAAAGTTTACCATCTTAACCATTTTCAAATGTACAGTTCAGTGGTATTAAGTACACTTATATTGCTGTGGAAACATCTCTGCCATCTGTCTCCAGAACTTATTTCATCTTGCAAAACTGAAAGCCTGTATCCATTAAACAATTACTCCCCATTCCTCCCTCCCCCAGCCCCTGGTAACTACCATTTTCCTTTCTATCTATAATTTTGACTACTCTAAGTAGCTCCCATAAGTGGAATCAATTTTTGTCTTTTTATGACTGGCTTGTTTCACTTAGCATAACGAGGTTCATTTATAGCATTTGTAGCATGTGTCAAAATTCCCTTCCTTTTTAGGGTTGACTAATATTCCATTGTGCGTATAGACCACATTTTGCTCATCCATCTGTCAGTGGACATTTGGGTTGCTTCCACATTTTAGCTATTGTGAATAACGCTGCTATGAACACGGGTATACATGCAGCATATATATTTTGACAATCTGTTTTAAAATTGGAGGTTTAGGAAACAAACATTCTTTTAAAGTGCCTGGCATATTGTGACTACCTGATACATATCTATTGAGTGTAAGTCAGATGTGGCACCTGCCATGAGGAGAGGGCCACCCAGGATGATGAAAAGACAGTGGGCATGTGTCCTGAGCAAGCCATGGATTCAATGCCCTGGGAGCTCAAACAATTGGTGGGTGGAGTCCTTGCTATGTGCCAGTCCCCATGCCAGGAACAGTATCTCAGTGATCTGGTTTTATCCTCACAAGAATCCTGTGAAGTAAGGAATATTATTTTCTCTAAGTTATGAATGAAGATGTCCAATATCATGCTACAGGGAGAAGTGGGGACTCCAGGAGGCTTAACAGGGAGATGGCCAAGCCAAGTTCAAACTCTGGCCTCTCTTACCCTAACTCTGTGCCCCATCCTTAGCATCTGGGTGGGGCGGTATAGGGATGGGGAACTTCCTGCCTGAGGGGCATTGTAGTCAGGACAGACTAATTCAACCAGACCTAGCAAAAAAAAAGAAAGTATTGTTTCAATAATGGAAGAGTCTGGTGGTGATGGCTTCAGGCATGGCTACATCTAGGGGCTCACACAAAGTCTTCAGAAGTCCACGTGTCTCCATTTCTCAGCTCTGCTTTACTCAGTCTTGGATTATTTCTCTGTAGATCTTTCCCTCATGGTAGTAAGACAGACAGCTGTTGGAAGTCGCTTTCTCACAGCTTGGACATCCCAGCGGGGAGCAACGAGGTTCTCATTCTCAGCAGTTCCAACAAAAGTCCTTTATTTGAGTCCCACTGGTTCTAACTGACCCAGCTTTGGTCACATGCCCAAACTCAAACCAACAGCTCTGGCCAGGAGGTTGCTGTGCCGGACTGGTCAGGCCTCATCACATGCACCCCATGGGGTAAGGAGAAGGAGGGGTGAAGAAGTTTCCCAAAGGAAAACTGGGTGTTGTTACCAGGGAAGCGAGGAGAGCTGCTAGGTGGCCAGAACGGGGGGTGGGCAGGGGTAAGTGTGGAGGAGGCCCCACTGGGTGAGGAGAAATGGGGAGGGCTGAGGTGAGCGAGGAGGACTCTTTCCTCATTGCAGGGCCTTGGTGCTGCGGTCAGAGTTGGTTCCTGGCTTACGGCCACTTCCCCGCTCTGAGCCCCATGACACTTCTCTGTAGTGTAGGCATGGTTAGAATGGAACCTGCCTCTCCTGGGCAATGTCAGACATCAGAGAGACCATGATGTAAAGCACACCGTAGGTGCTCAGTAAATGCTGATTCCAACTCCACTCAGGAGGCACAAGGACATCCTCCCCTAGGACTTCCCTGGAGCTGAGAGTGTATTTGCATCTCACAATCTCTTTTGGTTGTTCGAGGCCTCACTGAGTGCCCATCCTGGGCTGGGTGTCTCCCTGGCCACCCTCACTTGCCCCTGGTGTGGGAGGACCCAGCGCCCCATGGTCCAGACACAGACAGCATGGCTCAGAGAGGGGAGGTGACTTCCCCAGGCCTCCCAGCCCCAAGAACTTGAGATCCCCTTTCTCCTGTGTCAACATGGGGATGGTTGGGCCTGAGACTGGAGGAGGAGTTGGGGGTTCGGCCTCTGCTGGGAGGCCGTGGGTTCTGGGAAGATATTTAAAGCCAGTCTGAGGGTGGATGAGCTCCTGGTGTGGGGGGGTAGATACCCTCTGAGGGCCTCAAAGGAGGGGAACAATCAAGGTTGCCTTCACTCCTCAGTGAAGACCTCGTGTTTGATTATTACGCTATTTTACTAGTTCCCTTCCCTGACCTATTGCCTTTCTCACCTTCCACACAGGTCCTCTGCCACGGAAGACTCTTGTAGCAAGGAGGGGATGGAGGGCTCACCCTCCCCGCCTGCCGCCTGCCCCAGGGCTGGGCCTGGTTCCCACATTACCTGGGCTCAGTTCTGCCAGACCCTGGCTCCTGTGACCTAGGCCCCCAGGCCTGGGAGCACAGGGACTGTCACCTTGATCCTGCCCTCCTACCCTCTCCTCATCTGTGCTCCGGGCCTCCTGAGGAGTCCTTCCCATCCCAGGAGGTGTGGTCTCTCTCAGGGTTAATGATTGCTCAGGAGAGGCGGAGGTGGTGTCAAAGTCTGCTGGCCGCACCACCGCAGGCCCCAGAAGGTGCCCACCTGTGCTGCAGGGCCCATCATCTGCCTCCGGGGCCCCTTCCGGGGCACAGGTAGGGAGGGCACAGCTCCTCTGCAGCAGGGGCGCAGGGTCTCCTGGCGAGGGGTAGGGACCGAGTGGGGTGGTTGGGGCCATGGCGTGCTCTGGGGGTCTCCCCCGCAGCTGGGTGGGAGCGCTGGGAGGAGGGAGCAAGCACTGAGCAGACCTGGAGTGGGTCCCAGCCTGGCCGCAAGGCCTCAGTGTCTCTTGCAGCGTGAGGCTAGTAATACCTATTCTCAAGGTTCCGATGGCTCCCTTCCTTCTAAGGCCTTGGGCGATTTGGATCCAATGAGGTTTCTTCTCAGGACAGAGGGAGGCAGGTGCCCTAGAAAAATGAATTCACATGCCCCAGCCCCTTTCACGGGAAGCCTGAAGTGGGGAAGAGAGGGCGGCTGAGCCAGGGGCTCCAGAGCTCAACGAGAAAGGACTGGGCTCCAACTCCAGGTGCTTGGGTTCAGATCCCAGCTCCATCCTGACTTTGGGTGGGCTCCATAACTCTTCTGGGCCTCAGTTTCCTCATCTGTAGAATGGGGACGGTAATAGTGCAGGAAAGATGCTGGAGAGCCCCAGAGCAATTTGGCCTGTGGTCGGTAATGAAGTCCGGTGCCTCCTCGGCCCAGACTAGGAAGTGTCTAGTTGGGACTCACTACAGGTGGCCCCCAGCTCTGGCACATTCCCAGGCCCCGACACATCTCTTTGCCCTGGGGTACCAGGTGGAGACTTGGCTGAGAGCTGAGCCGGGCCTGGGCCTCTTCCCTGAGGCAGGGACTGCTGGGTTGGGGCACCAGGCACAAAAGCAGGGGCCTGGGGACACTGAGATCCAACTTATGGAAACAGGCTGTGACCAGTGTGTGGACTCTGGTTCTTATCCACACCCTATTCTCAGGCGGGGGTGGGGGGCGGGAAACTGAGGCCAGGAGGATAAGGCCTTGCCTGGGGTAAGTGAAATGCGGCAATCCAAACTCTGGATCATTTGACTCCATGTCTGTTTACCAGGGAAGCAGCCTGGGGATGGGACTGGAGGGGCCCCAGGGCCCTGGTGGCATCAAGTGGAGCCCAGATGGAGGCTGGCCCAGGGGCTTCTGGCTTGGGAGCCAGTCTGGGTCTAACACTCTGCCCCTTCCTCTGGGCCATCCCTCTCTGAGCTTCTCTGAGCCTCAGTTTCTTCACCTGGACCCCAGAATAATAATTCCTACAGCTGGGAAACAACTGTGAAAAGTAAACAAGAAGGCGAGAAAGCAGAAGTGAGAGTTTGTAGTCAGTTGGAAGTGGTGGAGTGGCTGGTGGCTGAGCCTGCCTGCAGGGGCCCCATGGGTGAGGAGGGCCACCTCCCTCTCTGACCCTCCTGGAGGCCCTGAGCAGTCCTAGGGTCCACACTCCCAGTGCCTCCGAATTCTAGAAAGTCTTGGAGCCGTGGGCTGTTGAGAGCTGTGGCTGCCGCAGGGGGTGGGCATGCCCCTCCCAAAGGGACAGGCCCAAGGGCCTGCATGTCTCATGGGGTGCGGGCCAGAGCCACTCTAATTCACCTCTGCATCCTTTTGTTTTGTTTTGTTTTTGTTTTGCGGTACGTGGGCCTCTCACTGTTGTGGCCTCTCCCGTTGCGGAGCACGGGCTCTGGACGCGCAGGCTCAGCGGCCATGGCTCACGGGCCCAGCCGCTCCGCGGCATGTGGGATCTTTCTGGACCGGGGCACGAACCCGTGTCCCCTGCATCAGCAGGCGGACTCTCAACCACTGCGCCACCAGGGAAGCCCTCTGCATCCTTTTTGACCCTTTCCCAAGCACTTTTTGAGGGCTGGGAAAGGGGAAGTGTAGAGAGAGCTTTGGGGACGGGGCTTGGGGGAAAAGAAGCTGTAATTTCTAGAATGTAGGTAGTCTCATTTTTCAGGAGACGAACTGAGAGTCAGAGAGGAGCAAAGCAGAGCCCCAGGGCTCAGCTGTGCAGGGACTGGGGCCTGGAGAAAGCCATGCCTCCTTCACTCCCATGCCTCTGCCTAGGGCTGCCTGGCACGAAGGAGCCCTGGGGAAGGGACTGGCCTGGGCCCTGTCAGGTCCCTTCCCCAGTATAGTCCATGGGCAACTCCATTCACTTCTCCTCCCCCTCTCCCTCCCCCTCCCCTCCTCTTCTCTTCTCCTTCTCCTTCTGCTTCTCCTTCTCCTTCTTCTTCTTCTCCTTCTATTTAATAGTATTTTCAATGTTGTTAGTTTCAGGTGTACAGCAAAGTGATTCAGTTATACATATATTCTTTTTTCAGATTTTTTTCCCTTATAAGTTATTACAAAATATTGAGTATAGTTCCCTGTGCTATACATTAGGTCCTTGCTGGTTATCTATTTTACTCCATTCACTTCTTGTTCATTGGTGCTCGCTCTGTCCCTTGCCCCTGCTGGCGTGCCACGAGCTTAGGGGCCAGTGGAGGGGCCACCAACGCCTGAATTCGGCTCCACACCTGACCTGGCCTTGGAAGATAGAGAGAATTTGCACATATGAAGAAGACTAGGGAAGGTGTTCTGGGCAGAGGGGAGGACATATGCAAATGTCTGGAGGCAGGAAAACAGGCTGTGTACTGAGAACAGGAGCATTCAATGCCCATGGGCCACAGGAGGAGAAGAACGGCTTGTGTGGGAAGAGACCCAGCAGCTGTGAGGCCCTAGCTTGCCAAGCAGAGGGACAGGAAGTGGCTTCCGCAGCCAGTGGGAGCCATGGCGGAGGTTTGAGCTTGGGAGTGGCCGAGCCTGGTGACGTGGGCAGGCTCACTGGTGGGGCAGGTTCAGCCTGAGCCTTCCCCAGCTCACACAGACTCTGTGCATTTTTCTCAGGTGACCGAATCCAGAGGATGATGCTCTGACTGTAGAACTTTGGCCTCATTATGATCAAATTAGTGTGCATTTATAAAAGTTTTTGTGACAAGGAGGAGGCAAGATTGCGAGAAACCCAGGGCTGGGGCGAGGCAGTGAGAAAGAGCGCTGGACCGGGAGGCAGCAGGTTGGCGTCCAGGCTCTGCCCTGGGCGTGGCGTGTTGAACAGGAGCCTGAGCTTCCCTGGGACTCAGCCCTCTCTTCCTTCCCCGGGGGATGGTGAGGGCTTGACGCAGGTAAAAGACTCCGTGTGCCTCACACAGAACATCAAAGGTCATCATGCTGCTCTGAGTAAGGGTCACAGGCTTCTTGAGGCCCCATGAGAATGGGAGGGGGCAGTCAGAAGAAACTTTGATGAGTGATGGGTAGAGCTGGGTGGGGGAAGGGGGCCTGGAGGCAGAGGCCTCAGGGACCCTGCAGAATGAAGCCTGTGGTTAAGGCTGTTCTGCCCCCATCTTGACCCTGGGGGCTCTGCACGGCCTGTGGGAGAGTCTGGCCAAAGGGGAAGAGAAAACCAGAAGCTGGCAGGAGAGAGCACAGACATCCTGCCCTGAGTTCCGATCCCATTACTCATTGGGTCGCATCCCTTCCCATCCAGGACCACAGTTTGCTGAGGAATCAGTGGTAATGGGTGCAAAGTTCCAGCCACAGCACTCGGCCATCGTGCCTGCTCCCTTCCCCTGGGGACTGGATCCCAGGACAGGAGTCTCCTGTCTTCCCTACTGCACTTTGACTTGGTGAGGAGCACGGCTGGCATACCTGAAGCCGCTCACTTAAGTGTCCAATAGTCCTATGGCTGCTGATTCACCTCTAAAGGAGGGGAAGCGAGGGAGCAAAAGAGGTGAGGGTGTTAGGTCCAAGATCACACCCCAAGGGGGTGCCAGGGCTAGCTGCCCCCGGCCAGTGTTAAGTGTCCCGGATTTTGCTCACACAGTGGATGCCAGCAGTCTATCAGCATCACCGGAGCCCAGCTCCATCGGCATCTCCACTATCAGCCCACCACCACCATCGTCATCTCCGCCCCACAACCATCAGCACCACCAGCTCCATCTGCATCCCCACCCGCATCATCACGAACATCACTGTTGTGTCCACCCCCACCTCATCCCCACTGCCATCACCACTTCCATGCCCTCTGCCATCCCTACCCCTAACCAAACTGCTCTCTCTGAACCCCAACTCCATCGCGCCAGCACCTCTCATGGCATCGCCATCCCCACAGCACAGTCGTCATCTCACTGAGGACTGTGGCTCAGCACACGTGATTCTGAGGACTGAGGGCTTTTTTTTTTTTTTTGCGGTACGTGGGCCTTTCACTGATGTGACCTCTCCCATTGCGGAGCACAGGCTCCGGACGTGCAGGCCTAGCGGCTACGGCTCACAGGCCCAGACGCTCCGCAGCATGCGGGATCTTCCCGGACCGGGGCACAAACCCACGTCCCCTGCATCGGTAGGTGGACTCTCAACCACTGCGCCGCCAGGGAAGCCCCTGAGGGCTTATTAATTCCTCCCAGGAAGCGGGTCCATCTGCACTTCCCAACCTGGCTGAGCATAGCCCTGCTGTCCAGCATGTGGGCTGTCCTCAGCTATCATCTTTGGAGACTTTGGCAAGCCAACAGTTTTCACAGCCGCTTCCCCAGGGGCATTGGCTAGAGTCCCACTGCAGGTGATGACCCAGAAATACAGTCCTTGGTGTCATCCACACACAGCCCTGCCCTGTTCTTGACCTCTACACTCAATCTCAGGGCATGGGCAGGATCATGGGCACAGGGGAGAGACGGGAGCGGTTTCTGTGGTGACCGCACTGGGAATAGCAGTCATAAAGTGAAGATGGCCCCACAAGATGCACAAGGAAGGGATTTGCATTTGCTGAGCACCTACTGTGTGCCAGGCACCGAGCTGGCACATTCTATTCTCATTCGCCGCCTCCCCCCCTCCGCCCCCAACTTATCACCTATTGGAGGTATCATTCCCATTCTACAGATGAGGAAATAGGCTCAGGGAAGGGCAGTGAATTGCCCGGCGCAGCTCTGCAGCTTCTCATCTCTGTAAACTCAAGCAAGGCTCTTCACCTCTCTGAGCTTTAGTTTCCCCATGTGTAAAGTGGGTATAATGGCTTTTACCCTTAAGTGCTCTTGTGAGTGTTACATAGCACCCGGGCCAGGGTCTGGTACATCGTAGCTGTTCCTTACGTGGCAGCTCTTACTGTTCATCACCACAATGTTGAATGGCTGCCACACGTTCTGTCAAGGGCTCGGCCACATTTTTCTTAAGCATTTGCTTGTGTTTCATGTTTAGGTTACTTCCATTTTCCAAGGTCAGAAATAATCGCTTGTGATGAACAACTTTCTGCAAAAAGTTTCTTTATTTTAGGTTAGTTAGATTACTGGGTCAAAGAGGGCGCATGTTTTAAAGATTTTGAGTCCACAGCTGAACTGGCTTTTTCCTCTCCTGCTGGAGTCCTGGCGGAAGGCGGGGCTGCACCCTTCCCTCTGTGCATGGGAGAGACCAGGGCCTGGAGCTTGGAGAACTGTGTTTGAATCCCACTCATTTCTAGCTGTGAGATCCTTAGCGGATCAGTTTGAGCCCCAGTTTCCCTGTCTGCAAAAGGAGATTAAATTATGTGAATTCCAAATATCCCGCCTCCAAAATATATCTCTACTCTCGCCTCTTCTCTCCAGCCCTGCTGCCACCATTTCAGCCCACTGGCACACAGCAGCTGGAAAGATCTTTAAGAAAAGTAAATGAATCCCTGTCACTCCCCTGCTTAAAACCCTGAAACGACATTCTGTTTTCCTTAGAATAAAACTAAGCATCCTCACCATGTCTTACAGGGCCCAGCATGATCTGGCCCCAGCCTACTTCTCCAGGCTCATCTCCCACCCCTCTCCCCTCTGTCCCTGTGCTCCAGCCACACAGCCCCTCTTTCAATTCCTGGAACACACCTGGTTCTTACCTGACCCGGGGCCATCTCTTGTATTGTCCGTACAACCTGGAAGGACCCTATAACAGTGCTCGCTCACAGGGCCTGCCCAGATGTCTTAACTGTAAAACCTGTGGGATTTTTATTTATTTATTTTTATTGAGGTATGGTTGCTGTACAATATTATATAAGTTTCAGGTGTACAACATAGTGATTCACAATCTTTAAAGGTTACAATCCGCTTCTAGTTATTATAAAATGTTGGCTATATTCCCTGTGTTGTACAATGTATCTTTTTAGCTTATTTATTTTATACCCAGTAGTTTGTACTTCATCCCCTACCCCTGTCTTGCCCCTTTCTTCCCTGTTCCCACTGGTAACCACTAGTTTGTTCTCTATATCTGTGCCTGTTTCTTTTTTGTGATATTCACTAGTTAGTTTTATTTTTTAGATTCTACATATAAATGATATGATACAGTATGACTTATTTCACTTAGTATAATACCCTCTAGGTCCACCCATGTTGTTGCAAGTGGCAAATTTTTATTCTCTTTTTATGGCTAAGTAGTATTCTACTGTATGTATGTGTGTGTGTGGTGGACACTTAGGTTGCTTCCATATCTAGGCAATTGTAAATGATGCTGCTATGAACATTGGGGTGCATTTATGTTTTTGAATTAGTGTTCATTTTTTTCCAGATACATACATGGGAGTGGAATTGCTGGGTCATATGGTAGTTCTATTTTTAATTTTTTGAGAAACCTCCATGTTGTTTTCATAGTGGCTGTACCAATTTACATTCCCACCAACAGTGTACAAGGGTTCCCTTTTCTCCACATCCTCATCAGTATTTGTTTTTTCTGTTCTTTTTGATGATAGCCGTTCTGACAGGTGTGAGGTGATATCTCATTGTGGCTTTGGTTTGCATTTCTCTGATGATGCTCAACATCGAGCATCTTTTCATGTGCCTGTTGGCCATCTGTATGTCTTCTTTGGAAAAATATCTATTCACATCTTCTGCCCATTTTTTAATCAGGTTGTTTGTTTTTATTGATGTTGAGTTATATGAATTGTTTATGTATTTTAGATATTGAGCCCTTGTCAGTTTCATCATTTGCAAATATTTTCTCCTACTTGGTAGGTTGTCTTTTCGTTTTGCTGATGTTTTCCTTTGCTGCACAAAAGCTTTTAAGTTTAATTAGGTCCCATTTTTTTAGTTTTTGCTTTTATTTCCTTTGATTTAGGAGGCAGATCAAAAAAATATTGCTACAATTTTTGTCAAAAAGTGTTCTGCCTATGTTTTCTACTAGGAGGTTTATGGTTTACCTGTCTTACATTTAGGTCTTTAATCCATTTTGAGTTTATTTTTGTATATGGTATGAGAAAATTTCCTAATTTAATATTTACATATAGCTGTCCAATTTTCCCAGCACCAGTTATTGAAGAGACCATCTTTTCTCCATTGTACATTTTTGTGGGGTTTTTTTTTTGGCCACATTGCACAGCTTGTGGGATCTTAGTTCCTCAACGAGGGATTGAATCCAGGGCCTTGGCAGTGAAAGTGCGGAGTTCTAACCACTGGACTGCCAGGGAATTCCCCAGGATTTTAAATTTATGCAGATGACGTAGTGATGACCTGGAGAGGCTAAAGCCATTGAAGGAAGATTTTATTACTCACAGTTCCCTAGAGGAGGGGGCATGCCACTCCATGCAGGGCCATATGGGGAAGCACCAGGTTTGGTCAGGAGGCAGAAGGAGCGAGGGGAAAGCAGGGCCCAGAGTCTTTACTGCATTTTCCATGGGAAGGAAGGTGGGAAGGAAGCTGCAGGTTAAGCAGTTGAGCAGGCTTAGGATTGGATAGTTTGACTAATTTTGGCAGGTTATAGGAGTCATGCTTAGTCATCCAGTACCTGGTGCTGGGGAGATTTGAGGCAGCAGGAATATTGGTTTGGTGTGTGAGAGTTGATAAAGGTGGCAGCTGGGAATACAGGCTTTGATTTGGTTGGTTTATACATGAGAGGAGTGTTTGCAGACAAATCACTTGTTATCTCTAAGAATTAGCTAGCCCCGATAGGGACAGCTTTTCCCAGACCAGCAAAGCCCCCAAAATGTCAAATCATCATAAAATACAGAAAATAAAAACATGATGAATGCACCAGATTGAAGGGGAGCAATTCTCACATCTTGCTGAGAGGAGTTTTGAAAAGTCTGCAGCCCACTTTATCTGCCAGACTGCCTAAAGTAGTGTCCCTTTACTGTACTCTCGCAATGCCCACATTCTCTTCCTTCATAGCACTTAATGCAGTAAACAATTAGACAGTACTTTCCTTGCTTGTTTAGGGTCTGTCTTATTCACTGAGCATAAATTTGGTGAAGGCAGCACCTTGACTGTTATACCTACTGTTGTATCTCCCCAGTGCTGGGAACAAGGTCTGGCACATAGTGGATCAAGGACACCCAATAAGTATTTGTTAGGGGAATGAATGGATAAATAAGGGTGCTCAGCACAGAGTAGGTGCTCAGGAAATGTCAGCAGATATTTAAAATGACCAACCCTCTTGATACCCCAGTAGATCTGGGCAAAGTTGGGCAAAGACAACTCGGAGTTAAAGGGGGAAGAATAAAGCTGGAACTTCAGGACAGGTGGAGGCAAGCCAAGCCCAGAGGATGGTGGCCAGATTGGTGCCAGTGTCCCTCTGGCTACCTAGGGGACATTGACTGAGAGGGGCCTGTGAGGTGACCAAGGCTGGCCAGAGCAGAATATGGGGCTCCCAATGATGAGGGGGGCAGAAGACAGACTTTTATCTCCTCCATAATAATAGTTGCTGACATTTTTTTGCTAACATACTTTGAGCCAGGCACTGTGTAAGCCTCACACAGACCCTGTAGTGTAGGTGCTGTTATTATTCCCAATTTACAGATGGCGGAACTGAGGCCTAGAGAGGTTAAGTTACTTGCCCAAGATTACATTGGATTGACACTCAGGCTCTCTAGCCCGTATGTTTACCCCTTGCACCCTGCCCCACCTCTCAGGCTTTCCACGTCAGGCCTCTGGGGTTACAGTGATTCACTGACACACTCATTTATTCATTTCTGAAATGCCCCCTGAGCTTGCCCTGGGCTCAGCCCTGGGCTCTGTCCTGGGGTCACAGAGATGAATCAGACCTGGACCTTGCCTTCACATCTCTCCTGGTCTGGAGGGAGAGGCTGATCTGCAAAGAGATAATGGGCCCTGAGAGCTACAGAGGTTAGGCTAGTATCTGAGCAGCATCTGGTGAGGTCTCTAGGCCAGCGCAGGAGTCAACTCCTCCTGTGGGAACACTGAAGGAGTGTCTGGACAGAAGATGACCTTGGTGCTGCTAGCAAGGCAGGGAAAGGCATTCCAGAAAGAGGGAACTGCATATGCAAAATGAGGGAAAACAGAGTGGGTCTGTGGATGTGGGAGGTGTGAGCGAGGGAAGCAGGGCCGGATGGTCTGTTCGAAGCCTTTGTATGCAGTTTGGCAATGGGGAGTCACTGAAAAGTTTGGAGCAAGGGAGAAAGGTGATTAGAGGGAGTGAGGAAGGATAATTTTGGTTGAGAGGACTTGATTAGAGACGGAAGGGAAGGAGACCGTGAGGAGGGCTGAGCCGGGGAGAGAGGAAGCCTGTTGCAGGATGGAGAGAAGTGTAAGAGGTTCAGGGACGGGATTGGATGTGGGACATTCGGGAGAGGGGGAGTCAAGGGTGATGGGGGAAATGGGCGATCCCTGAGGCAGGAACACAGGAGGAAGGGTAGGTGGTGGGAGGGCGAGGTGTTGTGGTTTCTGATGTGTTTCACGGTCAAGGTTCAGCTCTGGAAGCCATTCCGCATCCCCCTCGTAGGGCCTGTCATATGGAGTCTACCGTGGGTGAGGGTCCCTCCTTCTTGGTTCTCCCGTAGCTTTGGAGCCGGGCTCCTCTGGAAAACAGTGCTTGTCTCAGCCGCACTGGGGCAGGAGTGGGAGCTGCCCAGGACCCAGTGAGGGTGCTTAGCAGCAGCTGTGTTCCTTTGTGTGCTTTATAGCTTTAATTTATCTTTGGAAATTTAATATATTCACTTAGCACGAAATCCAAAAGGTACAAAAGAGTATGCAATAAAAATCCTGTCTTATGGAATGATTATGTACATGCAAGCACGCAACACATTTTCTTGACAGAGAGCAAGAAGCATTTGCGAAATGTATCCTGCTCTCCCTCTTACTTTGGTAACAATTGTCTTTTGGGATGAAAGAGCCTTGGGGGTTCAGGTATCTGTCGATAACAGTGAATCAAAGTCCCTCTTTTCCCAGATGAAGGATAGCTTGCAATGTAAGATGACCAAGAAGACTGGGCAGGGCAAGGTTTTCCAAGCGTTCCTGCCCAGCTGTCAATCAGCAAGAGGAGCACAATGCCCTTCCCATACTGACTTGACCAGGGAACCCTTCTGTTATGGGACATCTTACAGGGCTGGGGTTCCATGGAGTACACTTTGAGAAAGGATGCAAAGGCAGCTATTAATTGTGTCAGCAAGTGGGACAAAGGACCGAGCCCCCCCACAGAGGCTCTGGATGGTCCTGGACAAGTCATAGTCCCTCTCCAGGTCCCTGATTTTGAAGGATGCTATTAGCTTGGACTCTAAACAGGCAGGTTAGTGCAGTTGGTGAGGGAATGAATTCTGGAGTTCAAAAGACCTGTTTTCAGAGCATGGGCTTGCCATTGACTCTCTGTGTGGCCTCAGGCAAGCCCCTTAGCAGCCACCTAGTTGTAAGAATAAAGAGATTATGCACGTAATATACTTGGATCCGTGCCTGCTACACAGTGGGCACTGAACCCTGGGGTCAAGTTCAGGGTCAGTCTCAGGCTGGGGCTCTAAATCAGGCTCAGCTACCCTGCCCCTCCCTGCCATGCCTCCCAACTCCCTATCCCCTGGAACATCTGGCAAATGGGCAGAATTTTTTTTGTGTGATGGAGGTGAGTTGGCCGGGTTCAGACCCGACTGATCAGGGTCCACCAGAGGAGGGAGGCCTGGGTTCATGTGCCCCTCCCCTGATGCCTCTTCCCCCAGGTCCCTCCAGACGTGATGGTGTGGCCGTGGCTGTCCTGCTTCTTGCTTCCTGCCCTCATGGTGTCTGGTGGGTACCTCCCCTCCCCCACCAGGGCATCACTAACCTGGGGATCCTCAGCAGAACCCTCCAGAAGGGTGGGATGCTGCTTCATCAGCAAGCACCCAACTCCTATGGCCCAGTCCTGGGCTTGGCTGCTCTGGGGAGGCCTGGAGAGGAATCCAGTCCTGGGCCGGTGAGCTGGACTGAAAGTTGGCCAGTGGGACTGGTGTGGGCTCCCACAGGGGCAGATGGGGGTGTCTTTATGGAGGTGTCCAGATGTTCCAACACTCTGTGTCCCTACAGTGTCAGCCAATGTGGCCCCAACATTCCTGTCCAACATGTCATTAGTGACCCTGCCCGAGGACCTACCAGTGGGTGAGTAACTGTTCCTGTGCCCAGACTGCACCAAACGCTTACCCACAAGAGGGCCCCAGGGGCTCCCCTGTGGGCTTGCTTGCCATCCCTGCAGCTCCACGGCTTGTCATGGGGCAAAGGTGGCCTGAAGGAAGTTTTTTCCAGAAGTTTGTTTTCTCCTTTGCAGCTTTTGGGTCAAGGGCCCTCACACAGCACCAAATAATCAAGACTCACCCCAAGAGAACATTCCTCGCATTTCCCATCTCTTTCAGTCTTTCTGATTTCCCAAGGGAGAAAGTATCCATTTGGTACATTATTTCTCTTCTACCTCTCTCACTTGTTCATCTCTCTTCCTCCTCTGCTATTTTTTTTTTCAGACAGAAAGAGAGCAGGCTTTAGGCTCAGAGCCTTTCATGCACACATCTCACCAGAAATTGATACTTTTGCTGTCTTCGTTTGTAGAGTTACCTTCCCTCTATGGCGAGTGAGATGAGTTTTCTACGTCCAGTAGCCATCTAGTTTGCTTTTAAAATAAATGTATTTACATGAAACAGTAAGTCAGTTAAAAGGAGGGTCATAAACAATGAGATGTGGATGTGGTAATGATCTTGGCAGTGTACAGGAGTGAATGATGTTCATAAAACATTGTTTTGGATGAAACCACAGGGACTGGATGCCAAATTCCCAGCAGGCAGGATGGGGGTTGAAGAAGCTGAAATGATAGATGACTGTATTCATTGGGATACAGGGTCAGCTGCACATAACAGACCCCAAATAACAGAGCTGTCAACAAGGTCAAAGTTTCCTATTCTCTTACATAGTCATCTAGAGCAGTGAGCCCAGGGCTGTCAGAGGCTCTGTTCCATCAGGCTGTTCTGTGCCCTATGCTTCTGGCATCAGGCACCCTCCTTCCATTTCCAGGTTCTGCTTCCCCTAGGGTCTGGCCCTCATCCACATGGTCCTAGATGGCTCATGTCACGCCCTATTCCAGTGAGAGCTGGGGGCAAGGAAGGGCCAAGAGGGCCCATTTCTTTCTCCTAGGGACAGGGCTCCAGGTTTTACACATGTTACTTCTGCTCACATCTCATTAGCCAGAACGTAGCCACATGCCCTAGCTGCAAAGGAACTGGAGAAATGAGGTCTTTATTTTATTTAGCCATGTGCACAGCTCAAAATCTGGGGTTCTATTAGTCTGAGAGAAAGGGGGCTGTGAATACTGGGGGACAATTTACAGTCTTTGTTGCAGTGTCAGAATTGGGTCCCCAAATATCTAAATCTACTAGATGAAGCAAGAGACTGCATCAAAGGTGAAATCCAAAGTCTGCCTTGGAATCCAGAAACCCAGGTCTAGGTACACGAAGAAAGGGTGGGCGATGGGCTTCAGAGCCACGAAAGCCACATCCATTTGCATGTGGTTGCCAGGACAGCAAAATCTACTAAGGGTTATATTAATAAAGGTTTAGATCCCAGGATGAGGGAGGTGATAGTCTCATTACATTCTGAGTTGGCACAATCCTCCCTGGAGGACTGGGCTGAGGTCAAACTATTTGATATCTGTGAATACAACAGACAAGTAGTATATACACGTTAATGATATTTTATGTATATTTTCATAGCTGTTTGGTCGTGGATAAACACACACACACCTTCAAACAAATGTCACAAACATATGTAACCCAAATGTCCTCAAGATCTCCATTCTCTTGGGTGACCCTTTAATGTCAAGTCTGATCTCAGGCAGACCAAATGAGAGTCTTTTCTTCGATAACCACAGGGCCCCTCTCTGGGCTTTCTTAATCTGAAGAGCAATTTCTTCCTTTCTGAGATGAATTGTATGGCTCTCTTTGGATGAGAAAGCATTTTCAGTCAGGTTTTTAAAAAATGTTGTTTAGACCTTTTATTTTGAGGTATAATATATATACATGGAAGCACACTGACCCCCTCTCTGCCCTTCTAGTCACTCCCTGTCCTTTCTCTCCTGCAGAAGACCTGTTTACTTGACACTCACACTGTATAATAGTTTAGTTTTGTCAGGCAGACGTTTTAAAATACGTCAAATTTGAGTTTAAAGACAGACACCTAATATATGTCTTTTATTTCTGTAGCTCTTATTGATTTATTTGTTACAGTTAATTCTTTTTCAGACAGACTTTTAAAAAAGCTTTTTCTCCCTGATCCTTCTTTCTGTGTCCATGAACACATGTTTACAGAGAAGGATTTACACATCCCCACTCACTTCCCATGGGTATGGGTATAAGGGCCATATCAGTTTACATTTTGACATTTTTGAATCAGGATGTCTTATATTTGAGATAGTCAGTTAACACAGAGTGACTCCCCACCCCAGCAGTCATTAAATTGACAGTGTGTCTCACAACAGAGGAAACATACTGTAGATACTAACAGCTTTCTAGCCCGATGGTCTTCCTGGAGGAGGGGGCCTGGGTGGGAAGGGACCAAGCTTTCTAAGGAGTTTCTGGAGGAGCCAGAACTATTTGGTCAAAGAAGAGCAGACTCCAGATGTGCTGCCCAGACTGTCCCTGCAAGGCTGTCATGGGCAAGGGTGGGGGCACGCTGGTTCTCTGAGACTCTCAGGCTGGGTGCTGGGCCCCACCACCATGTCACTGTTCTGGCACTTTTGTTTTTGTAGGCCTCTCCCTCCAGAAGAATACATTCAAAATATACTTTAGGGCTTCCATGGTGGCGCGGTGGTTGGGAGTCCGCCTGCCGATGCGGGGGATGCGGGTTCGTGCCCCGGTCCGGGAGGAGCCCGCGTGCCGCGGAGCGGCTGGGCCCGTGGGCCATGGCCGCTGGGCCTGCGCGTCCGGAGTGTGTGCTCCGCGGCGGGAGAGGCCGCAGCGGTGAGAGGCCCGCATACCGCAAAAAAAAAAAAAAAAAAAAAAAAAAAAAAAATATATATATATATATATATATATACTTTAATATACTGCATTGGCATAAAGACAAATATCCTGAGGGCTAGATTATAATCATTTATTCCTTTTGATTTTTTTTTTTACCGTTTGAAAAAATGAGGTATAATTGACATACAATATTATATTAGTTTCAGGTGTACAACATAATGATATATTTGTATATATTTCAAAATGATCACCACAATAAGTCTAGTTAACATATGTTACCACACATAGTTACAGATGGCTTTTTTTTTTCCCTTGGGATGAGAGCTTTTAAGACCTCATCTCTTAATAATTTTCAAATACCCAATACAGTATTGTTAACTCTAGTCACCATGCTGTACATTACATCCCCAGGACTTATTTATTTTATAACTGGATATGTGTACCTTTTGACCCTCTTCACCCATTTCTCAGTCCTCCGCACCCCACCTCTGGCAACCACCAATCTTCTCTGTATCTATGATCTTGGTTTTTTGTTTTTAGATCCCACATGTAAGTGAGATCATACAGTATTTGTTTTCCTTTGACTTATTTCTCTTAGCAGAATTCCCTCTAGGTCCATCCATGTTGTCACAAATGGAAAGATTTCATTCTTTTTTCAAGGCTGAAAATATTCCATTGTACATGTGTACCACATCTTCTTTACCCATTCATCCATTGATAGACATTTAGGTTGTTTCCATGTCTTGGCCCTTCTAATTTTAAAAGAAGTTTGACATTCTTGTGGGCCTCGTGGGCAGCTTGGCCAGGCCAGCATTGAACTAGGTGGCCGTGGGCCCTGTGCATTCCCTGTCCCGTCTGCAGGTACTGAGGTCTTCTGGCTGATAGCTCAGGACCAGGAAAATGACCCTCTGACCTATAGGATTAGTGGCTCCTATGCCTACTTCTTTAATGTCACCCCGAATACTGGGGAAGTGAAGCTGGCCAACCTTCTGGACTATGAGGTAAAGGGAAGCAATCTGAGAAGGCCTCGTGCGGGATTGGGGAGGTAGGGAGGGCTCTGGTGGGCACCCGAACAGGGCTTACCTTGTTACCCTTCTCTCTGCCCACTGCAGACACTCTACTGGTTTTCCATCGACATCTCTGTGAGCGACGGTCACAATAATCCAGTGAGTCAGAAGTGGGCCCGGAAGGGAGGTCCAGGGATTAGAGAGCAGGGGACTGAGGGCCCACCGCTAACTGCCCACCGCAAATAAGCAGAGAGAGCCCCAGCTAACAAAAAATGAATTGAATGTTTATTTTTATTGAAATTATACTTCTCCATTTTTCGTCATACAATATTAACCAAGATTTTAGTATTTATTATAATTTATATTAATTTATACAAATATATGGTTTATCTTTTGTGTATTTTGTATATCTATTGTATATCATTAATTACATTATTATTTTTTAAAAGATTTATGTACTATTTTTTATTTACTTTTGACTGCGTTGGGTGTTAGTTGCAGCATGCAGGATCTTCACTGAGGCACGCGAGCTATTCGTTGTGGCGTGTGGGCTTCTCTCTAGTTGTGGCGCATGGGTTACAGAGCACATGTGCGCTGTAGTTTGCAGCAGGTGGGCTCTAGTTGAGGCGCGAGCTCAGTAGTTGTGGCGCATGGGCTTAGTAGCCCCGTGGCATGCAGGATCTTAGTTCCCTGACCAGGGATTGAACCCACGTCCCCTGCATTGTAAGGTGGATTCTTTACCACTGGACCACCAGGGAAGTCCCAATTACATTATTAACTTGTATTAATATACTTATTAATAAAAAAACAAGTGCCAAATACCTCCCTACCCTCTCTCCACTGAGGTCATCACTTTCAACCCCTTTGGCTGATGGGTTGGTCTCAGTGTTCATGTTTCTCAATAACACACTTATGCAGCTGTGTCTTGTGTCTGTGAAAGTTGGGGGTTTTGTCTTTATAACCTATTCCCCAAACCCTATCCGTTAAAAAAATCATTTTAATGACTTGGATATTCATAAATATTTTCTCTTTGTAAACAGTTTTAAAAGTGCAGATAGAGCTCAAGTCCCCTTGGGCAACCCTTCCCAGCCCACTCCCACCTGAAGTGTCTGCCATCACCATGTTCTTTTCTATCCATCGCTAAACACTGACATGGATATATGCATCCACGGAAGAGAGATGGTAGTTTTGGGTGCGTTTTCTGAAATCCAAGTGGGATCCTACTGCATATATGGTCTTGAACTGCCTTGATGACTTGACAATCAGCTTTGGAAGACTTCCCTGGTGGTCCAGTGGTTAAGACTCTGTGCTTCCGCTACAGGGAGCCCGGGTTCGATCCCTGGTCAGGGATGTTCCGCATGCCACAGGGTGCGGCCAGAAAACAACAATCGGCTTTGGGGTCCCTTCTGTGTCTGCACATGAGTCTCCTGTTTCCTGTATGTCTATAGCCCAGTGTGGGGACTATAAGCTCCATGGTGCTCAGCTGGTCTCCTCAACACTTAGGTTGTTCACAGCTTTACGCTATGGCTAACAAAGCTAAAAGGAACATTCTTGTAATAGGACATTTTAGATTTTTTTTTAATGACCTAATGATTTCCACAACATACTCTCCAAATGGTTCAGTAAATCTGTGGAGAGAAAAACTAAATAAGGGGTAAATCTGGATGAAGAGTATCAGGAATTCTTTGTACCGTACTTGCAACTTTTCTGGCCTTTGAAATGGTATCAGATAAACACAGAGGGGAGAGGGGGAAGCTGGGGCAAAGTGAGAGTAGCATCAACATATATACATTACCAAATGTGACATAGATAACTAGTGGGAAGCTGCTGCATAGCACAGGGAGATCAGCTCGGTGCGTTGCGACGACCTAGAAGGGTGGGATAGGGAGGGTGGGAGGGAGGCTCAAGAGAGAGGGGATATGGGGATATATGTCTGCATATGGCTGATTCACTTTGTTGTACAACAGAAACTAACACAGCATTGTGAAGCAATTATACTTCAATAAAGATGTATTAAAAAAAGTCACCCCAGACACCACCTGATTGTTCTCCTGAGAAGCTATACCAACTTGCACTCCCGTCCTGATACTCCTGAATTTGTTTTCTCAAGCTCCCACATTTTCTGGGCTCACCTGGGCTTTCTCACTTGCAGGTGCGGAAGGAAATGGTGGTGATCGTGGAGGACAGAAATGACAACGCACCCGTTTTCCAGAACACAGACTACTCCACCAGAATCAATGAGGTAACATCTGCCTTAACAGGGTGTGTGTGTAGGATGCAGACATCCCACAGATCTGCTCAGAGTGGGAAGGACCAGAGATAGACAGCAGGGCATCCAAGATTGGGAAGTGCACCTCCTAGAAAGGGCAGCTTGATGAACCAAATTCAGGGGGTTGCATGTAACCCCACATACCATAGTTACAGCAACATTTTGCAATCTATCAGACTGGATTGGAATTCTTTAAGTTATGATAGTCAGGGGTGGTGGGGGGAAAGGAATTGATTTTCTCATGTTTCTGAAAAATTTAACAGTATATCTGACTTCAGGCATGGCTGGATCCAGGTACTCAAGCCATGTCATCAAGAAGAGATTTCTCTCTACCTAGAAGCTCTGCTTCTCGTGTTGCCATCATCCTGGGGTGGGGCGAGCAATTCTCCCTTATGGTGATAAAAGTGTCCCCCAGCAACTCCAGGCTCACATCCCACCGGCTTTGCAATTGCAACACAGACTGTCTCTTTCTCAATGGTCCCAGCCAAACCCCCAGGACTGACTCTCATTGGCCCATTTTGGGTCAGGTGCCCATCAGTTGAGGAGTATGGAATGCTCCAATTGTCTAGGTCTGCATCATGTGCTTTCCCCTCTAGCAAGAGGAGCAGCCCCACTTGAACTGCATAGGCAGGGAGGAGGTTTCCCAGTGGTTCCAGGGCAGCAAACACAACACCACTCCTGAATCTTCATTACTACGTGGCTTCAAAGTCCTGACAGGTGTGGGTCCCCCTCCCCCAGGCCAGACCTGAGGCTGGTGAGGTTCAGACAGCCCTTCAACAGGCTCTGATTGAGCGCCTACTGTGTGTCTGGCACTGTCCTTGGTGCTGAGGATATCCAGTGAAGACAGACTTGGTCGCCACCCTCGCTAGCTCACATTGTAATGAAGAGCACAGACAACAAAACATTTAATCAACAAAACATTAAATAAACAGGATTATTTCAGATGGTGATGAGCTCTATGAAGAGCATAAAACATGACTGGGGAGGGGCCTGCTTTAAGTTGAGCCAGTCAGGAAAATCTTCTCTGGGTAGGTGACATCTGAGCAGAACTAAATGTTGAGGAGCCAGCATGGGCTGCTCCAGGAAAAGGATATTCCAGGCAGGGAACAGCAGCTGCAAAGGCTCTGAGGTGGGAATCAGCCTGGAGTGCTGTAGGCATAGCCAGGAAGCTCATGTGTGTGGGGGGAGGAGGCTGAGGAGAAGGTAAGGTCAGAGAAGTGGGCAGTGGCCTGAACCTGGAGGGCCATGGAGGCAGTCTGGACCGTATTCTGGGCAGAATGCGGGAACCACTTGTTGGTTTTGAGCACGAGACTGATGTGGCCTGGTTCAGGATTTTCAAAGATCTTTTTGGCCACCGTGAAGAAACAGTGAGGGTGTGGACAGGTCCTAGAGGAAAAGCCTCCCAAAAGAACCTTCCAGCTCTGCGAGGTGCTGTGTGGAACCTACCGCTGGACGCTACAGAGAACACACAGGGCTGTTTAAGCAGGGGAGTGGCACAACCTGAGTTCTGGAATGGTCACTCATGGTGGTCCTGAGGGGCGCTGCAAATCAGAAGCCAGCTCAGGTTTCAGGGAGGCTGTGTGGGGAGAGGAGAAGGGGGAACTCTGCTCCCTGCCTCTATCCAGATGCCCCGAGAAGCCCAGCCCAGGTGGGAAGGAAAGGGGGACATCTGTGGAATGCTGGGTTTCAGGTTCTGGAAGGTCCATCGCTATCCCCGTGGTACAGCTGGGGGCACTGAAACTCCAGGAGGGGGCATGATGTGCTTGGGCATGGAGGAGATGTGTTGGAGCTCAGAGGTGACAAAACCCTTGTTACAGACCCTGCCGGTTGGCTCCCTGGTGTTCTCTGTGCTGGCCAAGGACAAAGACACGGGGGCCGGAGGCGCCGTGGTGTACTCCGTAGAGAAGGTAAGTGTGTGCGGGTCCACGTGGGAGTGTGGGCGCCACCTCTCCTCATGGCCGCCAGGGGGCAGCATCTCCCACACAACCTGCAGGGACCTTGCGGAGCAGGGGCTCTGCGACGGCCCAGCCCTGGTCCCCACGCCTTCCTCTGGCCCCCCTCTGGACCTCATTTGGCCCAGCCGCCTAAGGAGGGTGCCTGCTGCAGACCGGACTCTCCTTCCCACCCTCTCGCCTGGGGCACTGTCTGTGTCTTTGCGCGGTTAGCGTCACACCACCTGGTGGCTGCGGCAATCCTGGCTTCAAAGAAGAGGAAATCAAGGCTCAGAGAGGTCCAGGGTCTTGTCCAAGGTCACACAGACAGTGGCGGGTGTGACCCCAGTTTCACGAAGACACATTGGCTAGCCACGGCCCCCATCACTGAGCGCCCACTACATGCCTGGAACCTACCTTAGCTCACTTGACCCTGTTTTCGTCCCACTGAGGCGATATCTAGCCCATTTCCCAGGCTCAGAGAGGTTAAGTGACCTGGTGAGGTCGAGAGCAGAGCCAGGATTCGACCCCAGGTCTCTCAGAGCAGGTCCTGGGGGCAGGGCTGTCCGGGGGAGCCTGGCCTGACTGTGCTCTGCCTCAGGTCATCCCTAGCACGGACAGCAGTGAGTACCTCTTTGGGATCCTGCCCAACGGCTCCATCATCCTCAACGGCAGCCTCAGCTACAACAACAAGAGTGCCTTCTATCAGCTGGAGCTGAAGGCCTGTGTGAGTGCAGGCGCAGGCGGGGTCAGGGGCATCGGGACCCGAAGCCCCGGCTTCATGGAGACCCATCTCCCGGCAGGACTCGGGCGGCGAGTACAACAACAGCATCGTCGTCCAGTGCTCCTCGCCTGTCTTCGTGTCCATCTCTGTAATCGATCAGCCAGACCTGGACCCCCAGTTTGTCAGGGAGTTTTACTCGGCCTCTGTGCCTGAGGATGCACCCCAGGTGTGCCAGGGAACTGGAGGGGTCTGGGTGGAGACAAGAGGTGGGGAAAGGGTCTGGCCACTGACCATGCCTTCTTGCAGGGAACCTCGGTGCTGAAGGTGGAGGCCATGGATGGCGACAGAGGCATCAATGACCCTGTGATCTACAGCATCTCCAGTGAGAATGGGGTGTCCCCAGGCTGGGGCTGAGGCAAGGGAAGGGGTGGGGGCTCCGTCAGAGCCACTGGAAGTAGCTGCTCCTGCTGCCTTTTCCCAGACTCCACAAGGCCTGGCTGGTTCGACATTGGGCCAGACGGGGTGATCAGGGTCAATGGTTCCCTGGACAGAGAGCAGCTGCTGGAGGAGGATGAGGAGGTGCAGGTGCAGGTCATGGTGAGTGAGAGGGCCACTGCCCACTTTGTACCCTGACTTTCTAAACTCTGACCTTTGATCTCAGCTCTCTCTGAATTCTGGTTTTCTGATCTCTGCCTCTCGGCCTCTGCTCTGCTCTCAGGCCACCGAGATACACCCCAACGTCTATGGGCAGGAGGCCAAGGTGAGCATATGGGTCAAGCTGAGAGTGACAGACGTCAATGACCACAAACCTGAGTTTTACAACTGCAGACTCCCAACCTGCACCTTCACCCCCCAAGAGGCTCAAGTCAACTTCACTGGCTACGTGGACGAGCACGCCTCCACCCGCATCCCCATCGATGACCTAACCATGGTGGTCTACGACCCAGACAAGGCAGGGGCACCCAGACCATGCGCGGCATGGGTGGAAGTGATGGTTGGGAGATCGTTGGGGGAGGGAAGTGGCGAGTGACCAGCAGAGTGCAGCACCACAGTGCTCGGTGGGGCAGTGGGCAGTGGGCAACAGTGGTGCTGACCATGAGCGGTGGTCGGAGTTGTTGGGTGACACTTGGAACTGCTGAGTGATGTTGAGCTGGCTGGTAGTCTTGTGTTCAGGGTGGTGCTACGTGGCGGGGAACAGAAAGGCAGCACTGAGAGGAGGTTGGTCCTGGATGCTGGGTAATGTTGAGTGGAATGTAAGTTTTGGCGGTGTTGAGTAGAGGGGGTAGTGATGTGTGGATGGTGAAGTTGCGGGGTGCTGGGATAGTACTGGGTATTGGGGGATGTGGGCAGTTTTGAGCACAGTGTGGTCTGGGTGGCTGTCAAGTTGGACAGTATTCCTAGGTGGAGGTTGATACTGAGTGGTGGGTGATTTGGGTAGTATTGAATGCTGAATAACCATGGATGGTGTTTGGTAGTATTTGGTGATAATGAGTTGGTACAAAATGTCGACTGGAGGGTGATATTGGGTAGTGGTGGATGGGTGGGTGTGTTGAGATGGTGGTTGGCCTTGACTGGAGAGGGGTGTGGAGTAGAGGGGGTGTGGATAATGGACCGATGTTGGACATTGATGATATTTGGTGTTGGTATGGGTGGTGGAGGGTGGTGCATGGTGGCTGGTACGGAAGACTCAAAGGGGTGTGTGTCCAGGCTCTGAAGCCCAGGCTGGGGCCTCGGGGAGGTCTTCTTCTGATGAGCCCACATTGACAGGGACTAGTGACTAGCCTATCGTCCTGGGACCTGTGGCCAGGGATTGGGAGAAAGATGCAGGTGGGTACATTGCAGGAGTGGGGTCCCTAATATACAGCCCACGTCTACAGGGCAGCAACGGCACCTTCCTGCTATCCCTCCGGGGCCCTAATGTTGAAGCCTTCAGCGTCTCCCCAGAGCGGGCGGCGGGCTCAGTGGATGTGCAGGTGCTGGTGAGAGCACCGTCGCTGGTGGACTACGAGACACAAACGGTGATGCTGGTGCAGGTGAGGAGTATTCTGGGGCACCACGGAGAGCGGGCCATGGGGTGCTCCAGTCCCAATGTCGCTGCCTCTTCCCCTGTCCTCAGGTCGTGGCCACTGACTCGGTCAGCAGAAGCTCCTCGGTAGCCTTGGTGACCATCCACCTTAGAGACATTAATGATCACAGGCCCACATTCCCCCACAACCTGTACAACCTCAGTGTCTCCGAGCACAGTGCGGTCGGCTATGTGGTCACCGACAGCATCCAAGTGAGTGATGGGGGACAGGGCTGGGCAGGGCTGGGAGAGATGTGGAGATGGGCAGGCCTGGGGCTGTGGCCCTGCTGGAGTCCCTGTATCATCTGATGTCAGCGGGGGCCAGCAGGTGTGTATGCGCGTGCGCATGTATGTGATGTCTATGTGTCAGTCTGAGTGAGTCGGGGGCTTCTCCCTCTGGGTCAGGAAGCAGGACGGCCCTGTCCTCGTCAACTGCACGGTTGACAGAGCAGGTGTGGCTTCTGCTCAGTGTCCCATTATCTATCTCTCTGCCTCACAGGCCTCCGACCCAGACACGGGCGAGGGGGGCCGCATCACCTACAGCTTGCTTCCGGGGAATGGGTAAGTTACCCGGGTGGGCAGCGGGCAGGTGGGCGAGGGGGACCCAGGCTCACCTCTCTGCCTCACAGCAGGGCTAGAGGAGTCAGATAAAATATAGGGTACCCAGTTACATTTCAACTTCAGATAAACAATGAATGGGTTTTTTTTTTAGTATAAGTAGGTTGCAAATATTCCATGGGACGTCCTAAAATATTTTTCATTGTTTATCTGAAATGCAAATTGAAGTGGGCATCCTGTATCTTTATTTGCTCCATCTGGCCACCCTGCACAGGGTGGACATCTTTGCGGTGGATCCAGCCTCGGGGACAGTGACGGTGAGAAACAGTGAGCTGCTGGATCAGGAGAAGCAGGCCGTGTACTACCTCACGCTGCTGGCCACGGACGGCGGGAACCTGTCGTCCTCCACCATGCTGCAGATCGTTGTGCTGGACATCAATGACAACAAGCCCGTGGTCAGCGGTTCCTACAACATCTTTGTCCGAGAAGAGGAGGGCAATGTCTCCGTGACCATCCAGGTGTGAGCCGGCCTGTAGCTGATGGGTGGGAGGGGCACACGGCACCAGGCCTGCCTCTGTAGTCCTGCTGGTCCTGGGTTGGAATCTGGGCTCTGCTGTGTAGTCCTGAGAAAGTCACTCAGTCTCTCTGGGCCTCCGTTTCTTCTTTGGAAAATGAAGACAATCTCAGTACTTATTCCCAGGGTCATAACGGATGTAAAGTGCTCGGCACAAGGCCTAGCACAGAACAAGCCCTCAAAAACATATTGCTCTTTTAAATTCAGGCGCCTGCCTCATTCCAAAAAGGATTTAAGGTGGCTTAGATTTAAAAGTGTGATAAAAGAAATAAGGAAAAAGAGAAAATAAGGATGGTATTTTTTTAAAGTGCACAAAGGTAGAAGCCATACAATTGCTAAGAGCGGGCTGAATACTCAGTTCTGAGCTTCCTAATGGCCAAAGCAAAAATGGAAATGAGATCAGTGGTCAGGTTCACAGACTCTGTGAGATAAAAACGCACTACTGGCTCCAGAGGAACACTGGAAAGAAGCTTCTCCTCTGATTCTGAGGCCTTCAGAAGCTTCTCCACTGAGTCACCTGTAAGGGGATCTTGTGAGAATTGAGAAACCAGGTCCTCGGAATGACAATCACATGGCCGTGGAGCCCTCCCGTCTTTCTGGGGCTTGTAGTTTCCAGAGTACATTCCCATCTCTGATCTTTTGACAAACTTATGAAGTAGGTGCTCTAATGCTCCCCATTTCACGGAAGGAGAAAACTGAGGCTCAAAGAGGTTAAGTGACTTTTCTGTGGTTATACAGCCAGTCAGTGGCAGTGCTGAAACCTGGGCCTTCCTTCATGCACCTCAGTGCTCCTCACCCTGGTCTGTGAGCTCTTTGGGGCAGGAGCATTTCAGATCTGCTGCCAGAACCATGGTGCCCAGTGTGAGGCCTGAGAAGTGCTTGGTGAATTAACCGGCCTGAGTTCAGAGTGCCAAGGAATGAACAGAGTTTTTCATTTCATAAACACGATCCCAACAGATCTGAAACAAAAACCTGAAGGTGGCAGTGGGCAGAGAGGAGGGGAAAGAATTGGATCCAAGTGGGACTAGCCTAGCTCTGTATTCAAAGCCATGTTTGCTGAGCACCTACTATGCACCAGGCCCTTTGCTGGGCCCTGGGTCCTCCGAGATGAACCCACCATAATTCCTGCCTTCAGGGAGGGTGGCGGACCATCATCCAAGGGTGTCACTTGTGCTGTACTGAAGGTAGCACAGGGGTTGTGGAGGACCAGGGGAGGCACCAGTCTGACCTGGAGTCAAGCAGACAAGGTGTAGAGGGCATTCATGTGCACGTGCAAAGGCCTGGTGGCAGGGAAGAGCATCTTGTGCTCTCCATGCTGGATCACCCCAAAAGCACACTAAGCATGTGTTCACAACCTTGGTAGGACAGAAACACACACACACACACACACACACACACAGATTGGATGAAGAATTTCAGCTATTTAAAAAATATAGCACTGAAGTAGTCATCATGGGAAAGTCAGAATCTTGTTGGACTTCACACTTATTTATTTATTTGGCTGTGCCACATGGCTTGTGGGATTTCAGTTCTCCAACCAGGGGTTGAATCCGGGCTACAGCAGTGTAAGCCCAGAATCCTAACCACTAGGCCACCAGGGAATTCCCCCCCCCACTTTTTTTTTTTTATTAAATTTATGGCTGCGTTGGGTCTTCACTGCTGCGTGCAGTTTTTCTGTAATTGCGTTGAGCGGGGGCTACTCTTCGCTGCGATGAGCGAGTGGCTTCTCTTGCTGAGGAGCACAGGCTCTAGGTGCGCGGGCTTCAGTAGTGTGGCTCGCAGGTTCCAGAGCACAAGCTCAGTAGTTGTGGTGCACGGGCTTAGTTGCTCCGCGGCAGGTGGGATCTTCCCGGACCGGGGCTCGTACCCATGTCCCTTGCATTGGCAGGCGGATTCTTAACCACTGCGCCACCAGGGAAGTCCACACACATACACTTATTTTTATTTTTATTTTAAACTTCGACTGTCTATATTATACTGCCCCCACTCCTCCCTCCCCACTAGAATATCAGCTCCATAAGGGAACTGTCTTGATCGTGGCTCTATTCCCAGTACCTAGAACAGGGCTGAGCATGTGGTAGGTAAACATTTGTGGGATGAATGAGTGACCTCAATGTTTCAGGCCTCAGAAGCTCTTGAAAGCTGTTGGTCTGGCCCTCTCAGATGCAAGACTGAGACTGGGAGATTGGGGAGCATCCCTCTGGCTTCAGGCCCAGTTACTGCCCTCATGGGCCAGCGCTGGAGGGAGAGTCCAGACTGCAGGGCAGGGGCTGGGGCCGGGGAGCACCTGATGGCTGACGTCCCGACCCTGCTTACCTGCACAGGCTCACGACGATGACCAGCCAGGCACCAACCACAGCCTTCTGCGCTTCAGCCTGCTGAGCAGCCCCTACAGCCACAACTTCTCAGTGGACCCCGACAAAGGGATCCTCAGAAACCTGGGGCCCTTGGACCGAGAGGCCATCAACCCCACCCTGGGGGGCTGCATCGTGCTGACCGTGCGCGTATCTGATTGTGGCGAGCCTGCCCTCTGGACTGACGTTAATGTCACCATCACTGTGGAGGTAAGGTCTGGCTCAGCCGGGGACAGGGTCCAGGATGAGCCCTGGACTGGGGGGCTCCTGAGCAGATGGCCAGCTCCCCATCCTCCCAACTCAAGTCACATTTCTGCCCTTTGCAGTGCGGTGGGTAAAAGAGTTCTGGAGCCAAGCTGATGGGTCAGAATCCTGGCTCATTTGTTGTGTGGTCTTAGGCAATCGCTCAACTTCCCTGTGTTCTCAAGTTCCTCATCTGTAAAATGGGGATGAAAATAATATAAAACGAGTTAAAAAATGGAAAGTGTTTCAAAGAATGCCCGGCCCAGAGAGTACACTCAGTGTATACCTGGTCCTGCAAGGGAGGGCTTGTTTAGCACCATTTTATTGATCAAGGGACTAAGGCACACAGAGGTTCTGTAGCCTGCCTCGGGTCACAGAATGGGGTTTTGAATCCAGTCTGTCTGGTTCTAAGGCCGCCACTGGGTCACAGGCACCTTCCTCTACGATGTCCACAATGTGGTTGGTGCCCCCTCGGGTTGTGCAGTGCACAGCCTGAACCACCCCACACAGCAGCCCTGTTTCCCACTGGGCTGGGATGTGCCGCTTTCCCACAAGGATCAGAATGAGACCTCAGGGAAAATAGAGAAACAGAAGTCGGATGAGGACTTGCCAGCTGTCCTTGGGGTGGAAGTAGGCCTCAGAGAAGGAAGAAAGCAAAATTGCATTTCCTGAACGAGAAGAGTCCTTTCACACCCATGAGCTCTGTGAGTAGGGAGGACCACTCCACCTTGCAGATGAAGATATTGAGGCCCAGAGAGGTCAAAGTCACATGTGAGGAAGAGGTGGAGCTGGACTGAACTCAGAGCTGTGCTCTTAGCCTCTCCTGTGAGTTAGGACGACCTTGAGAGTGCAGTTGGCCATGTGCACGGAGGCAGTAATGCCATCTCTGGGAAATTGCCATCACAAATTACATCTGGTTAAGGGGGAGACGGCTCAGTTTTCAAAGATGTTCTCTCTACCATTATTTAGAAAAAGCTGAAAGCAAAAGCAGACACCTCTGGGCCATCCTGGGGAAGGACTGGGAAAGCCAAGGGCGCCCAGCACGTACCAGCATCAGGGGAGGAAGCACAGGCAGAGTTGGCCTGATGCTGTGACAACAGGGGCAGCACTCTGTCTGGGCGGGGTGACCAGGGCTGGAGAGGGAAGGCGAGAACAGAACACAGCGGACGTCTCAGGACAGAACCAGGTCAAGCCCTGGCAGGTGCCCCCAGCCCAGCCCCACCTGAGCACAGAGTGAGTGTCTTGGGGTTGACCGAGGGCAGGACGGACAGGAGAAAGGAGGGGACCAGGGAAATCTTGGGCCTTTGTGGGATCATGGTGGTATTGGGGCCAACCCAATAAATCCGAGAGATGGGGAGTCAAGCTGGGCCAGACAGGGACACAGGTGGGGACTCAGAACTATCCCTCCCAAGAGCAGGGTCTAAGACGGCTCTGAGTGGTGCACAGGGAAACAGAGTGTACACCAAACTTCAGAGTACCGCCACAGACCTCTGAGCCCCAAGGGTGGGGTCTGGGCGAGTTCTGTCTGCTTGAAGCCTGTTTCATCATCTAGGAAGCGGGCAGTGCTGTCTGAGGAGACCTGGACAGAGAGTCTGGGCCTCGGGCCAGGGGAAGTATGGGCTTCTCAGACTGGCCCTGGGGATGCTGAACCTGGGGTCTCCTGAGTTCCCTGGGCTCAGAACTGCCTCTGTCTGCAGGACATCAATGATAATCTTCCCATCTTCAACCAGTCCAGCTATTCCTTCTCAGTGAGGGAGAGGGACCCAGGTAAGTCCTCCCTTGGCCAGGCTATACAACCCCTTCGAGGGCAGGCCCCCAAGGGGAGTGAGGAGAGAGGATGCCCCCAGTGGCCAGGTCAGGGGTCCCTCCACACTCTGCCCCTCATTCACAGGAGTGCTGGTGGGCGTGGTGGAGGCCTGGGATGCAGACCAGACGGAAGCCAACAACCGCATCAGCTTCAGCCTATCAGGGGGTGGTGCCAACAACTTCTTGATCCGAGGCTTGGTGCTGGGGTCTGGGCTGGCAGAGGGCCACCTCTGGCTGCCCTTGGACGTGAGCCTGGACTATGAGACACAGGACTTCTTCAATCTGACAGTGAGTGCTGAGAGCCCAGACCCCCAGGGGCGTGACGCCACAGCAAAAGTCCTCGTGAATGTGGAGGACGTGAATGACGTGCCACCCACCCTGGACCCAACCTCGCTCCGGGGCATCCGTGTGGCTGAGAATGGCTCGCAGCATGGTATAGTGGCCGAGGTGGTGGCTCAGGACAGGGACACCATGTCCCAGGTGGAGGTACAGCTTGTGAATGTCATCTGTACCAAGGCTGGGGTCGACGTGGGCAGTCTGTGCCATGGCTGGTTCTCTGTGCTGGCCAACGGCTCTGTGTTCATCCATCAGAGTGAGGTCATCGACTATGAGACCTGTGACCTGGTCACGCTGGTTGTGCGGGCCTATGACCTCACAACGGACCCCCGCTTCCAGGCCTACAGTGACAATGGTGAGGCAGCCTGGCCTGCAGGGCTCAGCAGGCTGTAACATAGGGGCTATGGGAAAGAACTGGCACCTGCAAGGTCTGGGTTCAAATTGTGGCTCCAGCCCTTACCAGCTGTTCCACTGGGAAAGTCATGACACCTCCCCAAGCTTTAGTAGCCCCATCTATCAAGTGGAGCTGGGTAGTAGGTTGGCTGTGAAGATTAAATGAGAATATATATGTAAAGCATTTCATGCAGTGTTTGGCACATAGTAAGCACTTAATTAATGCTATTATGTTGTGAGGCAGCGTAAAAGAAAGAGCACACTTCAGAGCCAGATGTGCACTCAGATCCCACCTCTGACACCAAGTAGCAATAACAATCATATTAACAGCTAGCGTATATTGAATCCTTACTACAGCCAAGAGCTATGCCAGGTACCTTGCAAGCATTTCTTCATTTTATTCCCACACAATCCATGTGGTAGGTGGTCCCTATCCAATTTTATAGATGAGGAAACTGAGGCAGTTCAATAATCTAGATTACACAGCTAGTAAGTGTCAGAATAATGTTATGGTCAGGTGGGACATACCTGGGTTGGGCTCAGTCTTGGCCCACTGCTCCTGCTGTGTGACTTTGGACAAGTTGCTTCTCCTCTCTGAGGTCTGGGGAGGATGCTCCCTCCTATGAAGGCCAGAGGAGACTGAGTCAGCATCCTGAGTCAGGAGCAGGGGAGGGGACTGAGCATGGGTGATGCATGGGAGGGAGGCTGCTAGGAGCAAGACTGAGGATGAGACTTTCTGGGTCAGGTCTTTGCTTAGACACCAAGGCCGGCCAACATTTCCCCCCTAGGAAGCCTCCCCATCACCATCGAGGATGTGAATGACAATGCACCCTACTTTCTGCCTGAGAATAAGACTTTTGGTAAGCAGCAAGGCCCTCCCTCCCCACCCACACTGTACTCTGCCAGGACTACCTTTGGGCAACTCCCAGGTGTGCACTTAGAAAGGGAAGAAGGCCTCCAACCCTGCCTCTCCCTCAGGGTTTCAACAGGAGGGGAGACCTGAGTTTTCACCCCAGCTCTGTCCCAACTCACATCTGACCCTGGGCCAGGCCCTCCTTCTCTGGGCCTCAGTTTCCCCATCTTCACAATGAGAGGTGGAGGACCTGCTAACTAACGGCTTAGGGGTAGTTGTAATGGGGGGTCTCTGGTGGTAGAGAGGTTAAGGGCAGGTTTGGTGGGGTGAGCCCTGAGCTGGGCTTACGGTCGGCACTTGGCCAATTGGGCACTGGTCCTGACCCCACTGACCTCTTCCTGTCCACACCTGTAGTGATCATCCCAGAACTTGTGATACCCAACCAGCAGGTGGCTTCTGTCCAGGTAAGCCCTTGGCTCCAAACGTTGTCATTCACATTAGCTCCAGGAGACACAGGGCCTAGGCCTTTAGGTCCTTCAGCTGCCCCCAGAACGTTTTAACACTAGAAAGAAAATCTATTGGCTCCGACGTATGAAAAGAAAACCTCAGAATGGAAATGAACACCTGCTTAATTGATATGATTAAACTCCATTAACTGTTAAATGTAGTATTCATAAAAATTTCATGACCGTAAAAATCACTTGCAGTGGTTTTCTCACTACACCAGAATTCTGGAGTATTACAGAGAAACCATAGTAACTGTAAATTAAACAAGTTCCTCGTATTAAATAATTTTCAGAGCAAAGTTGTAAAAATACTTTCAATTTTTATGGCATTGTATGTGTTTATTAGAGGGTGGCAGCTATGCCATGCAGGGGGGGCGGGTAGTGTGGCCTCCCACACAGCCCTGGGGCCTGGGCCTGGCTGGGCCTCTTACTGAGCTGGGGAGCTGCCACACCTTTCTGGAACTCACTTTCCCTCCTGGACAAGGAGCTGTCAGTTCTTTGCAGTAACTCCTTAGGGTTAAGAGATGGGTTATATGTGGGCGTCACGCCCTGTGCTGTGGAAAGGGCACAGGTGTGGAGATGGATGGGCCTGGCCCTCCCCACTTCGAGCTGTGTGTGCCTGTGGGCAGGACAGGGTCTCTCTCAGAACCCCAGCATTCTCCCATAAAAGGGGGATAGTGATTCCCCCTCTCTAGGTTCTTTCTAGGCTTAAACATTCAGTTTTCCAGTCTTCAGCCAATTGCATTCTAATGTCATGAGTCTGGCCACGGCTTTGAACAATTTTCTTTAAATTGACTCCTTTTTGAAACATAAACACCAGCTTTGGCCTCATCCTGAAAAGTGACGTCAGTGGACTCACAGCTCTGTGTGTTGGTTATATTCTTCTCTAAAAGGCACTAGAATGAATAAAATTGCTTGTGCCCTTTCCCCCCATCATTTTGTGGTCCACTAGGGGAATTTGTACTCATGTTAGCAAGCACTGAAACGAGGGATCTAAGGGAAGGTGACTGGCACACAGTAGGTGCCCAGGAAATCTGAGTGTCCCTGAGCTTGTGTGTGTGTGTGGCAGTGGTGGGGGTGGGGGAGAGCAGGGTGGGATTTCCACACGGGAGGGACTTTGGGCAATGACCTGTTGAGCTGGGGCGCCAGAAGCAGGGACTTGTTCAAACACTGTTTGTTTAAAGCATTTGGTCAGTGGCCTGGGGAAGGCTGATAGAGGTCATGGGGACCAGCCTCCCAGGCCACCCTAACCTCAGACTCCTGCTGGGGATGGAGGGGTGCCTGGCCTGGCCTGGTCCGCAGTTGTTGTTCGCCCTTGCTCCTAGGCCAGAGACAAGGACTCAGGGAACAATGGGGCCATCCTGTTCTCCATCCTCCAAGTGGATTTCATCGCTAAGGATGGGGCCGTGATCCCTTTCCAGGGCTTCTTCCATGTCTCCACTTCCTTGGAGGCCAGCGTGTTCATTGGCAACATTGAGTAACTGTGGGCAGCCCCTGGATGGGGTGGGGGGAGCCAAGCAGGGCCTCAAGGCAGTGAGTTCCTCGTCCTGGGAGGTGTACCGGGAGGTTCCAAGGAAACTTCAGCTTGGGTTTCAGGACTGAGCTCTGCTCTCCTACCTTCCATAGGCTGGTGACCAACCTTGATTCCACTCTCCAAGGAAATTACCAAGTGACGGTCAAGGCCCAGGACAGGCCATCTGAGGGTCCTGCCCAGGAAGCCAAAATCACCCTAAATGTGAGTGTCGGGTTCTGCCTTCAGTTCCTAGTGCCCTCTGCCAACCCCTGGGTCCCTTGTGCCTCACCTTCCCCCTACCCTCTTTCTGTAGCTCTTCACTGTGGACCAGAGTTACCGTGTGAGGCTGCAGTTCTCCATGAGCAAGGAGGAGGTGGGCGCCAACACGGAAGAGATTAAGGCGTAGGTCTGGGGAGCTGGGAGGGGCCTGTAGGGTAAAACACGGCCTGGGAGCCTGGTCCCTGACAGAAACCTGGATGGCATATCTCTTAACCCTGTCCCTGACCCACACTTGACCTTGTCCTTGTCTTTTTTTAAAATTAATTTTTATTGGAGTATGGTTGCTTTACAATGTTGTGTTAGCCTCCACTGCACAACAAAATGAATCAGCCATACACATACAGATATCCCCTCCCTTTTGGACTTCCCTCTCATTTAGGTTACCACAGTACATTAGGTAGTGTCCTTGTCTTTGACCCTGTACCTGTACCTGTACCTGTACCTGTACTTGCACTTCCTTTCTGCCTGTCCCCAGAAGCCTATGGTTGCCTGGGCAAAGACAGGCCTAAATAGGGCTGCCATGTACAGTTGCAAAGGCTGTGCATTGTACAAGGGCACTCTGCTTGCTAAACTGGAAACCCAGTCCCAGAGGAAGGGGCATCCTTGTCTAATTTGCACAGAAGTGCAACTTGCTTAGCCAATGGAGCTGTCCAGAGGTGGTGCCCCTCACACAATCCCTAATTCCACTGGCAGAGCCCTGGCCACAGGCCTGGGCTAAGGCCCCTACCCCAGCCCTCTGTGACACCTGGCCCCTTTGCAGGGCTCTTGTCCAGGCGACCAGGACTACTGTCTACATTGTGAACATTCAGGACGTAGAATCCATGGCTCGGTGAGTGCCCACAGGACCGGTGGTTGGGGCGAAGAAGAGAGGACCAGCAGTAGGAGGGGGCTGCCTGTCTGGTGGTTCTGCGCTGCTGGCTTCATCTCTGCCCCATTCCAGGGCCCGAGCCCGTTCCTACCTCGATGCCTACTTTGTCTTCTCAAATGGGTCAGCCTTGACCCTTGATCAGCTGAGTGTGTAAGTGGGGCTGCCCTTGGGGTGGGCAGGAGGGTGAGCAGGAAGCCTGGGGGATGCCAACGTCCCTCGGGCCTGAGCGGGGCTCTGTGGCCAGGACGATCCGGAATGACAAGGACTCCCTGACCAAGCTGCTGCAGCTGGGGCTGGTGGTGCTGGTGAGTGTCGGCAGGGTGGAGGTAACGGGGGGGTGAGGAGGGGGGTGTTGACCCTACATCCTCCCCCATCACAATCCTTCTTCTCCAGGGCTCCCAGGAGAGCCAGGAGTCAGAGTTGCCGGACACGCTCCGTAACGCCATCATAGGATTGGGAGTGGCTTTGCTGCTGGTCATCGTGATCATGACCACGGTCCTCGTGTGTACCCAGAAGAGGTGCTGCTCCCATCACCCCCTGTGTCTTTAACCTCGCCTCTCCCACCACCCAAGATATCTGAGGGGTAGAAAGACCTGGGGTTTAGGTGTCAGGTACATCTGTATTCAATCCCAGGTGACCCGTTATGACCTCTTGGGTACGTTAAATTCCCCTCCCCAAGCCTCAGTGTCCTCATTTGCAGAATGGGCATGACACTAGATTCCTCAAAGCATTCAAGGGAACCATGCGCATCTCATACCGAGCAAGGTGTCTGGCACATACTATACTTTTAATAAATGCTGCTTCTTTTTACCTTTCCAATACATATGAAGCCAGTAGCCACATCTGGGTTTGATTCTAGGCTTTGCCACTGGTCAGCTGCGTGTTCTTCAGCAAATCATTTCCCTTCTCTGGTTCTTCCTTGTACCCTCTGTAAAATGGAGCTAACACTCCCACCTGCCAGGGTTGTTGTGAAGTCACACTCTCAGGGCCTGCACTGGGCACACAGTAGGTGTGCAGGGAAAATAGTGATGCCCCCCGCCATGTTCCCCCCAGTTACCACCGGAAACTTCGGGCTATGAAGGCTTCCAAGGAGGCCCGGAAGACAGCGGCGGGGGTGATGCCCCCAGTCTCTGCCATCCCCGGGACTAATGTGTACAACACTGAGCGGTAAGTGGGGGTCGAAGGATGGGTAAGAGGCCCCATGGGGTGGTTGAGGCCCATGGTCGCTTGACTGGGCCTTCTTTCCAGTGCCAATCCCGTGCTGAACCTCCCCACCAAGGACCTGGGCTTCGAGTCCCAGTCTTCCTCCAGTGACTTGGACCACGTCAGGTGAGCAGTGCTGGTTGTAGTGGTAGTCATGGTGGTGGTAATGGTGATGGTGACAGTGATGGTGGTGATGGTGATGATGGTGATGGCGATGGTGCTGATGGTGATGGTGGTAGTGGTGATGGTGATGATGGTGGTGATGGTGCTGATGGTGATGGTGGTAGTGGTGATGGTGATGGTGGTGGTGATGGTGGTGGTGGTGATGATGGTGGTGATGGCAGTGGTGGTAATGGTGATGGTGGTGGTGGTGGTGGTGGTGGTGGTGGTAGTGGTGACAGTGATGGTGGTGGTAATGGTGATGGTGGTGATGGTGATGGTGGTAGTGGTGGCAGTGATGGTGGTGGTAATGGTGGTGGTGGTGATGATGGTGGTGATGGCAATGGTGGTAATGGTGGTGGTGATGGTAGTGGTGGTGAGGTGGTAGTCGAGGTAGTGATGGTGATGGTGGTGGTGATGGCAGGGGTAGCTGTTGGCCAGAGACAGGGAGGGCTGGGCCTGCCAACTCTCTGAGCTCCATTATCTCCCTTTCAGCCTCAACTCCCTGGATGACAACTCTGTGGATCTGGAAAATAGCAGGCAGGAAATCAAGGCAAGATGGGGGATGAGCTGGTGCCTGGGGCTTCTGACTTGGGGCTCTTCTCTGAAGGGGTGGGTTTCAGGACAGAGCTCGAGGGACCTCCTGCTGCCATGGGGGTGTCTGCATCTAGCCCTGGGACACCCCACGGCTTTGGAATGGGGCCCGATCCTTGCTCCTCTACTCATTAACTGTGACCCTGGGTGGGTGAATTCTTCCCTCTGGTTCTCAGTTTTCTCATCTATAAATGGGGCTCAGAACACCAAATATGCAGGACTGCTATGAGGATGAAATAAGAGTGGGTATGAAAACGATCTGGCATAAAACGAGTGGTCAGGAATCTGGTTCCCTCCCTTTATATCCTTTACATAAAAGCTGGTGGGGCGGGGGGAGGAGATCCAGAGATTAACATAATCTAGCCAGGGAGCAAAGGTAGGCTCAGATGAACAACAATACCATCATTTATTCAATAGGTTAGTTGGTTCAGTTAGACCAAGCATTTGTGCAGCCTGGGCTGCTGACTGAAATCACGTGGGGAGCTCTTTAGACCTGAGGATGCCAGGTCACAGCTCAGAGATTCTGATCAGATAGCTGGGGTGGGCCTGGGCAGGAAGGTGCTGCTAAAGCTTCTGGGGTTCTAATGTGTAGGCAGGAGTGAGAACCACGAAAGTAGGAGAGTAGATCAGAGGGCTGAATGGGGGATGGGAGGCCAGAACCAGAAGGAACTACCCTCTCCTTCCCACTCGGGAAACCACCACTGGAGTAGAAGCTCTAAGACCCACTGAGCTTTTATAGTCTGCGGTTCTGTGTGTGTGTGTGTGTGTGTGTGTGTGTGTGTGTGTGTGTGCGCACGCGCGCGCGCACGCGTGCGTAGGGGTGGATATCCACCCATCATTCACCTTATCCACCCTACTTTGGGTCCTGCTCTCAGCCGGGCCCTGCCCTTCCAGGGGGTCCCTTGCTGTTCCTCATGATTCAGGACTTATTTTCCCTTGAGGACCCCTTACTTGGAAAGATTTGGTCAACCAAAGCCTCTCGTGGGCGTTAAAATATCAGAATGCTGCCCAGGGACCTGGCTGTAACATGGAGGCCTCCAAATGGACCCCCAGGGATGGGGGTCATCAATGGTGGTCCAGGCTGCCAGGCAGTGCAGGAGGCCTCTGGGTGGATGGCTCATCTCTGGTTCAAGATGGTTTGGGGCAAAAACTCCAATAAACATATCTGGGGGGAACTGAGGCAGAAGGGAACAGTCTTGTGGGCTGGAGCTTGTGACCCAGCAGGTAGGCCCTGGTGGAGGCCAAAGCTGACCCCCAGAGGGGAGTGGAGTCAGAAACCCCAGCAGTGGGGCTGGACCTGTGGGCTGAGGAGGTTCAGGGAGCTCTGAGAGTCTGGAAAGGGAGAGGCGGCCAGGCCGCTAAGAGTCTTCAAAGCCAAGAAAGAGCCAATCCTGCAACGGCAGGGGGTTGTTCGGTTTCTGAGAAGCTGCCCGAGGCTCCACCCCAACTCCTGCAGTGGTAGGTGGGCCTTGGGGTCTCTGGGTGGGGAACGCAGGTGGGGCTTCCTTCCACAGATCCCTTGGTGCCCTGACTCACCTAAGACTTCCGTAAATGTTTGTGTGGAAGGTCTGTGAGACCTGAGGGCCCATCCAATCCAAACTTTTCAAGCAACCAAGGCCAGGGAGGGGTGCTGAGCTGCCCAAGGTCAGAAAGCTTGCAAGGCCAGGGCAGCCCAGAACGCAGGTTTCCTGTCTCCCGGGCCAGGCTGCACTTCCTGGGCTGTACTGCGCCAACTGCTCCCACTGGGGATCTGTGTAGAGGGCTCTGGGAAGCTCAGGCACAACGTTTAGTCCCTCCTGGGGCCCCTCATGTGTTCCACTGTTTACCAGGGACTGGAACAGTCCCAGTCTGGAAAAAGCCCTTAGTGTGCCCTGGGGAGGGTGGAGGTGGTGGAGGCTCTGTCCCCGTGGGTGTCTATGTGGTGGAGTAGCTGAGTCTTGGGGCCTGGCTGGTCCACAGGAGGGATTCTTGTGAGGGTGTGACACATCACATGGGGAGGGGTAAGAGGAAAGGCAAGAGACGAGAGAGTGTGTGCCATAATGGCCTGCAGGCGGGATCCTGGGTGTGACATGTCCCTCTGGGGTGGCAGAAGGACCTGCCAAACTCAACCAGGAGCAGCGCTGAGCCATGGACAGGCTTTAGAGCCAGCAAGACCAGCGGTCCAAACACCGCTCTGTCCCTTCCTGGCCAGAGAGCGCTCCGAGCCTCAATTTCCACATCTGTAAAGTGGGGGACATGATCCCTCCCTTGGGGGTCCTGTGGGTACCTCAGGTGATGGATGGTTGTGCCCAGCACGGTACCTGCCGTGAGGTACAGGTGACAGGAACTGTGCTGGACTGACTCCTTGGCACAGGACACAGGGCCTGGCATCGTTCAGGACTGGGCAGAACACCCAAATGCCACCATGTCCATGGGTGGGCAAAGGCCAGAGTAGACCCCCTAGGCCCTCCCCTTCACCTGAGCCCATCTGTACCACCAGTATCCATGGCCCCCTCTGGGACAGAGTCAGGAAACTGAGGCCCCAGCCAAGGAGCCATCTGGTCGTGGGCTTGGAGGGCCACCCACTCTCCTAAGGACTGGGGAGATCACCCCATCTTGGCCCTGGCCTCACACCTCCCCTCCCTCTTCCCACAGGAGGAGCCCCTGCACAGTCTGATGGGGCCGGATCCAGAGCCCCTGAACAGAGTGCTGTCAGGAATGAAGGTGGGCACACGTGGACAGCAGAAGGAGGAGCTGGCCTTCACCAACACTGGCCTGAATACCACAGACGTGTGATGGGGGCCCTGCCACAGGACCCCGGCCACAGAGCCCCACATGGGCCCCCACTCTTCTGGGTCACCTTGGAAGAGCCTTGTTACCCCCAAATTATACCTACCCCTCCCTGAACATAATAAGATATCATGTTGCTCCACCCCCGTCTGCTTGTAGCCAATCACAGCTGACAAGAGTTGGGGGAGTATTTTATTACCAATGTATATATTGTGACAGTTTGTAGCCAAAAACCGCGGCTGGAGGGGTGGGACACGGGAACTGAGTTGTCACAAGGGACTTGTGGGGCTCACAGCACTGGGGGACCGAGGGCTGGAGAGGGTGGTCTTTCAGGGACTACTGTGGTTATAGAATGAGCTCTCCATCCTGCCCCCAATACCCAAGACCAGTTGTCACCCAGGCTGTCTGTGAGCCTCTGACTCTGATCCCCGGACCTGTCTGAGCCCTCTCCCCTTTCTGTGACTCAGCTGCGCCCCCAGGGCACTCCTGCAGCTGCCTTTGGCCTGTCTGCGAATTGTGGACCAGTGTCCAGTGGGGGTGGGGATAGGGTTGCGGATTGGGCCAGGTGAGGGGGAGACAGGAACTGGGGACAACTACCAGCATGCAAGAGATGCCCAGGCCATGGGGCCAGCCCGCTGCATGGACATGCACTCGCATACACCCGGGGCCTTGCACATCGGGGGGTCTCACATGTCAATCCTCGCACACTTGGGGTTTTTGTACACAGTCTCTCCCGTTCTGGGGACCTGGCCGCCGCTGGAGACCACAGTGCACCAGTCTGGACATCTCAGGAGCCTGCCTCAGCTCTCAGGGCTGGGAGCGTGGGTGCTGAGCGGGTCCCCAGAGGTTGCCCAGTGTGACCGGGAGGGGGTGGAACTGAGGGCTGTGAGGGGACAGTGGGGTGTCAGGGCTGGGTTCGTGGGCTCATGACCACGAGGGAGCCGGGTAGAGGGCGTTCATTTGTGTGTTTAGGAGGGGAGGGGGCTGGAAAGACAAGATAAGACCCTAGAGGCTGCCCGCCCCTCGGAGGCCTGTCACGCGTCGAGGGGATCCCTTCTAGGGGTCTGGGGTCAAGAAGGGAGCCTGAGAAGGTTGGAAACCCGGGCGTACAAAAGGGGAGCAGATCACTCGGCCGTGGGTCCGGCCCGTGAGCAGCACCGCGGCCGGCGCACACTCTGCAGCAGCGCGCGGAAGAGGCCGGGTGGGCGCTTCGCTGCGCCCTCTGGGGGCGCGGTGCGCACGGAGCCCGCACGGCCCGGGCCCTGACGCGCAGCGGGCGGCGGCGCGGGCGCCCCTTGGCGGCCGTGCTCCTCGATCTGTCGCTCCAGATGCTTCTGGATGGCCATGCCCAGTACCTCCACCTCCATGGCGGCGCCGTACACCTCCCACGTCATGCCCTTTTCGTCCCAGCTCACGTCGCGCACCGGCTCAGCGGCCTCTGGGGGCGCCACGGCGGCTGCCAGTGCGGAACCCGGCCGCACCCGCACTTCGGGGAAGGCGGGCGGCGCGGCGGCCTGCGGCGTCATGGGCTCCGTGGCCACGGAGCGCGTCTCAGCGGCGCCCAGTGACACCTGTAGGCCCGCGTCCCGGCGAGAGGGCGGCCTGGGCGCGGGGCTGGGTGCGCGCGGCGCCGCCTGGAAGCTGAAGGCCGAGCCGCCCCCGCCGTCCTGCGGAGACATGGGGCTCACGGCCACCGACACACAGGCCTGCGAGCCCGCCTGCGTGCCCGCGTCCTCGCGTGGCGGCGTGGCGCTCGCCTCCCACGACGGCGCCTTGGTGAAGTTGTCGCGAGTTCGCGGCCCCGGCGACGGCGCTACGGCCTCCAGGCCCGGGTTTCTCTCGGCCCTAGTGGCCGCCGGGTCCTTCTGGCCAAGGCTGCAGGCCTCGGAGCTGGGCAGTGGCGCTGGCTCCACGCGACCCCCGCTATCCGCGGGGTAAGAAGCGGAGCCGCAGGGTTTGTCATCTGCCTGCCTGGAGGAGGAGGCCTCCGCCTTCTCCAGGGTCAGGTGGGCCTGCTTCCCCGAGGATGGGGGTTCCCCTTTTCCCTGAGGCGCAGAGTCAGTCTTCCCCAGGGCTACAGGCTCCAACTTCCCAGAGACAATAGAGGATCCAGGATCCCCCTTCTCCGAGGTCAGCGGCTTCTCCTGCAAAGATTTAGCCTCTGCTTTTCCTGATGAGGCGGTGCCCTCCTGCCCAGGGGGCCTTGTTTCTGCTTTGCCCTCAGACTTGGGTTCTGCTTTCCCTGAAGCCCCGGGATCCACCTTCGTGGAGTTCATAGGATTGCCCTTCTCTAGAGGCAGAGGATCCACCTTTCCCTCTGGGACAGCTTCTGCTTTTCCCGAGGATGCCTGGACTGTTTTTCCTAGGGTCGTGGGGGCCACCTTTCCTGCAGACTCGGAGTTCATGTCTCCAGGGGGAACAGTTTCTGCCTTTCCCTTGCACACAGGGTCCACTTTACCCAAGGTCGGGGGATCAGCCTTCCCTGAGGCCATGAGACCCACCTTTCCAGGGGCCACAGGACCTGACGTTTCTGAAGATAGTGGATCTGCTTTTCCTCCAGTCACTGCCTCAGTTTTTACAGAGGATGGGGGACCCGCTGGGCCTGAGGACCCTATCTTTCCTGATGATTCAGGATTCACTTTTCCAGAAGATGATGTTTTTGTATTTCCCACAGAAATGGGATCCCCCTTTCTGGAGGACACTGGGTCCTCCTTTCTTGAGGATGCAGTTTCTGTCTTTCCCACAGACATCAGTTCTGCCTGTCCAGGAGAAAAGGGCTCTGGCCTTCCTGAGGACACAGGATCCACTTTTCCCAAAGAAACTGGACCCGTCTTGCCTGAAGACACAGGGTCCATGTTTTTCAAAGATGTAGGATCCATCTTTCCTGAAAACATGGTATCCACCTGTCCAGTAGACATGGTTTTTGTCATTCTCATAGACATGGACTCTTGCTTTCCTGAGGAGGCAGGATCCATCTTTCCCAGGAACTGAGGGTCCTCTTTTGTAGAGGACACGGTTTCTGCATTAACCATAGATGCAGGCTCTGTCATCCCTAAGTGAGTAGGATCCACCCTTCCAGATGACCCCAGAGCCACTGTTCCAGGGGATACAGGCTTGATTTTGCCTGATGACCCTGGAGTCAGCATACCCAAGGACCCGGGATCTGTCTTTCCTACAGATGCAGAATCTGTGTTTTCCAAGGACATGGGATCCACCTTTTCAGATAGCTCAGGATCTCTCTTTCCCAAGGATACAAGATCTGTCTTTCCTGCAGATGCAGGACCCACCTCTTCTGAGGACACTTGAAGGTCTTTTCCTGAATACCTGGGCTCCTCCTTTTTTGGGAATGCAGGATCCACTTTGCCCAAGGATACAGGATACTCCTTCCTTGCAGACATTGTATCCACCTTGCTGGAGCACTCAGGATCTACCTTTCCCAATGATCCAGGATCCTCCTTTTCTGGGGTCACAGGATCCATCCTTCCAGAAGCCACAGGCTCCGTCTTTCCTGTAAACATGGGATCTGCCTTCCTCAAGGACCCGGCATCTTCTTTTCCTATGGAAATGGAATCTGCCTGCTTTGAAGACTTGGAATCCATCTTCTGTAATAACATAGGATTTCTGTTTTCTGAGGGTGAAGGGTCAGTTTTCACTGAGGACACAGGCTCTGGCTTCCCAGAGAAGGTGGTTTCTGGTGTCCCTGAGATCAAGGCTCCATGTGTCCCTAATGTCTCCTTGGCGGCTGCCTCTTGGGGAGGGATGCAGGTCAGGGAGGGGAAGGCCAAACTCCTGCCAGGGCCCTCAGAGCACGATGCCCTTTCCCCAGCCCCAGTGGGGTTGCTGTGTCCATGCCTGGGCTTTGGGCAGGGGTGTGCCTTGGGGGTGCAGGGCTGGCCGTTTGCTGGGAGGGGCAGCAGTCCCTCATGGCCGGGCTGCCAGCCCCCAGGCTCCCATCCTGTGGGCAGCAGAGGGCTGTGGGCTGGGGTCCTGGGGGGCTGGAGTCCTTTCGAAGCAGCTGGAGCCAGGCTGGGTCTTCAGCGCTGCCCAACTGCCCTCATGACCATGCTTGGGCCCCAGGTTTCTGTCTGGTTCTGAAACACAGAGAGAGCAGGCTCAGACTCAGAGGGGATCCAGTGGGGAGGAGCCTCCATCTGGGCCTCCTCCTTCTCACTCTCTTTCTAGCAGGCGGGGCTTCTCACCACGTTCTCTGCCTTTGTCTGGTCCCCTCCTGCCCATAGGGTCTGGGCTAAAAACATGAACCCAACTATGACATTCCCCTGCTTCACTGCTCCCAGTGGCCCTCTGGATAAAGGTCAGGCTTCCTAAAATGGCATTCAAGGCCCTTCACAACTTGGCCACAGTCTAACTTTTCCACTCCATCTACCACCATCCCTCCCTTATCAGCCCACCCCATGCAACATGCTACCTAGAAGTTATGCTTTTCTCCTTTAGGCCATGGGTCACAAATTCTGATGCCATAGGAGCCAGGTAGGTAATTTAACTGAGGGAAACAGACTGGGTACAGAACAGTAGGGAGTGGTGGGGACTAAGGCAAAGTGGAGAGCACATGCCCTGTCTAAAGGGGGAGCCATACTCCATCAGCCAAGTACTGCCCTGGAGAAATGCATCCTAGTAGTATCAGTCAGAAGTGGGAAATATAGAAGTTTACTGTAAAATATCCCAATTAATTCAAGATTAAAAAAAAAAAACCAGTATGTGGCCCAAACAAAATATGTCTGCAGATCACCAGTTTATGTCTGTGTAGGCCCTGGGGAGATGGGAATGGTTTACAGTCAAGGAAAGGACACAGTCTGAAATGTGTGTTTTCAAAGGTTGCTCAGGGATGGTGTGGAGGCTGGAGGGGAGGGGCTGCCCAATCATTTATTCAATCTCTCATTCATCTAATTCTTCATTCGTTTACCCAGCCCCTTCTCTGCAACAGTCTAGATGAGAGATGGTACAGCGAAGGTTGTGGGAATGAAGAGTTGGCAGGATTGAGAGGTCTGAGGGAAACTAACAGGAACCAGCTGGCGGTAAGAGGTGATGGTGGGGGTGGCCTGCAGGATGCTGGCTAGGGTGGCGGGTGCTGGACGACAGATCCGGGAAAAGGGGGAGTTGCATTTTGGACAAGCTGAGTGTGTGGTGCCTGGGGGATATCAGGTAGAGGGTCTGGCAGCAGCTGGATCTGCATGCAACTCTGTTTTATTATACACTCAGCGGCCAAAGCAGAGTTCCCAATTCCCCCCAGACCTCTTCCTCCTGCCATCTTCTCCAAAGCCATATTGCTGGTGCTCAGGCCAATATCCCTTGACTTTTTCTCACACCCGGCATCCCATCATAAGCAAAACATAATGGATCTACCTTCAAAATATATCAAGAATTTGGCCACTACCCTGAGCCAAACCTGCACCTTCTCCCACCTGGATTATCCTTGCTTTTTCCTTCACCCCATATAGTTTTTTCTCAACACAGGAACCAGAGGGATCTTAGTAAAACTCAAGGTAGATCATGTCCCTCCTTTGCCCAGAACCATGCAATGTCTCGCCATCTCATACAATGTAGAAGTAAACTCCTTACCATAGCCCACAAGTTCCTGCATTTTCTGGCCCCGTCACTGCTCTTGGCCTTGAACCCACTGCCTTGGGGCCTTTGCACTCGCTGTCTCCTCTGCCTGAAATGCTTTCCTTCCCAACATCTGCATCTCCCTGAAGCTTTCCCTGACCCAACCTGTGTAAAATAGCCTCCTCCACAACACTGGCTGACGCTTTCCATCCCCCTTGCCCCGATCAGTTTTTCTTCATGGTACCTGTCTCCAGCCACCATATTGCATATGTTTGTTTATTGCTCGTGATTTGTCTCTACCATCAGAATGTCGTCTCCAGAAGTGTGGGGACTTTGCTGTGTTTACTGATGTCGTCTCAGGGTTGAGAACGATGACTGGCACATAGTAAGCAAGTGGCTCCCAATAAATATTCGTTAAATGAATGACTGAATGACCTGTCTATGATGTTAGTCCAACCATGCCACTCCTTGGCTCAAAACCCTCCTTGCTTTTTCGGGGGAAGTAAATTGGTTGTAATGTTTTTGGAAGGACATTTATCAATTCATATCAGTTTACAATGCATACAGCATTTGGGCCAGCAAGCCCACCTCTGGGGTGGTCTTGAAGACAGACAAATGGTGCATTGAGAACATGGCTGGTGATGAGAAGAAAACCAGGAAGTGGGTTTGTAAAATGTGGGACAAGCACAGAGGACCTCCCCTCCCCCACAGCTGTTAGAATGTGTGGAGTGATGAGGAAAGATGCCCAAGATAAATTAAGTGAAAAAAAGCCAGAGGATAGCATGGCTAGTGGGATCCCAGGCGGGTAGGCAAGGACAAGGACAAATACACATCTGTAGGTTTATTTATAAAGAGAAAATTTCTGGAAGGAAACCCATGAAACTTTTAGCAGTGATTGCCTTTGTGAAGGGAGACCAGGGATCTGGAGGTGGAAGGGGCTTTTTTTGAATGCCCCTTTGCGACACTTGAATTTTGGTTGTGTGCACATATTTTTTTAAAAACAGGAAAAAAAAAAACTTTTAATGACTCCCTGTTACTTATAGGGTCAAGTTCCAACTCTTCAATGTGCTTCTAAGCCCCTGTGTATTTACTCACCTGCTGGGCTTTATCTTTCATTATGCACTCCATCCCCCAAAGCATGTGTACACACACACACACACACACACACACACACACACACACGAAACCTCTTTGGGTTCAACCATGGGTTCACATTCTTTCCAATCTTGGCCTCTACACACCTTCCCGCTTGGCTCTTATTAAACCTTCAGTCCTCAGTTTAAATGCCTCCTCCTCCAGTGAGCCTTCTTTGCCTACCAGCTTCCTCAGGGTCCCTGTGGCCTCTTGTTCTGCCCCTAACCAGACTCTTGTCATTCTGCTTGTAGCCCTTTACACCTCTGGGTCCCCGCCTAGCTCTCAGGTCCCTGGATGGGGACTCAGCTGGTATTGTTCACGACTGGGTCCCCCAAGCTTTGGGCATATGAGACTTGGGGGGATAAGGGTTATCACCAAAATGGGGGCATGGGGGGAGGGGCAGTTTGCAGAGGATGGTGCGGGACTGGGTTTTGGGAAGTTGAGCTGGGGTGCCTGGGGGACTTATAGGGGAGATAGCCAGGAGGCTGCTGGGAGACAGGTTTGAAACACAGGAGAGGTCTGCTGCAATTCTTCGGATCTGGTTTTCGTCAGCATAAAAATGGCAGGTGTATGGGGAGCTTGGGCTGGAACTGGAAGGAGTCACCAAGGGCTATAGGAGGTGTGCTCTGAGTCTTCACCACCCTTCTTTTCACCCCTGGTAGCTCAGCCCTGGGGTCCTCTCACACCAGCCCCTCCAACAGGCTCCCTACCCCTGGGTGAGGCATGGGTAGTAAGTTGGGACAGCTCCCTGATTTACCAGCTCTGTGACCTCAGGCCAGTCCCATCTCCTCACTGGGGACCCTAACAAACCTACCCCCTGCTCCCACAGGGCTGCAGGGAGAATTAAAGATGAGGGGTGTGCACGTCTCTGCTACTTTAGGGCTGGGCTATGTACATGCAAGGCCTGTTTTTATCTACTCAGCCTGTCAGAGCCCAGCTGTGGTCCCAGGAGGGGGCAGGGGAGGGAGGGCCAGCAGCACAGGCACAAACTGGCAAAACCTCACCCTTGGACATGCTTGATTAACTCAGAGTGCTTAAAAATTTTTTTTAAGGAATTTAGTCATCAACATTTAAAAATTAGAAGGTTTCATGTAAAAATCAGATTTCTAGCTTCTCTTGGAAAACTAAAACTTGGCAATCTGAGCATGCTTCCTGCATGGCAGCAGTCAGCTGGAGCCAAGCAGTGGCTACTTCCTTAGTTGGGGGTACACTCTCCAATTAGCCACCATCTCTGCCCCTCCCAGTGGTGTCCTGGACACTGAGGTTGACTGCCCGCTGCCACTGATCACTGATTTGCACCATCATTCTTCTTATAGCAGCCCTTCATGCATGCTGCCCACCTGGCCGGTAGTCACCTGAGTTTTGACCCTTGACCTAGATGCCAAGAAAGGTGGGAGGTGACCTCAAGCCCTTACTATGCTTATTATGTGCAGATCCCATACACTTTCCAGGCAGATGTTGTGTTCTTATTTTCCAGAGAAGGAAACTGAGGTTCCAAGAGGCAGGCATGGCCCAGCTGGTAACATACCCCTTCCAAAAGTCCTCCTGGAAGAGGCCGGCTTCTTAGTTCTCAGCTCACAATTCTCTGATACGGGATAAGGTCCCGGATTGGGACAGAGAGCCTGGCCAGGGAGTTAGAAAGATGTGGGGTCAAGCCCCAGCTTAGTCATTGACTTGCTACATGACTTTGGGTGAGTTTTTCCACACCCTGAACCTCCATTTCCCAATCTGTGAAATGGGGGAGAGGATGTAGCTATATTTAGTAGAGCTGGCTGAGCCCTGGGTTTAAGATCTGCCAAGATACCATTCCCAGAGGCTCTGCTGCTCACAGTTCCGCTAGACTTTTCCTGGTTCTCAAAGAAGCCTCGGTATCGGCCAGCCTCTTCTCCAAAAGGCAACTCAGGCCTGGGGCCCTACCTCCTCACCTCCCAACTCCCACTGGAACCCAGCTCCATCACTCTCCCACTGTGCGCTCAGCCCTGGACGCAGCATTCTCAGGCTCATTTTAGCACCTGGACTCCACAACAATCTCACGAGGGGGGCATTATCATCCCATTTCACAGATGACACTGAGGTCAGAGGGAGAAAAGACTTGACCAAGGGCACACAGCTGGGATGGGGGGCTCTAATTCAAAGCCTGTTTTGTCTGAATCCAAAGCCTGGTTCTTCCCACTCATATCAGCTGAGATCCTGGACACTGATGCTTGGCTCTTAAGACCCCTTTCTGCTCTTCAGGGTCATGCCAAGGGTCCTCCCAATCCCCTGGACCTAACAGGCAACAGTGTGAGGGAACGTCTAGGAAAGGAAGCAAGAGTGTCCTCCGTGCGGGAACCCGCCTTTGGGAACACCATATGAGCAGATAAGCCTGCGCACTTCTCCCGCCCGGTTGAGGTAAAAGATTGAAATGACCCCCGGTTGTATGGACTGGCTCACCCAGCATGCAGGAGAGCACCTAGGTGGCTTGTGGACATCTGCACCAGCTTAGGCCAGCCTGGGGAGCCAGGGCCTGGCTCCTACCTTCTGCTCAATAACTTGGTGTGCACATGTGCAGAATGCCCTGTGTCTCATGGTGGCCACTTGGACCCTGTGGGTATGCACATGTGTGGCCACATGGCCTCAGAGCCTCACTCATAGGAGGGATGGCCTGGGTATGTGCACAAGTGATTGTGCCCTGCCCCCAGGCAGAGAAGCCCCTGTGAATGCTCACTCAGGCCCAGAGACCTGACCAGCCAGTTATTTTCCCTTTAGGATTTCTTCCCTAATTGGAGCCAGGGCGCCAGGCACCTGCAAACACCTCCTCCCATGGTGATAAGACTGACAAAGGCTTGTGGTACTTCAGCAGGTGTGTGAGAAAGAGTGTGTGTGTGTGTTACAATCCTAGTCTGCTGTACTTCACTCTCTCATCCCCTTGTCTCCTACAACCCTCAGAGCAGCAAAGCTTCCTCCCTGGGGCTGGAGGGGAGATGGAGTCTAGCAAAGGGTGATAACCAGTCTTCCTTCCAGAAATGGCCTCCAGACCATCCGTCCGTCTATCCACAGGAGAGCAAGACTAGACATGCAGGAGTGGGTGTGTGTGTGTGGAGAGCAAGCTAAAAGTGTGTGACGGAGTGTGTGACACGCCTGCTCCGGGGTCCGGGGGTACATGAGGGATACCATGACGTGAATAGGCGCAAGCAGGCCAGAGCAGGATGGCTGCGAGTGCTTTGTGATCGGGGAGTATTGCTGAGTGTGCTGTGATAGGCAATGGCTGGTGTGAGTGTGTAGCTATGCCTGGGTGTGTACCAAAGGTGTACGGGGTGGGTGCACAGGTGACCATGTGTATGAGTCTGATGGAATGATCAAGGGACACAGTGGGTGTAGACCTGTGGCCTCGAGCGGTGAGTGTGTGACAGTGTGTGTGATGGAGCCCCAGCGTGTAGTCCACACTGAGCGTGCGACAGCGAATGTGCTCCATGGTGCCAATAGAGCCACTCGAGCGCCGAGCTCGCTCCAGGGGGAAAATGAATCAACGCGGGCGGACCCCTCCCCGTGGTGGCGGGAAGCGTCCCCTCCCGCACCACCGCGCCAAACAAAGCGGCAGTCAGCGGCGAGGCCAGGAGCGGGGCCGGGGTCTTACAGGGTGGGCTGGCCCGCAGGGCCCCTCGGGTGCTCGGCCAGGACTGCGGACCCACCCCCGCCCCGCCCCTCAGTGGAACCTGGAAATGGACACCCGCCGCCCCGGCCGCGCGCGTATATTCACCCGGGCGCACGCCAGACACACGCTGCGCACGGTGCCCAAACCCCGCCACCCAGGAGGTTCGAGGACCCTGGACAGCGGCTCTGGGGCGGCCGCGAGCCGAAGAAGGCGGTCGACACCGCCCACCTGGAGCGGGCAGCAGGTGCAGGCGCGGCGCTTACCCGGCTGTGCCGCCGTTCCGTCTCCCCGGCGCGCTGCGCTCCGACTCCCGTCACCGCCACCGCTACCGCCACCGCCACCGCCCGAGCTGCCTCGGCTGCCTCCGGCAGGGCTGGCGGGCGGACCCGCGGACTCCGCTACGCCGTCCTCCGCGCCGGCTACGCGCTCCAGCCCCGCGCCCCGCCCCGGGCATGCGCACTGGCCGACTCGCGGCCTCAGAACCCGGGAGGGGGCGGTGCCCGCAGGGAAGCAGGGGCCCAAAGGAGGGAGGGGCGCCCCTCGCCTGCCGCCCCTCACCACGGCCGCTGGGCTCCTGGGTTCCCCGCCCTCCTCGACCTGGTTCCCATTTCACAGACAGGAGACTAAGGGGTGGAGAGGCTGCCTATTTGCTGCGCCCCTGTTGAGGGAGGGGCGCGCTGTCAGATCTCACTCAATCCAGCCCGGTGAACGCTCTCTGCTTGTTTCACCGAGGAGGAAATTGGGGCCCAGAGAGGGGAAGCCGCTTGTCCGCGGATACTCGGCCCCTGGAGCGGGACCCAGGTCTGCGCGATCTCCGAGCTCCCCCTGCGCGGAATTTCCCGCCTCCGCCTTGGCCGTACTTCCGGCCTTCTCCCCCTCACCTCGCCCCGCCTCCGCCCCCTTTGTCTCGCCTCCACCCACGCTCCAGGGAGTGGAGGGACCTGCGTGGTCGGGGGAGCGCCTTCGATTTCCCCGCTACCGGCCTCCCTAGCCGGGGTGCCCGCCCACCTTCTAGTCTGTGCAAGCCGGGTTCTCCTCCTCCTGGGTACCCTCAAGCAAATCATTTCACCTCTCCGAGTCTCAATTTCCCGATCTGTAAGGTGGGACTAACATTAATCACCTCACAGTAAGTGGTCTCGGAAGGATGAAGGAGCCTGAAGTAGGTGTTAAGGGCCTTCCAGCTGAATCTGAATTGCCAAGGACAGGAGGACTTGCTGCCCACCCTGCCTTAACTTTTCTCAGCAGAGAAATTGTCCCCTCCCCTTTGCAGGCACCTGCAAACACCTCCTCCCATGGTGATAAGACTGACAAAGGCTTGTGGTACTTCAGCAGGTGTGTCTTCCCAGAGAAGAAAAAATGTCTGTAATTGCCAAGAGGTGATAAAGCCCTCTCGCTTGTACTGTGAAACCACCTACTAAAAATGGTAACAACTAACGTTAATATAATGCTTATTTAGGGGCAGTGTTTTTATGGTAAAGCCCGCAAGTTAACCTAACAACTAACGTTACCTTAATTTTGTTTTCCGGTTTCATCTAATTTCAATTTCCAATCACTTATAAGCAAGTTAATATTAATGTATTATATCCCCGTTTTTCAGATAAGAAAACTGAGATACTGATGATAAATCAGTTGTCTGCGTTAGTAGTGAAGCTAACTCCTGAAACTTCAAGCTTCACCCTTACTTTCTATTCCTCTCACTTACCTGGTGAATCATAAGTCACCGTGATCGTTAAAAAAAATTTCTTTCTTTTTTTTTAAATCTAGATGGCAAATGAAGAAAAAAAAAAATCTAACGGATGACGTCTTTAGCCAGCATCCCAGGGAAGCCAATAACGGGAGCACAGAACCAATTTTCAGCACCACGGACAACACTCATGCAAGGGCGGCTTCCCCACGTCTCTGGCCCTGAAAATTGCTCATTCATTGCCACAATGGCACTTCGCTTCACAGTTTACAAACCCTATTCTACGCTCATCGTTTCATTTTACTTTCCCTTTTCAAGGTAAACATCATCGGCTCCATGATACAGATGAAGACATCGAGGCTTGGGCAGGTTCACAAGACATGAAAAGTAGCAAGAACGTGGCTGTGATCTAAAAAGCCCCCCACACCCCCACCCCGGGGCAGGGCAAGTGCGGATGGGAGCAGGATCAGGGCATGAGTGAGGAGGCCGTAGTAGCTGCCCAGGTGAGAGGTAATGATGCCTGAACCATTGGGATGGAGAGGAGGGGCCAGATCTGATAACTATTTAGGGGTAAAGTCAACACGTCTACATCATGGGGTGGATGTGAGTGTGAGTGGAGACAGGATTCTGCTGCCCCTCTGAGGTTCTGCCTTGGGGAGCCAAATGGTTGGAGGACAGATACCTGATGAACCCTGGGGAAAGAAGGGACTTGTGAAACAGCCACACTGAGACATCCGAGTCCAAAACTGAGCTCTGAAGTGGCGAGGCCTGGCGACAGACCAGGGAACTGGTGATGGAGGTCAGGAGAGGTGTGTTGGTACATGAGGGGAGAGTATAGGCCAAAATAGGGTGAGACAAGGGCCCATCCTGAGGAACATCAACATTAAGGGAAAAGGAGGCTGCAAAAGAAGAATGAGAAAAAGTGGTCTGAGAAACCAGAAGAAACCCAGGAGAGTGTGATGTCTCAGAAGCCAAGGGGAGAGAACATTCCAGAAGGAGGTCAGGGTAAACTGCATCAGGAAGGCAAGATACAGCCTGAGAGTTGTCCTCTGGACTTGAAAAAAAGATAATGGAAATTTGATGAAAGCATGGTTACTGAAGTGGTGGGGGTGGAAGCCAGACTGGGGTGGGGTGGGGCAGGGACTGATGAGTTAATGGGAGCAAGGAGGTGGAGAGGGCAAGTAGATGACTCTCAAGTTTGGGCTTGGAGGGAGAAAGGGGATCTGATAATCTCTACAGGGGCATTGGAGGCATTCAAGTCCTGATGGGAGGGGGACAGTAGAGAGGGAAAGGGAGATGCCAAGAAAGGAGATCATAATGGCTGGGCCCAGATGCTCAGTGTGGAAGGATAGGATGGGATCCAGCACCCTGGGGCAGCTCACAGACCCTGAAATGAAGACTCAGGGAATATGGTTTATTTGGGAGGTGCAGGGACACCAGCAGGGGAGTGGGAAGGTGACCCAGGAAGGGAAGGCATCCAATAAGAGGTGGTTATCAAGCCAGCTACCACAGTGGGTGAGTGAGGCTTAATCCTGCAGGAAGTCTTGGGAAATGGGGTAAATGCACATCTCAGAATTCCCCTGGCTGAGGGCAAGGGAGCTGGTGTATTTATATCCCAGCATCTGGCAGACATTGGTGAAGAGCCAGCCCATGGGGCTGTGTGTTAATTCCCAAGCACTTCTAGCCCACAGTGCATGTGGACAAAGTGGGTTCCATAGCCCGAGGACAGCTCTTTGATAATGATGCGGGTACTGGCTGTTGGGAGTCCTACTGGTGGGCACAGAAATAGTATGGTCATCTGAGGGGATGTAGTCAAAGCTCTGGCCATGTCTGCTACATGTGCACAGTCAGGGCCTTTTTCCATTGGTGCCCTTTGCCACACTCCAACTACTCTTGTTCCACGGTGACTTGTTGATAAAAAACACGTTTAAAAATGAAAAATTTCAGACAACAAAACAAAACACCTGCCAAGGCGGAGCAGGAGCTCAAAAAGGGCACGGAGTTAGGCAGCGTGGGTTCACATTCTGACTTTGGCAGTTGCTAGCTGTGTGGCCTTGACTGAGGTCTCTCTAGGCCTCAATTTCATCATTTGTAATTCTTAGCTCTCAGAGCTCTGAGGAGGATGCAGGGAGAAAAAAATCCCCAGGGACCAAGCATAGTGTAACACTTGTGGTAGATGCCAGGGTATGGCAAGCCCAGCACTGTGTACCCTTGTCTGACCACAGGACCTCCATTTTCCTTGAGGAACCGCGTCCTCACTCCAGTCCATGTGGTGGAGTGGGATGGACCCACTGCCATTTTTAGGGATGGGCAGTGACCCAGGCCTGGCCAATCACTGTGCAGTGATTAGTTCCAGGGGTAGAAGTAGAGCAAAGGACCACAGCCAGGGCAACTGGCTCTCCCACTTCCTTGGAGCTTTAGGGGGTGCTAAATTGGTGGTGTGTCTGCCTGGAGCTGCTGAGGGTCATCTTTGTCCCCACGTGGAGCGAGTCTGCCTGGGCCCGGACCGTGGCTCATCGGGTTCAGGCTCATACTGTGACAACCAACATGATTGCCCGCACCAGTGTGAGTGTGTGTGCGTGCATATCTCTGGTTGGTCTGCCTCCGTGAAGCCATATACACTCATACACACCAGAAGATAAACAAATGCCTGCAGCTCCTTGGCTGGCGCCCAGGCTGGGGGTGGAATAAACAATCCCAGTGACTTTCTGAAAAGCAAGCGTGTGTGGCAACAGGCACCATGGAGACAAGCAGACTGTACCAGAGCAGAGACAGCAGCCACCCCCCAGTGCCACCCCAGCCCCCCCGCCACACACATGCAAATACACACGCACATCTCATGTTCATATCTACACATGGTTCCGCTTTCAAATCCAGGCACATCACCCTTGGGATCTGGCCCCCATTCCAGCTTTGCTTGAGACTAAAGGCCTTTGAGAAGGTCTAAGATTTCCAGTACAGTGGCATTCCCAGTTCCTCACCCCTTGCGTGGACACTGGTCCTGGTCTAGGCCAAATTTCAGCAAATCATAGCTTCTAGGAAAGGTGTGTGTATGTGTGTGTGTGTGTGAGAGAGAGAGAGAGAGAGAGACAGAGACAGAGAGGAGAGAGAGAGAAGGGGAGAGAGAGAGGGAGGGAGAGAAGGAAAGAGGTGGGAGGGTGGGCAGGATCACATGGCAGGCAATGCCATATAAACCCAACTTTCTGGAAAGTTCTCTTTGCTTCAGAGGTGCACACACAACACACATTCATCTGCTTCTTCAAGAAACACTCACCCAGACCCCTCACCCCCTGAGGCTTGTATGGACACAGCCCTGGATACAAACACTCAGATATGTATCCATCCTCATGCATGCAGGGCATAACCCAGTATCCCCTAGATGGTGGTGGTGGTGGTGGTGGTGTACCATTTACTGACTGCCCAAGTGTTTTACAGTCATCTCTTTATATTTAACCCTTAAGAAAAACCACCTGAGATTGATATTATTATTATTCCCATTTCACACATAAGGCAACAAAAGTTCATAGAGGTTAAGAAACTTGCCAGGGTCACACAGAAAGTGACAAAGCTGGCAGCCAAACTCCTGCCCACACTATTAGCCCCTCTTCATTTAGTCAGATATACATGCAACAGCCATGCGTGCACAGGTGTGCGTGTGTACACAAACACACACACACAAACCCTGCCTCCTCCGTCAGTGCAGGTAACTGATGTCCATGGAGTCATTTTCCTCACCCTGACCTCCTCATATGCACCACTCCCAGACCCACACAGCACTGCCCTGATATTCATGAGAGCCCCTCGTCCAGGCACCTGTGAGCACAGCCTGCTGCCCACAAAGGTCCCCTCCCCACAGCAGCTGTAGGCTCCGGCCCAGCTGGGGGCCACCCTGGCATTTGGATGGGTGACTCAGGCTGAATCATGGCCCAGCTGCTCCTTGGCAGCCCTCTCCCCCACTCTGCCCAGAAAGCCTATTTTGAAGGCAGAGATGGGCCTTGGGTAGCGGACAGGGAGCGGGGCAGTCGGGGATGGGGACAGGGAGCATGGGCACTTGAGCAGGAGGGTCTCTGTGCCCTCCTCTACTCCTCAGTGGTCTGCAGGTGCTCTCAGGCAGCCCCCGACCACGCCCCTCATTCTGCCAGGGAAGTGGACCCTTCTGCCTGGACACAGGCAAGGGGCTCCCTCTCTGATCCCAGGGCCCACTTTGGCTCCCCTGCCCCACCTTTTGGCCCTAATAACAACAATAATAACAATATTTACTATTCTAATTGATCACTCACATGTTACAGTATTCTACAGTTTCAAAGCACTTTCTCATCAGTATTGCATTTAATTCTCTTATTAGTCCTCGAGTGGACTAATAGCACCCTTAGGAGTGGAAATTATCATCCTTACGTTTGAGCTGAAGAAACGGAAGCTCAAAGAGATTATGTGAACTATCTAAGGTCACACAGTCGAAGTGACAGAGCCAGGAACCAAACTTAGGCTTCTTGGTCCAATCTGTGGAAGGTAAGCATTAGGGCTGGAGTTAAGCTGCAGTTGGGCACGGCAGGGCCATGGTGGGGCCACGGTTGGGGCATTGGAAGTGGCATGGGGGAGTGGCAAGGTAGGGGGCCTGCCTAGTGGCTTGGTGTGTGGCAGGATCATGACAAAATTTTTCTCTTTACCCTTCTACAACTAACAGATTATGGAATCATTTATGCTTTTAAATCTTCTTTTCCATGTTTCAGGCCAATGTCCTATGGCTAACTAGTGCAGAGCCATGGAGTTTCTACTGAGAAGTCTTGACCCACAGGACCTTTGCTTTCCAAAGCCTTAGTTTCCTCATCTGAAAAGATGGGCCTGGGCCTCCAGTGGGGCAGGGTGTTGAGAGGCGTGAGTGCAATCATGTGCATCATGCCCTTTAGAAGCCATGAAGGACTTCACAAAAAAGGCTGTTTTTCACATTTTGTTTTATCTTTAAAAAACACCTGTGGGTACTGGGCAGAGGGCAGGTGGGCTTCTGGGAACCTGGGGGCAGTACCAAGAAGGGGAGTGGGTGACAGCTCTTCCTTCCCCCTGCCTGGGCTCGGCCTGGCCTTCCCCCACCCTCAGCCCAGAGCTGGTTTCTAGGCAACAGGATGGATGCAGGGATGGTTCGGAGGGGAGAGAGCTATAAATAGGGAAGGGAGAAAACAAAAATAAAGTTCCAGAGAAGGCTGTGGAGCCACATTACTAAGGGTGGGGGTGGGAAGACAGGGAGGGAGATGGGTGAATGGTGGGGCACAGGGACAGCCCCCATCCCTTCATCAGGAGAGAGGGCAGTTTCAGGTTACCCAGCCGGCAAAGGTCCACAGAATGCTGACATGTGTGAGGAGGGGGTCTCCGTGTGCACAGCTGAGCGGATGGGGGTGACAAGGAGGAGTCAGTTCTGGTTAGAGAACTAGGGGAAGCTCAGAAGAGGGAAGGATTTCAACAGGCAGAGTTGCAGGCAGATGTCCAGGTGAAGGAAAGAAGCAGGCTAAGGAAAGGAAGGTGTGAACCAGGTGGGGTGGGGCTGGACCCACAGATCTCAGAGGCCTGGCCAGGCGTGGCCTCGCCAACCACACACACCGTGTCCACAAAGACGCAGCAGGGCTCTTCCTGTGCTGTGATGCTCGCCCTCCCCAAATTTCCCAGGCCACTTCCTTTTCATTCAGGTTTCAGCTCTACCTCGCCTCCTTAGACGCTTGACCTGACCACGCAATTGAATGCTGGTCACCACCCTTACTGTGTCACATTCTATCACATTGCTCTGTTTTTTTTTTTTGCGGTACGCGGGCCTCTCACCGCCGTGGCCTCTCCCGTTGTGGAGCACAGGCTCTGGACGCGCAGGCTTAGCGGCCATGGCCCACGGGCCCAGCCGCTCCGCGGCACGTGGGATCCTCCAGGACCGGGGCACAAACCCGCCTCCCCCGCATCGGCAGGCGGACTCTCAACCACTGCACCACCAGGGAAGCCCTGCTCTGTTTTATGTTCTCCATAAAACCCAAAATTATCTTGATCCATATATTTGCTGATCCATGGACATGAGTTCTGCCAGGGCAGTGACCTGCAGGGCTGTTCCCTGCAGCCCCTTACTTCTAAGAACAGAGCAGGTGAGCAACACACACTGTCGAATGACTAAATGCACACAACGTGTGGGCAACCTCCATGTACACGTGTGAACAGAGATACACCTGCATCCATATGTTAGCGTGCACACTCAACACCCCCCCCACACACACACAATCTCACTTGCAGTCTCCATGAAATTGCGCAAGCATCTGTTATCTACACTCTGCTGCCTCCACATTTTCCTGTTGTTGGTGGGTTTTGTTTGTCTCTCCTCAGAGCAAGTCCCTTTTGGAAAATTCCAAAGGAACTGGGCTTCGGAGTCAGGCTCGGGTCTGGATGTGGCCTTTGCCACTTCCCAGCAATGTGACCTAGGGCAGGTAACTCTGCCTCTCTGGCCTCCATTCTCTCTCATCCATAAATTGGGGCTAATAAGGAATCCTTGAGGACAGTTTCAAGTGAAATGAATGGAGGCAAGTGCTGGATGCCTGGGAGATACTGGGCACTGGGGAAATGGCTCTGTCCCTGTCCTGAGGGTGGAGCCCATGAGCTGTGTGTGCTCACACAGGCACTCACAGTCAGGAATTCGGTCTGACACAGGGCTGGCATCTTCCGTTGTCACTTCTGGGCTTGTGCCTGGAATGCATTTAAAGTGACCTCTGCAGATGAGAATACTGGTCTCTGAGCAGAAAATCAAGCTCAGAAAACCAGGTGTGTGGCTTGGCACCCGGGAATGAGGAATAAACCTCTTCACAAGCCAGATGGTGAACCTGGTTTGGGCATCTAAAAATGGATATCAGGTGCTGGTAGCTGGCAAGGGGTTGGCAAACTCAAATTCCTCAGAGGTCAGGCAGTTCATGAAAATGAGTGAAGTGGATGGGAGGCACACAACAGGGAGGGAAAGGGACTGTCGCCAACTGGAATCAAATGAAAAATATTTAAACCTTGTGCTATAAAGTTAAACATCTCTATAGGCCAAATTCAACCTAAGGGCCACGAGTTTGCAATCCCTGCAGACTGTGGGTTGTAAATAATGTCTTAATTCAGCCAAAAAGGATCTGGCCATCCTGGAACCCGCACGTTGAGCCAGAGAGTTGGAGCCCACCGGTTTGTTCTCCCTACACACACGTCTGTCATAAGCCTCCTACTTCCAGAAGTAAAGGCTCGTACACTGCAGGCCAAGGTGACCCGAGTGGACCCCGGTCTCCCCCAGCGTGCAAGGCCTTCTCGAGCCAGGCACCACCCCCCGCCCCGAACAACTCAGGGAAGGAGGGGGCGCTGAACACCTGGCGGTTGACTGAATACAGTAAGCTCCTTCCAGCCCTTGGGGCTGGAGGGGAGAAGCAAGGTTTGAGTGGGAAAGGAGGTCGGACCTGGCAGAGAAGGGGCTGGGTCTTCCTCAGGCAAGAATGGGGGTTATTGCGGCAAAGCAGAGCCGGGCTTCCGCATGGGTGAGTCAAGTTAGCCCGCGGCTGCGGCAAAAGAGAGCAAGAGCACTGCATCGTCGGGGGCGGGGCCTATCACAGGTTGGGGCGGGGGAACTTCTGTGCCAATCAGAGCAGTGCCTTCGCCTTGATGGAGGCGGGGCCTCTGCGCAGCAAAGCGGCATCTCCGCCCCCCTACTTCCCTGCACCGCGGCGGTGTTGGGGGCCCTCTAGTGCCAATACTCATCCGCTCAAGGCGCCTGGTCGGCTTCCCAAGATTTCTGCATACCCTTGCTCACCTCAGCCGAGGTCGCAAACTTTCGGACTCCTTTCCGGGAAGGGTGGAGCACTGGTTGCCCGAACTCTGCTTTTTTCCGTGGCAACTGCCCATTTCCCCTCCCCTGGGATGAGTTTTTCTGCGGTGAGCAGGTGTGCGCAGTGGTATGTGCGTATCAGCGTTCTCGCGGGGAAAGGTTTGAGCGAAGCAGCTTCTTCCAGTGACCGCGCTGCTGTTTTCCCAGAGCTTCATCGCGGCGCTTGTGCAACTCTGAGTGCGCGCGCTGGTCTGCACGTGTCGGCCAGCGTGCGTGCACGCTGGTCCGCGCGTGCGTGATCATCGAGGCGCCTGCGCTGCATGCGCCTTGAGCCCGCCGGCCCTGCGCCTTGGCTGCAGCGGACTTCCCTCCGCCCAGCACGCCCAGTAGGAGCTTTACTGTCCAGTAGGTGGCGCCCGAGGCCGCCTTCCCGCCTCCCAGCCCACAGCGTGGCCCAACCTGGGGGGAACCCCTCCATCCAGGTCGTCCCCCGGGGGTGCGGGGCGGGTAGGAGCTGAGGCCAGATGTGGTCAGTCTTGTACCTGGGCTGAGTGTGCCGGGCCCCAAAGAGGGGCGTGGGGCAGGCTGGGACGTGGAAGCCTGTCGGTCGTCCCCATCCGGCGCCCAGCCCAGCCCAGCCCTGCCCGTGCGGCGCCTGCTACAGACAGATTGGCTTTATTCATGGACACCCGGGGGGCGGCCGGGCCCGCCCGCCCGGGACACGCTCACACGGGGGTGGGGGACTCTCCATGCCACAATCACGACACACGACGCCCGCGCTCGGACCGGGCCGGCTGGGGGAGGGGCATGGCACAGCCTGGCTCCTGGTTTTGGTTAAAAAAAAAAGGTTCTTGGGGTCGATGTGGGAATGCAGGTGTGGGGGGGTTCTGGGGCTGCCCGGGGCCCCTCAGAGAGCCTCTGTCGGGGGTGGCGGGGAGCCGCTGCATTCCGACTCGTTTAAAAACACATCGAACATGCTACATCCGCGCAGACACTGGATGGGATGGGATGGGGTGGGGAGGGGGCAACATAGGTGGGGCGAGGCTACCAGCCGTGGCCGCAGCCCCGGCCCTGTCCACGCCCCAGGGTTGGTCGCGGGCAGGTGAGACAGACAGACTCTAACACAGGCTCCGAGGGGGCGCCTCGGAGCGAAGGAAGATCTCGTGTTTTAAGGGGAAGGGGTAGAAGGACAACCCTGGCTCTGGGAGGCGGGGCACAGGACAGGGAAGGGATTGTGCTGCTGATGGGGGGCCGTCCTGGCCCTTACGCCTCTGGCTCATACTCCCGATACTCCTCCTGCATCAGAGGGATGGGGGTGGAGTGGAGAAGAGCAAAAGAGGAAGGGGTTGGAGACCAAGTGGCCAGGCCCGGCCCAGAGACCCCTACCCCTCAAGGAGGAATAGTGCATGTCCCTCTCCCTGGGCAGAAGAGAAACCTGGAAGTTGGGGACATCTGGGATGTTCTGGGCAGGGGTGCCTGGCGCCCAGTGCTAGGCCCCATCTGTCCTCCCTCCCTGTTGCCACCTCTGGTGTCTGGGTTCTAGAAAAGGGGGGCTTGAAGCTCCCAGGCCTAACCTTATCCTGCCAGGAACCTCCCACCCCAGCTGGGGATGCCCAAAGCCCCACCCAGCCTTGACACCCCTCACCTGGGGCGGTTCCTCATAACTCTCCCCTTCTGGCTCCATCAGGGGCTCAATCAGCGGCTCCTCTGCAGCTTCCTGGGCCACTTCCTCTGGCTGCAGGCAGAGAAGAGACAGTGCCCATGAGGCCAGCTGGTAATGCCCCTCAAATTCCTACCTTGGGAAGCTTTTGGTTGTTGGGGGAAGGCTAGGTTTTTTTGGCAATGCAACCAGAATTTTTAATTAAATTGTTTATTTGGAGTGCCTTGGAAGTGGGATGGAGGAGTGAAATTCCTCCAATTATGGCTTGAAGCTGGGGGTGGCGAGGGGGAGAGGGCTCTCCATACCCCTCTCCCCAGCACGTGGCAGCCTCCTGTGCTCCCATCATATGGACTGGGTGGGATGGGGAGATAGATGGCACACTCAGTCACCCATTTATCCCTACCCTCTTTGTGTCAGCTCTGTGAGGGGGTGCGTATCAGGTCCCCAGAGATAACCCTGAAGGGAGATGGAGGCTCAGGGACAGGGCTGAGCAGGGGCTCTGAGCCATTCCCCTGCCACTTTCCACCCATCCCTCCCCCAGGGCCCTGTGTGGCCTGGTTTCTTCAGCTGTTGCTATTTTAAGATAAGCTGGAAGCGACAGCTCATGGTGTTGCTTGGATGTGTGAGCTAAGACTCTCCCCTCCCCACTGCATCTGCTGTCCAGACCGGTGCAGACCAGCAGGCACGCAAATAGGGGGCTGCCAGACACATGGCCAGTCCCCTGTGGGCGAGCACATGTATGTGCACAAACATGGGACTGAGCTGACTGCACACGTGGGCACTCACAGTAACCTGAGGTCCAGGCACGGCTGCACAAGGCCACGTGTGGGGGAACCTGTAGGCAAGGGGCACCCCACCTCCCCCACTTCCACATGTAACCACTGTCCCTCCCTACTGGACAGAGGTGAGAATCTTGGGACCCTGGAGGGCTGGCACCTCTACACTCCAGTTGCTCCGGCTCCATCCAGGCAGCTTCAGCTCCTTCACATTACCTGTCATGGGCCCTGTGGGCACATGAGTTTACACTCCTGGCCTGGCTCACTCCCCAGTTACAGGTGGGTCCATCAAGGCCCAGGAGGGGGGAAGTGTTAGTTTGCCCAAAGTCACCCAGCTATGACCAGAACCCAGGAAAGAAACAGACTATTAAGAATCCTAGCTCTGCACATTATTGGGAAACAAATGTCCAACAACGGTAGAATGGATGTGTCCTCTGTCATCCTATCACACAATGGTTACTTCACCTCAAGGATGGGAAACCACAGTGCACACCACAGCATAGTTGACTCTCACACTTACTGATGAATGAAAGAAGCCAGGTACAGAAGAGCATGTGCTCTAGGATAACATTTCTGTGAAGCTGAAAAACACCCAACTTATTTGTGGTGATAGAAGTCAGGAAGCAATTAGCTGTGTGGGGGGAGACAGGGCCAGGACAAAGGTGAGGAGAGTCAGGTGCCTGGGGTACAAAGGAGACCCTGGAATAAGCATCCTCCCTTAAATTTTGTGCCCCAGATACCTCACTTCTCTCACCCTACTCTTGGCCCCGGGAGTAGGGACTGGGAGGAGGTGTAAGGGAGGCTTCCAAGGGGCTGATGTTCTGTGTCTTGATCTGGGTGCTGGTTACTTGGGGAGAGTTGAATTTGTGAAAATTTCATGGAGCTGCGTGCTTTCTGCATGAATGCTGTACTTCAATAAAAAGTTCACTTAAAAACCATCCTAGCCTGGCCATTCACTACCTCTTTGGCATTAGGTAAGTCGTTTTACCTCTGATCTCAGCTGCCTTGGGTGGGAAATGGGATGGTGTCTCTGCTTTGTATGCATATGGGGAGGCTTCTATGATAACATATGTGAGCAGACTGGGAGGTAGAGACAGAAACTTGTGCCCCCAGCTTGCATGGGCTCTCCATGGGCCAGTGGCCCCAAAGGCCTGGCTTTGGATTGTAAGTCTATGATCTTGAGCTCCCTTGAGAGAGGAGGATTGAAGTGTCAACAAGTGCTGGTAAGAGGAAGGCAGCCTGAGAGAAATGGTTCTGTGCAAGGCCCCCACCAAGCCTTGAGCTGAGAGCTCAGGCCCAGACCTGCCTTCTCTGCATCCCAGCTCTCAGCGCTGGGCCTGGCCCTATGTTGGCACCAAGGGACTACAGTGACATGAACCTGAGCTTATCCTCCCAACCACCTTCTCAGGGGGGCAGTCAGGATTTGTGATCTTGGGCAAGTCATTTTACCTCTCTGAGCCTCAGTTCCTTCATCTGTAAAATGGGCTAATTGTGATGCCTTCTCTACAGGGATGTTGTGAAGATTCAATGAGTGACTCCACATACAATATCTAGAACAGTGCCTACCCACACAAGAGATCAGTGAATGGGAGCAATCACTAGAAACATAAGGATAAGAAATGGGAAGTCACACAGCTGATAAAGTGCAGAGACAGGACTTGAACCAGAGCTTGAGTCAAGTCCCAGCTTTCAGACAGGGGAAGGAACCAACTGTGCAAAATGTCTGGAGTGGAGGGTGCTGTGGGATCTCCTCAGCATGGATACCCTCATGCTGAATGCACTCTGATCTCCTGATCACGCTGAAGAAAGCCCCACCCCCACAGAGGTGGAGTCTGCACTTACACGTGGACAACACAGAGCACCCCATGGGAGGCGTGTCTCTACAGACATCATATAGACCCACAGAGTGCACTGTCCTAGCACACCTATGGTGACACAAGACCTTGGGGGTGCACACAGGCTGACCATGTGATCGTGGTGCCATCATCTCTTACTGAGCACTCACTATGCCATCCAGCGTTTTTACATCAGTAGTTCTCAAAGTGTGATCCCTGGACCTGCAGCATCAATATCAGCCAGGTACTTGTTAAACATGCAAATTCTCGAGCCCCACAGACCTGCTGAATCAGAAATTCTAGGGATGGGACCAACAGTCTGTATTTTAACCTGGCCTCCTGGTGATCTAATACACACTTAAGTTTTTGAGAACCTCTGAGCTACATTATCTCTAATCTACCTAAAAGTCCTCTTGTGCTCATCTCCCGTCTTAGAGGCAAAGAATCAGGCTCAGAGACATGATGGGACCTGCTCAGGGTCACACAGGAAGTAGTGGAGTTAGGATTCAGATCCAGCTCTGTGGGGCTCCAGAGCTCACAGCTCTCACCCTACAGCGTGTCCTAATGAGGTATCTGACTTCCTGCACACGTGGGTAGCCGCCACCACTTGCCTGGGGTAACATGTCTGCACAAATGTGTGACACAGTTCACCCCTCCCCATGGCCCACTTCTGCTCATGCCTGCCTCAGGGCCTTTGCACGTGTTCTTCCTACTGCCTGAAATATACTTTCCACATGGCTTGCCTCATCCCTTGGGTGTCAGCTCTAAGGTCACCTCCTCAGAGAAGCCTTCCCAACTTAAAGTAGCCCCCTCACCCCTTGACTGTCTATCTCCTCACCCTTGTCTTTTCCTCATAGCACATACCCCTGTCTGAAACCATCTTGCTTACTGGTTAGCTTTTTACTGTATCTTCTCCCACTAGAGTGTCAGCTCCATGAATGTAGGAACCTATTCTGTTGTAACCCCTAGAGCAATCCCTCTCTAGCATGAATACTTGTTGACTGAAAAGACATGAGTGAACAATCAGTGACATATGTGGATGAGGCCAAAAGTAGTCCAGATGACTCTCACAATCAGGATACATGTATCCAGCCAGATCTGGGTCACAGTCACGGGGAGTGCCATGCCCGTACACAGCTTCATGCAGACTCATTCTGAGCTGCGTCTAGCAGGGCCCTGCAGAACGTGAGGCAAGGTGGCTTGTGCCCCAGGCTGGCTGGGGGAGCAGGGAGCCTGGTGGCAGGTTTATGGGTGTGCCTGGCACGTGTGTGTGTGTGTGTGTGTGTTGTGTGTGTGTTGGAAGGATAGCTCACCTTCAGATCGGTGGGAAATTCCTCCTTCTTCACCAGGCCTGTGGCTGCTGCGATATTCCCAGCCCCAGAGAACACAGCTCCTCCCAGATGAGATGCCTGCTCCTTGGTTTTCTCAGCCACTGCGTCAGGGAGGGGGTTGGGGGCCAGGGTGAAGCAGGCATAGATGCCACCCTCCTCCATAGTGTCCCAGGGCCTGCCTTCCCATGGAGCACACCCCCAGGAAGCCTTAGGGGTGCCCTCTTCCACCACCCCTCCCCTGCAGTCTCTGGGGGCCAGCCAGATCCCAGGCCAGGGTGAGGACACAGGGCTGAGCAGGGCTGGGCCGGTACCTGAGGCCACTCCTTGTACAACCCCCTCTCGAGTCTTGCTTCCTATGGGGACAAAAATGAGCACACATAAGGGCTCTGAGCCAAGGGAACAGACTCCAGCAAGCACAGCGGTTACAGAGTGGGCAGAGGGACCCAGTCAGCAGTGGGCATCCTGGCCGTTCACTGCCTCCTTGGGCTCCCAAATCCCACAAGTGCCCCCCATGCCTATATCCTCAGGACTTCCAGTTCTCCCCACTCTCTGTCCCCTACCACCCCCACCTGATATGATACCCACACTTCTGGTGGATGTTGCCTGAGCGCCAGCACTGGGAAAGCACTCTACCTGCGCCGGTTCATTTAATCCTCTGCCCAGGATGGGAGCAGATGGGGGTGGAAGGGGGGTGGAACTGGGGGCGGGGAAAAAAGGCTCTGTATTTGGAAAGGTGCCCCTGGTGCCCCTGATGCATAACTGCCCACATCCTACCCGAGGACACTCACATCCCAACATTCCTCGCTCCATTTCTTCTAAAGACCCTCTTCTAACTAGAGTGCAAATCCCTCCTTCTGGTCAAAGTTGGGAGAGCCTTAGATGCAGAATGGGTGTATAAGGGTGACGTGAAGATGGTGACTGACACCCATGGCATTGGCTGGGTCTTTCCAGGAGGGTAGTGACTGGGAAAGGCAAGACATCCTAACCTGAGGTGGTGGGGGGTGGATGCCCTCAGGGGAGTGGGCTGTCTCCCATCCTGAGGATTTGGCAACCCAGACAACAACTGACGGAGCCAGAAACGGGTGTCTGGGCCAGCTGAGGCTGGCAGGAGGAGGGTGCAAGAAGACAGGATTCTCAGGGCTAAGTCCAGTTAGACCCAGAGACGGGCAGGGGTCAGGGGTTGTGCATGCACATCCATTTATTCCTCCCACAAATGCTTGTTGGCACCTGCTCTGATTCAGGTTCCAGGCCAATGGCTCACTGTCAGATGGAGGAAAGAGAAGAGCAGAGTTGGTGCCCTGGACCTCAAGCAGTGGGGAGAGGACTTCCAGCCTCCAGGGGGTGTGTGATGGGGGAGGGGGCACTGCCTGGGTCTTGACAAATGGGGAGCAGGTGGATATGCAGAAAGGAGGCTGAGGAGGGTGTTCCAGGCACAGGGAACCATGTGGGCAAGGCATAGAGAGGTGTGTTTTCAGGGCCTGAGCGGAGCACATCGACGGGGTCTGTGTGCTCGAAGCAATGGAAACTGAGGCAGGGCCACAAAGCACATTGAATGCTAGGCTACAGGGAGCTGAGGCTTTGATGAGTAAGAACTGGGGGTCATCAGGAGTTCCTGGTCAGGGGGAGGAGTAGGAGGTGCCCATCTAAGGGGAAAGGGAGAGGCCGAGTCTGTTAGCAAGGACACGGTGTCAGGGGTGCCAGGGGTCCACAGGAGTGAAAGGGCTGAGGGAGAAGGGAGGAGGGAAGAGGGAGGCCAGAGCTGGGGTCCAGCAGGTGTGGGCTCAAGCCTTCTCCCAGTCTCCATCACCTCTGCCCTAGCTCCAACCACCCTCATCTGGCAACTATGTTACCACCCAGCGGGTCTCCCTGCAATTTGTTCTGTCCCCAGAGGACTGAGGGACTTTCCATACTGAAGTCAGATCCTGTTGGTCCCTGGCTTACAGTCTATCATAGCAATTATAATAATGCTTTGCCCGGGCCTGCAGGGGCCACTCATGAACTGGCTCTTGCCCACCTTTCTGATCTCATTTCCTACCACTTCTTTCTGCCCTCTGCTCTCGAATCCAGTATACTTCAGCCCATTCCAGGGCCTTTGCACCTGCTTTTCTGCACCCCCTTCCCAACCTCCTCATTCTTCGGGCTCAGCTCAGATGTTATCCTCTTTGTTTACCCTACCAAAGTAGCCCCCACCCCAGCCACTGGATGTCAAATCCCACTACTGGAATACTTGGCATCACTATCAGGAGAGCCGGCACCTACCAGCACATAGTAGGTGGTCAATAAGTATTTTTCAAATTATCACAACTCCAAGTCTGCCAAAACCCTGGGCAAGTTAACCAGCCCTCTACAGCCTGAATAGGAGATAATTCTACGGACCGCACAAGTTACACCCTGAATCAGCAGACAGAATTCAGTTTCTTGCCTCCCTTTATGCAAATGATCCTGCAGGCTCCCTCTTTTTTCCCACTTAGGGTGAGACATTTTAACCACTTGGACTTTCTCCTGATGACAGCTGTCAGCTGCAAGGAGGGTGCACCCAGAGGAGAGATGCCAGTGGTGGAACTGCTGGGAGGAGGGAGACCCAGAGAGCGATTCAGAGGTGGAAGTAGCTGGAGAGGAGGGCTGGGAGGGAGCCCCAACAATACTGGGGGGAGCACAGCAAGGGGAGGGGGCATTTTGGAGCCCATAAAGCTTGGCTCAAACTCCAGCTTCGCGTTTTATCAGCTGTGACCTTGACCAAGATAGTTAAACCTCTGGGAAGCCCCAGTTTCCCTGGTCTGTGGATGGGCAGGGAGCATTAAATGAGGTAATAGATGTTATGGATGTATTTCACAGGGTACTTGGCAGAGAGTAAGGGCTCAGCACCAGGTAACTATTAATAATGGGAAGAATAAGGAAAAGAAGGCTGTCTCCTTTGATCCCCGCATTGGTCCCTGGACTTTCAGCTGAACCTCACCCTCACCAATCTTTCCCCCATTCCCCCTCTGGTCAGTCTCATCACTGGCCCAGGTTCCATCACTGGCTATGCCTTCAATGACCCCTGCTGACCCGGCCCCATCTGCTGACTCATATTCTCCTGCCCAGACCCCCCACTCCCTCCTTCTAAGGACCTCGGCTCCACTCCCTGCACCAAAGGACACCAAACCCCTGCACCCCGGAAGCCCCGCCCCTCGCCCACCAACGTAGAGGACACCCTCCTTGGTCTTCTCCGCGGCCTCGGTGACCCCCTGCTTGGTTTTCTCCGCGGCGGCCACGACGCCCTCCTTGGCCATGGACAGGCCCTTCATGAACACGTCCATCCTGGCGGCCTGAGGAGGGCGAACACACGGGCACGGATGTGCTGGCCCCGCATTCTCATCCCAGCCCTTTCGGAGGGACGCTGGTGTCCCCTCCCCTCCCTCCTGAGACCGAAGGCGCCCTTCCGGGCCCGGAACCCCCTCCCGCCTTACCCCCTCCCCAGCGCTAGGCCACAGGGCCGCAGCGAGTCCTAGCGTCCTTGAAACCGGGGACGCAGGAGAGGCCACCGCCTCGGTTATCCGGGGCCCTGCAACCTGCAGCCCCGCGGAACCGGAGTGCTGGGCAAGGCGCGAAGCCCCGGGGTCTGTCTGTACACACACGACAGAGTCACACGGCCATGCACACAAACATACTCCATGGACACGCTCACGTGCACACACAGGACATGCAGGCGTTCAAAAGCGCACGGACACTCTGACACACAGGGGGCACACGGCCGAGGACGCACGTCCACACGGCCACCCAGGCAGTTGCAGACACCGAGCAACAGAGACACATATCCCGGGGCGCACACTGACACGCACCCACCGGCGTCCTCTTTCCATTCTCCAGCCCCTTCCCCATCCCATCCAGTTCCCTCTCCATTCCCAGCCCTTTCCTCAGCCCGGATGCCCGGAGCGCGGCCGCCTCACCTGGATGCGGGTTCCGGGCTGGGGATGGAGCTGCGGCTGCGGCTGCGGCTGCAGCAGCGGCAGGCGGATGCAGGGGCTCGGCTAGGATGGGCTGGGGTGGGCTCGGGGCCGATGGGGGATCGGGCCGTGGCCAGGCGCTCAGTTTGGTCTGCAGCAGGCGGGGCGTGAGCCCTGAGCCGGGACGCAGTAGTGCCCTGGCCTTGGGTGCGTCGCCAGCCACCGCTCGCTCCTAGCGCCCTGCTCGCTCGCGCGCTTCTGCTCTGGCTGGGGCGCTGCGGCAGCTCTGAGCTCAGCGCCCCCACTGGCGGCCGCGCCACCCCTCGGCCTGACTGACAGGGGGCGGGGAGGGTGACATCTCCGCGGAGCCCGCTAGCCTCACGGGGCGGGCCCGGGACACGCCGCTGGGGAACCCGGAGCGTCGTCAGACTCAAGTCCTGCTCCCAAGAGTCTAGTCTGGTGAGGGAGAAAATGCGGCGTGCTGAGTAGGGACGTGCAGTTGGTTTTAGAGTTCAGACCTGTTTGGATCTCAGCTGTGGTTTTATTAACTGTGGGACCTTGGGCTACTCAGCTCTCCTTTCTGAATGTCAATTTCCTCTTCTGTAAAATACGGATGGTTCATTCAATGAACGATTATTGAGCGCTTAGGTTCCAGGCAGGTTTGAGGCTGGAGAGAGACAGCGGAAAAGGAAAACAAGGTCCCTTGCTCTTCGAAGTTTACGGTGGTGAGTTTCTGTGTGTGCAGAGATGGGTCACAGGACAGAAAATAAACGTCAACACTTAAACCAAACAAGGTTATTTCAGCTTCTGAGAAGTGTCATGAAGATGATGAAATGGAGATGAACCAGAGTTACTAGAGGAGGGGCACTTGAGACCAACTGGTCAGGGGAGGCCTTTGTGAGAAGGTGAATGGGAGCAGAGACCCCAGAGAGGCGCCAAGGCCAGGATGCTTGAGAGCAAGATCCATAGAGAGCGAAATGCAAGTGCAAAGGCCCTGAGGCAGGGCTGTGCTTGGGAACAGATAAAAGACTGAAGAACCAGGAGGGAGGGAGAAGGAGGTGGACATGATGCTTTTTAGTGTGGTTATGGTCTGGATTGTCAAAATGGCCATAGAGTGCCAGGCACACATAGGTCCTTAGTTGGTATATGACAGAATTATGCCCAAAAAGCTGTGGTATCCCAGAGGAAGGGGACTCTGACAGCTCAACGGAGTCAGGGAAGGCTGTACAGAGGAGGTGACATCAGAGCTGGGCCTTGTGTGATTTCATCTGGCAGACAAGGGAGGAAGGGAATATTAGGCTGTGGACACAGCATGGGCAAAGGCACTATGGTTGGAAATGCAGGGTGTGTGAGAGGGCAATCAGGAACCAGACTACGCAGGGCCTGGAAAAAAAAATGTTCCCAGATTGCTGGTAGAGCTGCAAATTGTCACATGCTTTTTGGAAGGTGATTTGGAAACATTTACCAAAGACATAAATGCATGCTCCTTTGGAGCCAACAGTTCCTCTTCCAGGAATTCATCCCTTGGATCTCTACTCATACAAGCACACAAAGACATTTGTGCAAGGATGTTCACTGCAGCCTGGTTTATTGTAGCAAAAAACTGAAAATAATCTAAATGTCCCTCTGTAGAGGACTGGCTAGTTAATTGTGATTCATCCACTCAGTGTGACTCTGTACTGCCATTAGAAAGGATGGGCTAGACCCATGTGTACTGATATAGGAGTGTGACAAGACATGGTGTGAGGTGAGAGAAGCAAGGTGCCAAACTGTAATGTGTGGAGCTAGGCAATTAAAAAAAATTATTTTATTGAAGTATAGTTGATTTACAATGTGTTAATTTCCATTGCACAGCAAAGTGATTCAGTTATACATACATATATATATATATATATACACATTCTTCTTCATATTCTTTTTCATTATGGTTTATCACAGGATATTGAATATAGTTCCCTGTGCTATACAGTAGGACCTTGTTGTTTATCCATTCTATATATAATAGTTTGCATCTGCTAACCCCAAACTCCCAATCCATCCCTCCCTCACCCCCTGCCCCCTTGGCAACCACAAGTCTGTTCTCTATGTCTGTGAGTCTGTTTCTTTTTCATAGATAAGTTCATTTGTGTTATATTTTAGATTCCACACGTGAGTGATGTCATATGGTATTTGTCTTTCTCTTTCTGACTTTACTTCGTATGATAATCTCCTGGTCCATCCATGTTGCTGCAAACAGCACTATTTCATTCTTTTTTATGGCTGAGTAATATTCTACTGTATACATGTACTACATCTTCTTTGTCCATTCATCTGTCAATGGACATTTAGGTTGTTTCCATGTCTTGGATATTGTAAATAGTGCTGCTATGAACATTGGGGTGCATGTATCTTTTCGAATTAGTTTTCTCCCACTATATGCCCAGGAATGGAATTGCTGGATCATATGGCAACTCTATTTTTAGTTTTTTGAGGAAGATCCATACTGTTTTCCATAGTGGCTGCACCAGTTTACATTCCCACTGACAGTGTAGGAGGGTTCCCTTTTCTTGTGGAGCTAGTCAATTTTGATACAAGGAAAATACATACACTCACACAGTTATATATAGACACCTTATATATAAATATAGACATCTGGATATACAAAGAACACACCTGCAAGGACTTCCAAAACACTGTTAACAGTAGTTGCCCCTGGCAAATGGGATTGAGAGAACTCAGGGAGAGAAGCTTGTACATTTCATTACCTTCCTTCTTGTGCTGTTTGATTACTTTTCCTTGAATAGTATTTTACTTGTGTAATTTTAAAAGCTGGCATGGGGAACAGCATGGCCTCTCATCATTGAAACTGTCTCCTTCCTATGTCTGGGGGATCCCGCACCTTATGAGGCAGAGCCCATCTCCCCACTCCAGGAGCTGACGATGCTTTCCCAGCTTTCCTTGCTGCCAGGACATGTGACCTCAGCCCCAGACTTGGAACCTGAACCTAGTGCCAGGAAGAAGCAGGGAAGGAGGAGAGTCTGCTCTGGTGAAGACAGGTGGTGGTGATGGTGGTGGCAGTTCCTGCCAGGGACCAGGGGCAGCACTGCTTTTGGAAGCATCAGTCACCAATAGGGCAAGCTGTACTGTCTGTACTCAGCTGTAGCATCTGGGGAGTCTTCCTGGGACTGCTTGACAATGTGATTTGGCCATCATTCCAGGCTGCATGGTCTCCAAGGGGACTCTGGCTTTCCAGGAGAGTTTCTGAGCTTCCCACTAATGGATAATAAACTCCTTATCTGCTTAAATAAGCCAGAAGTGATGTTTATGACTCTTGACTAAGATCCCCTGAATGTCAGATGAGGAAGGACCAAGCAGTAGGGAGGAGAGAGGAGGAAGAGAGAAAGAAGACCATACAAAGGGTGTCTGTACTCCCTATTTTAGGAATTGGGAAGTCACTGAAGGATTTTAAGTACAAAAGAGACCTAAATGAGACTTGCATTTTATGGGGCCCAAATGGAGGTGGGTTGGAGGGGGACACTGCTAGAATCAGCAAGAGCAGTGAGGAGGCTGGGTCAGAATCCACTGGAGGAATGATGAAGCCTGAACCAGGGAAGCCTCGGTGAGGCTGGAACAGGACTGGAGGGGAGACATGAGCATCACTGAGGACATAACTTATTAGATGTTGGGGAGGAGGGAGTGAGATGAGTTCAGGAAGATTGCCAGGTTTCTGGCTTGGACAACGGGGTGAGTGATGCTGCTGCAAAATGAAATAGGCGTTGAGGGGGTGGGGCAGCTTTGGGGGGTGATGATGAGTTTGTCTGGGGCACACCGAATGTGCAGGACGAGGAGTCCAGCTGAGAGTTGGACATCTGAGCCTGGAGCTCAGGAAGTCACTCCAGGCTGCCTTCAGGTATTGATTTGGGCCATGGTATAGTGGGAAATCTTTAATACATGGCTTTCCAAGCAGGGAAGCCCCTTGATTTGTAGAGTTTGCCCATACCCGTGGTGTAAATTCTCCTGCTGTGGTTGATTTCAAGATGTCACTGTGATGTCTCTGAGCATTTCCACCATTCAGATAAAATAGATAAAAAATAATCTTAAAAGCATAGATAATAGTAAAATAACTAGGAAGTTATGTTTTGAGTGTTTATTATCTTTGTTTTGAACATATTTATACAATCATAAATTTATATAACTTAATTTTTAATAATGGCCTTAACACCTGGCTCACAAAATTCCTGAAACTTTGTTCTCAGGAGCTGGTCCAAGCCAGCCCAGTACACCATTGGATTTGTAGTCATCTGCATAGAGGTGGTGGCTGGAGGATGCAATTGCCCAGGAGAACAGGTAGAGTGAAAAGAATGGAGGGGCCAGAACGGAATCCTGATTTACTGCAAACTTCCTGAGTTCCAGAGCCCAGGGAAAGCCTGAGAAGGAGCAGCACAGAGAGGAGGAGAAACTGGAGAGAGCGGTGACAGGGAAGCCAAGGGATTAGAGGACAAAATGTTACAGGGAAGCCAAAGCAATGAGCAATAAAGAATCCTCGAATGGTCAGCAAGCAGTCTGTGGGGGAGTTTAACAGAAGCAATAGGAGGTGCTGGGAGTCCACGAGGGAAGAGGTACCTAGGGAAAGCCTCCAGAAGAAAGTGACATTCAAGCTGGGTTTTGAAAGATGAGAAAGACCTTACAAGTGGTGGTGAGCTTTCCCAGCAGATGATCCAGCAGGTGGAAAAGTCCAGAGTGTAGAGGGAACAGAAAACAGGTTGAAATCTGAATCAGGTGGGAAGTTCATTTGGCTGCTAATCAGAAGCTTAGGCAAAGCAGGTGTTTATTCTTTCACTTAAAGAAGTCGTACTACTGCAGTAGGCAGTCCATAGTTGGTGTGATGACTTCACAGTCCTCAGGGACCCAGAATCCTACCTTCCTGTTCTACCATTCTTAGTACCTGGATTCCACCTTCAAGGCCCCTTCAACGCCCAGGGTGGCTGCTTCAGTTCCAGCCATCATGTCTATGTAGAAAGCAGGAGGAAGGGAAGTAGGCTAAAAGAGTACCTGCCAGTTTTCTGTCTCTTTCTTGAGTTTTCCCAGAAGCCAACAATTTCTGTCTACTTCTCATTGGCTACACCTAGCTGCAGGGAGGCTGGAAAACTGGTCATCTTGCTGGGCTTATGACTTCCTAGAATCAAAGTATGAGAAGGGGACAATGGTCACTGGTGAGCCACTAGCAGCTCTGTCCCCCCTCCCAAAGTTTTGCCCCCAACTTATTATTTTTAAAAACTTCAAACATAGAGAAAAGTTGCAAACATAATACAATGAGCAAAAACTTCAGAAAAGTTGCAATATTAGCACAATGAATACCCAAATATCCTCACCTACATTTGCTACATCTTTGTTTCTCTCTCTGCATATGTGCTGTCTCCAGAAGAAGGTGGCATGGTTACTGGGCCACTACTTTCTAGCACAATGGATTCTTTACCCCATGTCACATGACCAGCCCCCCTTTAGGGCATAGGATGGCAGAGCACAGGCCCCTGTGTCTCCTTCTGGCCAGGCCCTAAACCTGTGAGTTCTCGGGGCCCTCTCTTTGTTTCTGTTCTCTCTCCCCACTGGAAAATGGGCCGCTCCACTCCTCTCTTTTCTCTCCCCTTCTTAAGAGTGTACCAAGGAGCACAGCTATTGAAGCTTCTGGAGAGGAAAGGCTGGGAGAGTGTGAAGAAGGGTTTGGGAGAAAATCCCAGCTGGAGCAGCAGGTGCTCTCTTAAGAGAATCCTAGGGATCCCAGCTTTGCCTGGGTTCTGCAAAAATCCAGAAGTGTCTTTGTAACTCTGAGCGTGGTGCCTGACAGTGTGATTGAACATTTACCAACATTATTGCTGTCCGGCCCTCAGGATGGGGAGGAAGACAGGCAGGCGGGATTAGGGTGCTAAGAACAGAGCGGGGGTGGGTGGGTGATACTGAGTGAACATCTGTGTGCCAGGCACTACATCATTAAGCCCTAAAATCAATCCCTTAAAGCAGGCACTTTCATTCCCACTTTACTGATGAAAGAGCTGACACCCAGAGAGGGAAAGTCATGTAACTGGTCATTGGCCTCTATTCTTTTCAGTCAGTTTTTCCTGAGTGCCTACTCTGTTCCAGGTACTGTTCTAGGTACTGGAGATTCAGCAGAAAACAAGATGCATGAAGTCCTTGCTCTTCTAGAACTTACTATTCTAGAAGGAGGCAGCAGACAATTAACAAATGAACTAGTGACCAAATAAAATGCCTTAGATTGTGTCCCTTTTGTCAAAATCAGTGACATTCACCTCGCTGAATCTAATGGTCAATTCTCCCACGTGACTCTGATTTCTGGGTACTTGCTCTGAGCCAGGCCCTGCTCCAGGAACTGGAGAACAGAGTCGTGAGTAAAAGAGGCCCTGGGGACCTTATATTCTAGTACCAGAAAGCAGATGATGAGTAAAATAAATAAGTAAAATATAGGGTGTGTCAGGAGGTGATAAGTGCTTGGAGGGAAAGCGAAGAAGAGAAAGAGCATGGGGGTGCTGGGGTGAGGCTGAGGGTTTGACCAGTTAAATGCAGTGGGCAGGGAAGGCCTGGCTTGAGGTAGGAATTGAGGGAGTGGCCAGAGTAAAGTCCTAAGGCAGGCGTGGGCCTGGCACGTTTGAAGACCTGCAAGGTGGCCAGTGTGGTGGAGTGAGGGGTGGAGAGTAGCGGGGAGGGAAGGCTGAGAGCTGGTGGGACCTTACAGACCCTTGTAGTGTGAGCTCAGGAGTGATGTGATCTAACTTTCCTTTTTAAAGATTTCTGTGTAGGGAGTAGATTGTTCTTGGGCCAGGGTGGAAGCTGGGACCGGTTTGGATGCCATCACCATAGTACAGGGAAGGTGACAGTCCACTTGGGCTAGGGTGGTGGCAATGGAGATGGAGAGAAGCAGCTGGATCCTGGATGTTTTGAAGGTAGAGCTGAAAATGGGTTACAAGAGAGGAGTCAGGACCAGTCCAGAATTTTTGTCTGAGCAGGTGGAAGGATGGAGAAGATTGTGGGAGGAGCAGGTCTGGGGACAGGGGAAAGTCAGGAATTCAGCTTTGGATGCAATAAGCCTGAGCCAGATGCACATTAGATGCCCAGGTGGAGCTGTGAGCAGGCAGCTGGATGTGCTCTTTGGGATTTCAGATTGGGGCCACAGGTGTACCATACTCGTCACATTCAATGCCCGAGACTGGGTGAGACCGTGAAACAGCAAGTGTTGACAGATCAACACTCTGTCAACACTTAGTCCTGGGGCCTTCCAAAGCAAAGAGGAGGAACCATCAGCTTTGTTCACATCTTTAGCCCCCATCGCCTAAAACAGTGCCTGGCACAAAGTAACTGCTAGGTCAGTATTTTTTGAATGAATGAGTGGTGCTAAGTGCTAAGAAGGAAATAAAATGGATGCTGAGTTAAAGAGTATATGGGGGACTTCCCTGGTGGCGCAGTGGTTAAGAATCCACCTGCCAGTGCAGCGGACATGGGTTCGATCCCTGGTCCAGAAGATCCCACATGCCATGGAGCAACTAAGCCCATGCGCCACAACTACTAAGCCTGCGCTCTACAGCCTGTGAGTCACAACTACTGAAGCCCGCGTGCCCTAAAGCCTGTGCGCAACTACTGAGCCCATGTGCCGCAACTACTGAAGCTCGCGCGCCTAGAACCCACGCTCCGCAACAAGAGAAGCCACCACAATGAGAAGCCTGTGCGCCACAACAAAGAGTAGTCCCCGCTCGCCACAACTAGAGAAAGCTTGCACACAGCAATGAAGACTCAATGCAGCCAAAAAAAAAATAAAATAAAGTACATGGGGGAGAGTGGTCTACTTTAGATAGAGTGGTCAGGGAAGATTTCTTTGAGAAGGTGGAATGAGTCAAGCCCTGAAGGACAGGGAGAAGTCAGTCATATAAAGAGTTGGGGAGAGATGTCAAGGGCAACGTCCCTGAGGCAGGAACTAGACTGGCCTCTTGGAGGATCAGCCCTGTAAGCCTGGATCGTGCAGGAACTTGCAGTCCCAGAACCTAGACTTTGGATCACATCCTGGGTATCCTGGAGAGGTTTAAAGAGAGGAGTTAAGTGATCAGACTGATTGTTTAAATAATCCCTCTGAGCCACGTGGAGGATGTTTTGTAGGGAGGCAGGAGTGGAAGCAAGGAGAGTGTTAGGAGAGAAAAGGCAGTGGCCCAGGCCAGAGATGGCGATGCTTGCTGAGGTGAGGGAGGGAGAGTAATGGGCAGATTCAAGATATTTTAGGAACAGAATGGCAGGATTGGGATTCAAGAGCCTCTACTTGTTCAACCCCACTGTGAAAATGTCCTCCACAGACAGACTTGGGAGGGCCTGGGGTAGGGACCAGAACCCCATAGGGCTGGGGGGGTTTCCTCCTGGGGTCTCTTCATAGTCACCCAACCCCAGACTCCCGGGGCTGCCCCACGCTGGAAGACATGGAGGATGGTGGGAAGGGCTGCTGTGGCTGCTAGGATCATCCCATGCCAGGCTCTGGGCCAGGACTCTAAGGCAGCTAAAACCATGTCTGGCACTTGGAGAGGGTCCTTTCCCCCTTTTTCTCCATCAGATCTGGATTCGTGATCTCTCCCCAAGCCTGGCCCTCCTCCAATGCTTCTCCTGTCCAAAATTCTTCAACATTCCTCCCATTGAGAGGTGGGATCATGTCCCTGTTGTTGAATGTGGGCCCTGGGACTCAAAAAGAGTACGCTGGACATAAAGCTGTGCCAGGTTTCAGGCTGAGGCCTTAAGAAACTGGCAGCTTCTGCCTCTCATCTCTTGGGACATTGGTTATGAGAACCCAGCCACAATGCTGTGAGGAAGCCAAGTGGTCACATGGAGAGGCTGCATAGAACTGTCCCAGCTGACACCCCAGTTGAGGTTCCATCTGTCAGCCAGCAAAGACCGCCCCACTGTGAGTGAGAAGATAGCCCCAGCCCCAGCCTGTAAGCCACTCCAATCGATAGGGCTTTGGAGTAGAGATGGGCCATCCCTATCGAGTGCTACCCAAATTGCAGTTCTGTGAGCAAAATAAATGATTATTGTAGCTTTAGGCCACTCTGTTTGGGGTGGTTTGTTATGCAGCAACAGGGAGCTGGGACTTCATGCCCACCTCTCCAGAGCCTATCCACAACCAAGCACTACTGAGTCTTCCTTCTAAATACATGTTCTCTTCATCTTCCCTGCCACCCCATTTGTGACCTGGACAGCTACGTCAGCATCCAAGTAGATCTCCTCCCACTCGCTCTTAATTGCACAGGGCCTGTTTCCTGCACAGCAGCCAGAGAACTTGCTAGAAAGCCCATCTGATTACCTCCGCAGCCCCTCTGTACCCACTTGAAGCACCCAATGGCTCTCCACTCTCCTAAGATCAAGACTCACCCCCCTTGCCCCCTTTAGGCCTCAGCGACAGTGGTGGTCTTTCTTCTCTTCCTCCAGTACCTCACGGGCCCTTTGCTCCAGAGCCTCTGCACGTGCTGTTTCCACTCCCCGAGATGCCCTCCTCCACCTACCTAGTTAATGCTTGCTCAAATGTCACCTCTTCTGTGAACTGCCTCTGAGTCGGTGGTTCTTGAAACGGGGTCTCTGACCAGCATCATCAGGGAACTTGTTAGAAATGCCAATTCGCAGGCCCAAGCCCTGTGCTAAGGCATCAGAAATTGGGAGGCAGGGCCCAGTGGTCCGTGTTTAACAAGCCCTGCAGGTGATTCTGATCCATGCTCTTGAGAAGTGCTGCTCTAAAGCCCTCAGCGCAGGTCATGGATTTTGTCTTCTCCCATCTGTGAATTCCTCTCCTTCAGAGGTCTGCATTTATGATGACACAGGTCTTTGTGAGATTACCTGATGCCTGGCTCCCCTGATAGACCAGAGCACAGGGGACACTCATCTTCTGCTCCTCACTGCCTCCTAGGCCTAGGCCTGGCGCACCCTGGAGCTTAGGGATGTGGGTTGAACAGATATTAACTGTCGGCGTCCAGGTGGTCATGGGCTTCTCTGGCTGTGGGGTAGGGGAAGGGACTGGTCCCTTACAGAGCTGGGACCCTCAAAGTGGACAAGGGGAGGGTGAAAAACCTTAAGAAGTTTGGGGAGCGTTCAGCCCCTGCAGAAAAGGCTGCTGTTCAGAAGGCAGGGAAAGGGTCTCCCCAGCCAGAGCTTTCCCTCCCTCCCTCACCTCCCCAGTCCCTCCTCCACCCTGGGGTAGCCCTCAGCTGACTGCTATTGACCACTGAGCCAGGCCTTGTTTTGTGGGCTTTACGTGTTTTATATCATTTAATACCTAAGCTTCTGCGTTGTGTATCATTAACATTCCCATTTTATAGAGAGGGAAACTGAGACTCAGTGAGGTTCAGGTACTTGGCTGAGGTCAGGGCAGGGAGGACTTGAACCCAGGCTGTATGACAGGTGCACTGGCCCTCGCCATCCATGCCCAGGTGGAGAACACTCAGATGGCCCAGGAGGTAGGAAGCAGGAGTGCAGTGGGCCGGCAGGCCTGTGTGGAACCTTACTTGCTCTTCCCTAAGGCAGCGTCCGCTGTAGCAGATTGGGAGAAGGAGGCCTCAGTGTTGCCAGACCTCTCTAAAATTTCAAGAGCAACCAAAAATGTGGATTTTTTATATCCTCCTTGTTTCTAAATAATCACATTAGAAAGAAAACCCTTAGGTGCTTCCAGAGACCAGATAAATGCCTGTGTCAGATGACACTGATGGCGAAATCGAGGGGGTGAATGACAGCAGAGCCAAAAAGGAGACACCACAATGTGTGTATAAGATCTCGGACCTGGCCCCGCCCTGCCCCCCTCCCCCATTTCAGAGTCACAGCTTCTGCCATGTCTGGGACGGTCCGCTTTAAATTCAGCGTCCACCCTTGGCGGAATGCAGTTTCACTAAGGGCAGACCCCTAATACTGACCCTTACCATTGTATCTCAGCCCCCAAATGGCCAGCACCATGTGGGCGGAGGCTAGGTCTGCCTGGTCACAGCTGTATTCCCAGCCCCCGGGCTGCTCACTAAATGCTTGCTGATGGAAGTAATAGTGTAAGCCCTTCCCGCTCTGAACACCCCACTCCCCAACCCCTACGCTGGCTCCTCCCAGTCCCCTGTCCTGGGTGAGCGGGGCGGGGCGATGGTGGGTTAAAGGCCGGCAGCTGGGGACCCCCTCGGATGCTGGGTGCCCGTGGAGTCCAGGCTGTAGCATGGCTACCGCGCACTCTGTAAGTCCACCCGCCCGCCCCCTTGGGCAGCGAAGGCTGGGGCTCACCGCCCACCTTGACTTCTTTCTTTGGTCGGGCCAAAGAGGCTGAGGGTGGAATCCAAAAGTGGAAGAAAGAGAAGGAGGAGAAAGAGAAAGAGGAAGAGGAGGCAGCAGCGGGGGTGTGGGTGGGTGAGGAGGCTCTGAGGAAGGCCCGGGCCGAGGGCCCCGTGGAGAGCAAGCTGGAGTTGTACCCACTGCTGAACAGGTAGGCCCTACTCTTGGCCTTGGAATCACTTCCTCATCTGGGAACGGCCAGAGCTGGCCTAAGACTTGGGCTCTGGTGGCCCTTCCAGCCTTGACCCAGCTGAGATTCTGGGTTAAAGGCCCTCACTTATCCCCTGGCCCTTCAGGATAACTGGCTCCAGTCACCTTGGGTGGCCTGTGCCCCAAATCCTATCTCCCTATTTGCCCTTGGAGGGACAGGGCTTCCCTGCCAACCTAGCTGCTGCTGGGGGTGGGCAGGTGGGTGCACTCTGCTTCCTCCTGGCCCGCCCTCCTCCAGGTGGGCTCTGTGGTTCTTCAAGAATGACTGCAGCAGGGCCTGGCAGGACAACCTGCATCTGGTCATCAAGTTTGACACCGTGGAGGACTTCTGGGCATGAGTGTCTGTCCCTCATGGAGGAGGCTGGGGCCATGGGGTTCTGAGCTGGGGATCCTTCGCAGACCCCACCCCTCCAGGGAGCTGCTTTCTACACAGCTTTCCCAGTCTTCCCTGGGGCCTTGCAGCATCTGCTGAGGACTGGGGCTTGGTGGGTTCTGCAAGGAGGTGGCGGGGGGATTGGGCTGGGGCACATCCCCCCCGAAGCCTCCTTGGGACCCAGGGAGAGAGCCTGGGAAGTGGGAGAAACAAGGAGTTGACCCTGACTCTGCTGCTCCATGCTTTGTGACCCTGGGCAAGTTCCTGCCCCTCTCTGAGCTTGTCTCAGCCACAAACTGAGTTTTAAGGCTGTCTCAGTGTCTGTGGTGATCCAGTGAGGAGATCTGAAAGGTGCTTCACAAACCCTAGAGGTGGGTGAGAAGGTAGGATTCGAAGGTCTGGGCAAGTGGGGATGGAATTCCTGGCAGGGGGCACCGGTATGAGCAAAGGCTTGGAGGCTGGAAGGTGGGTGGAAAGCAGTGGGGTCTGGTAAGAGATTGAGGGGGTCTGAGGCCAGTTGGAACCAGGCTCTAAAAAGCCTGGACTTTCAGCCTGGGGTGGGGGCGTCTCTCCAGGATGTACAATAACATCCAGCTGGCCAGTAAGCTCTCTTCCGGCTGTGACTACGCCTGTTCAAGGTAAGCCCTGCTTCCCCACCCCCACCCTGTCCCCAGGGCACAGGGGGGCTGATTCTTCCCAGCTTCCTCCCTCACAGGCGTTTGGGGGTGGGGTGCCGAGGACAGCCTCCCTCAGAGTCAAGTATAATTTCAGATCAGAGGACCGCTTGGCAGAAGCATGGACAGAGTGTCAGACCTGAGCTGTACCTTGAAGGACAGGGGAGGGGGATGAAGGGGGAACAAGGAAGGAGTCTAGGTTTCTGGCCTGGCTCCTTAACTAGGGAGGTGCATCAGAATTGCCTCAGGACACTCATCAATGTCCAGGCCTGTCCCTGGAGGTGCTGTGCAGTGGGGCCCTGACATCAGCATTTAAAGATTTTCCTTAGGTGATTTGTTTCCAGCAGCTGAGCCTGGAATGTCTGCCTTTGGCCACACTGGGGTTGCCCCAGATGCTTTCTTTTTTTCTTTTTTTTTCTTTTGCGGTACGCGGGCCTCTCACCGTTGTGGTCTCTCCCGTTGCGGAGCACAGGCTCCGGACGCGCAGGCTCAGCAGCCATGGCTCACGGGCCCAGCTGCTCCGCAGCATGTGGGATCTTCCCAGACCAGGGCACGAACCCGTGTCCCCTGCATCGGCAGGCGGACTCTCAACCACTGCGCCACCAGGGAAGCCCCTCCCCAGATGCTTTCTTAATCACCTCCATTTGAACTCTCATATCAAGGAACTTGGTTCAGTATGGGAGATAAACACACATCCACGCAAGGCTATGTGAGGTGACAGATGTTGAGGCTTAGGGGCCCATGGGAACTCACAGGAGGGTCTGGGGGGCTGAATGGCTGGTAGAACCTGCTTGTACAGGAGGGATGAAGGCAGAAAGGTCTTGGCCTGTGGAGGCCTACTGAGGGGCTAGAGCAGGACCTGGGGAGGTGGCCAGGCCCTCACTTTCCTCTGAACAAAGGGAGGTGGTTGATCTGCAAGCCTGCCTCCCAGGATGGCATTGAGCCCATGTGGGAAGACAGCAGGAATAGGCGGGGTGGCCGCTGGCTGGTCAGCCTCTCCAAGCAGCAGCGCCACAGTGAGCTGGACCACCTATGGCTGGAGACGGTGAGTGGGGGACTGGGCGGGGAGGCTTCCCAAGGGAAGGGGCTGGGCTGGTGTGTAGCGGTGGTCTCAGGGTGGTGGGGGCAGACTCTGTGCCCACCAGGAAGCCTCATCCTCCTCCTTTTTTTTGGCTCCAGCTGCTGTGTTTGATCGGGGAGAGCTTTGAGGAACACAGCCGGGAGGTGTGTGGGGCCGTCATCAACATCCGAACCAAGGGGGACAAGATTGCCGTATGGACGAGGGAGACAGAGAACCAGGAGGGCGTGCTGCGCATTGGGTGAGGGGTATCTCTGGCACAGGGTGGGGGCTGGGTCTCTTCTAGGAGAGAAGGGGAAAGTGGTGGAAGGGGCGTGGTTTGGCCTGCAAGGGAGACCTCTGGAACTCTGCATGCTGTCTCTCCCTTCTTTCTTCACCACTTGTGTAAAGGGTGTGGCATCTCAATTTCAAACTGTTTCTTAACAGACCTCTTTTCCTTTGCACTAGGCACATTTTGGGTTTCCACATGGGTAAGACAAATACAACAGGAGTTACTGTGGTTGGAACCAGGGTAGGAGCTCTGAGCAAAGGACCCAGGGTCCCACATTATCTCCAGGACCCGCTGCTGACTGCCTGTCTCCTTTCCTCTCCCACTTACCTCCCAGGCATGTCTACAAAGAGCGCCTGGGACTCTCCACAAAGACCATCATTGGGTACCAGGCCCACGCAGACACGGCCGCCAAGAGCAACTCCCTAGCCAAGAACAAATTTGTGGTGTGAGGGGACCCTGGCACCACTGCCCATTTGGCTGCCCCTGAGCCTCCCACTGCTGTGTGTGTGTGTGTGTGTGTGTGTGTGTGTGTGTGTGTGTGTGTGTGTGTGTAAAAGGGGCTGGGCTGGGGGCAGATGGCATGGTTCTCACCTATTCTGGAGTGAATACGAACACTCTTTAATGTGAATTGGGGCCCAGGACAAGGGGCAGTTCTGGTGGGGGACCCAATGTGAGGGACCAGGGCAACGGAAAGGTGGAGGAAAGCCTGGGCTTGTTTCACCCTGGGGGTTGGGTTGGGTAGAGTGGGGTGAGGTGAGTTATTGGTGGGAGGAGGGCTCAGCTGCAGGTGGAAAGATAACAGGAGAGAATCCTAGGATCCAGGACTTACTCCGTGCTCCCTACCTCGGGGAAAGAGGCTAGGTAGCCTGAGGGCCAGGCTCTTCCATTTTGGGGGAGGGGGCTCAAGGCCGCTGACCCAGAGCTGGAGCTCAGGGACAGGAGTGGGGGGCTCTCTCGATTGATCACTCTGCTTTAAAAACTTTTATGGATTGCCTCTCATCAGATTTGTAGCCTTGGAGCCTGCCCTGTATCCCACACCTCCCCTCAGCCAGCTGTGCGTGGGTCCCTAGAGGGGCGGGAGCGGGGGAGGGGGCGACTGATGAGGCCCTGGCCCAGGAGAGGTGGTCAGGCCTTACTATGGTTCTGCTAGACGATGATTAACTGGAAGGTGGTGAAGCTTAAGCCCCTTTCTGTTTCCTAAATAAATACTTTTAAACAAAACCAGAATTATTTTTAAAGAGGACTCTAAAATTGAGTAAAATTCAGGCCCCCCAAACCTTGATCTGCTCTAGTCCTGCCTTGAGAGGGCTCATGTGAGACACCCCAGGTACCAAGGAGCCTGATCAGGGTGGAAGCTGGTAGGGGGGAGAGGGGTTAGATGGTGGGCGGGGGGCTTTAACCGCCAAAGGGGCTTGAGCCAGAGGATGCAGTATATGCCCCTGGCAAAACTGAAGGGGCAGGGAGCAGCAGGAGTGGCCCGCACAAGACCCAGGTGTCATCCACTCTGAGTTTGAACGAGTAGAGGTAGAACTGAATTTCTGGGGCTTCCCTGGTGGCACAGTGGTTAAGAATCTGCCTGCCAATGCAGGGGACATGGGTTCGAGCCCTGGTCTGGGAAGATCCCACATGCACGCAGAGCAGCTAAGTCCGCGAGCTACAACTACTGAGCCTGCACTCTAGAGCTGGTGAGCCACAACTACTGAAGCTCGCTCCGCATCAAGAAAAGCCAGCCCGATGAGAAGCCCACGCACGGAAACTAGAGAAAGCCCGCGCGCTGCAACGAAGACCCAACGCAGCCATAAAAAAATTTTAAAAAAAAGAATTTCCATCCAGTGATGAGCGCTTTTTTAAAAAATTTATTTTTATTGGAGTTTAGTTGCTTTACAATGTTGTGTTAGTTTCTACTGTACAGCAAAGTGAATCAGCTATAGGTATACAAATATCCCTCTTTTTTGTATTTCCTTCCCATTTAGGTCACCACAGAGCATTGAGTAGAGTTCCCTGAGCTATACAGTAGGTTCTCATTAGTTATCTATTTTATACATAGTATAAAGTGTTTATATGTCAATCCCAATCTCCCAATTCATCCCAGCACCCAAAAAGCGCTTCTGATTGGACTCCACTGTAATAAAACGTCCTGCACGTGTGCTAAACACCATCCATATAACCATCCTCCTCTCGCTCACCAGCTCAGTAGTTACTCCTCTCTAGGGATGGGAACAGACGGCAAGGCCGGGGATTGGGGTGGCGCTGGTCCTGAGCTTTGCGGTGTGGGGGGAACTAGGGGTCTTTCGTGTCTGCGACTTGCGGCGCCCTCAGCATCTCAGGTTGGTCTGAAGGACGCTGCAGCGGCCAGCGCATAGGGAGGAGTCAGGCCTAGAGGCTAGCCTCCGAGAGGGCTGAGTCGGGCTGTGGGGAGGGGCCTGTATGGGGGTGGGGTCCGGAGGGGACAGTCGGGAGACTGGGCTCCAAAGGGGAGTAAGGCTGGGGGCGGAGCCTATGGAGGGGGCGGAGTCAGGCCTAGAGGTGGGGCTCTGAGGGGGACCAAGCAGGGGGCGGTCCGGGAGCCTAGGGCGGTCCCTGCGGGGCGGACCCTGGGGGGCGGGCGGGGCCCGACGGGCGCTCTGGGTGGCCGCAGCCATGAAGCCGCAGCCGCCGGGCTAGGCCCCGGGCGGCTCCAGCCCCGGGCGGCCCGCGGAGGGCTGGGCCCAGCCCCCGGCTCCGGTTCCCGGGCCGGCGGGCGGCCGCTCACCATGACCGGCAAGCACCAGCACTTCCAGGAACCCGAGGTCGGCTGCTGCGGGAAATACTTCCTGTTTGGCTTCAACATCGTCTTCTGGGTGAGAGCGGGGTGGGTTCTGGGCCCTGTGCTGGGGATGGCGGGAGAAGGAGGCTCAGTCCCCTACTAGGGGGAGACACTCTCTGCCACAAGGGCTTGGGACCGTCCCCCCACTCCTTCCTCCCATTCGCACCTCCACGCCCACCCCCAGGACCACCCAGGGGAACTACGAAGAGGCCCGGATTGCAGGGGACGGGTCCCAGCCACTGCGGTAGTGGCGGGGGGAGGGGGGGGACAGTCTTCCGGGGTCTTCCCGAGGCCCGGCGGAGAAATGGGAGGTGTTTCCGTGAAGACCCCACGGGCACGCTTAGTGCGGGCGCCCCCTCTCCCTCCCAGCCCCTTTGCTACCCGGGGGTGTCAGGGATACGCGGAGCCCCACCCCTGGTTTTACCCGTAGGGATGAGAGCCTCCTCGAAGGACGGGATCCCGTCTCCTGCCCCTTTACCTCTCCAGTACCTGGGCCTGCTGCCTCGCCTTAAGCTCCTACAAAGGGGGAGGGTAGGTCAAAGGTCGAAGCCCCACCCCCACCCCAAAGAGGCTTGCGGGCAGGGAGGGCCAATCGCCCTAGTTCTCGGCCGGGGACAGGGGATATTTCCTGATGAGAGGCCAGGAGAGCTGGCCCTGGGGAACAGAATTCAACATCCACAGCTGACCAAACCGAGGCTCCAGGGCAGGGCTGCCCCTGCCTGGAGAAGGGAGCTGCTGGTGCCCCTCCCAGGGTGGCATCTATAGCCCTGGGCCCTGCCAAGTCATCTTTCCCTTCTCCCTCTTCATCCCATATCTCCAAGGCTACTTGCTGCCTCTGCAGTCTCTGCTTCTGACGTCTTGGGTCAGAATGCCAGACCCATTCAGTTTTGTTTATCAGGACTCAGTGGCACTGCCCTTTACCCACATGCTGCTCATGCAATGTGGGTGTCCTTTGGCCCCAGCAGTGCCCAGCCTCGAGGGTGTGAGCCATGTGCAGAGAGCACTAGTCAGGGAAGTCTGGGGCTCTGGGTGAAGCAGGCCTAGCTGTGAGACAGTGGGCAAGTCACTTCTCTCTGGGCCTTAGCTTCCCTGGCAGCGAGTGGGTGATAATGAAGCCTGCCCCTCAGGACTGTTACGCAGGTTAAATGAATTATAACTTACTGTATTCTTGCAGCTACTTTATTATCTACATTTTACAGGTGAAGGAACAGGCACAGAGAGGTTAAATCTTTTAACCCAGAGTCACACAGCCAGTAAGTGCAGAGTCAAGGTGACAGCTCAGTGGGCAGTAGATGGAGGTGAGGCAGAGCATTAAGCAGAGGGAACCCCCCTCAGATGTCAAGGGGCGAGAGGCATGAGAGACCCAGGCTTGTTCCAGGGTCCTCCAGGATGGGGAGCCCGAGTGTGAAAGGCCCCAGATCTGGGGCAGAGAGTTTGAGTTTTATGTTGAGGGCAGAGGGTAGCACTCAAGGCTTCAGTGCTGGGTGATGGGTATGTTCTAGCTTCTGTTTTGGAGGCAGATCTGCCTGGCTGACATGGGGAGGGTGAGTGAGGGGCAGGGTTTGGAGGTAGGGAGACCAGGGAGGAGGGCTGGGGCAAAGTTGGGGTGGTGGCAGGTGGGAAAGGTGAGGAAGGCTCCAGGGTAAGTTATGAGGCTGAACTGACAGGACTGGGCCACTTGGGGGTTTGGTTTTGGGTCAAGGTGGCCTGAAGGAGGTACCTGTGAAACAGGCCCAGAGATTTTTTTATTTTAATGGAAAGCAGACCCTTATGTTACCCTGCTCAGAACCTTCCAGTTTTTTCTCACTAGAATACAGTCCAGACTCCTCCCCGTGGCCCACAGCACCCTGTGGTGTCTGGCCTTGCTGCCCTTCAGTTTGTCCCTTGCACCGCCAAACATGATCTTACCTCTGGGCCTTTGCCAGTACTTCCGCCTAGAATTCTCTTCTCTTCAGTGCACCTTTTCATCATTCAAACCTCAGCTAAAATGTCACCATGCTCCCTAACTGAAACATGACCCCACTACCCTATTAACTCCCCATTTCATCACCCTGTTTGATTTTCTTTAAAGGCTCTGTTGGTATCTGAAATTACCTTGTTTGCTCACTGTGGATTTCCCCCACTGGAGTGTAAACTCCATGAGGGCTGAGAGCTCATGTGTCCTATTCCCTGATGTATTTCTGGTGCATGGAATGGATCCTGGGACATGGAGGCGTTTGCAGCAGGCAGGTGGACTAAGGGCTCTAGAGCCGGGGAGAGGTTTGGGTGTAGATCAGGAGATGCCAGTGTCACGATGGGGTGAAAGATGAGTGTGAGAAGAAGAAGGGTAGAAGGCTGAGGTTGGAACCTGGTGGGGGAGGGGGGTAGCCATGTGCATGGCGCAGGTGAAGCAGAGCACTGTAGGAGGGAGGCTGAGAAAGGGCAGGAGGAGGAACGGCGTTGCGTTAACCATGGAGAGGTTTGGGAGAGAGAAAGTACTGATCATTCACCTAAAGGCCACGGGCGGGTCAAGTGGGATGAGGCAGGAGAAGTGATGTTTGGTTTCACATCCCAGATCCAGTGTGGGGGAGGGAAGGAAAAATATTTCTAGAAAAGAGTACAGCAGTGGGAGGAGCCTGGGGTTGGAGAGGGGAAGGTGCTAAAGGTGGCAGGTCAGGGGTGGAGCTGACTGAGGCTCTGTGCTGAGGGGAAGGAGCCTGTAGAGAAAGCAGGTGGGAGAGGGAGGTCTGAAGAGGTGGGGTCGCAGCCTTGGGCTTGGGCCAGAGGGGCACTCTCCCTCTGAGACTAGATGTCCTGCCCGGGTTCAGGCAGCTGCCCTCGATATCCAGGGCTCTTCCTAGTACGGAAATGAGGTGGGATACTGGGTGGTGTTTAGAAGGCCTAGGCTGGTGCCACTCTGCTGATACGGGGCTGAATTGGGATTCCCTGTCATTTAGGGGTCTTTGGCTGTGAACTACAAACGTACTCTGCCAGATAGAGGTTGAAAGGGTGGGACGGGAGTGAGGCGGCAGTCACAGAGTTGCAGGGCAGCAAGAGGACCAGACTTGGGAGGGGGCAGAGAGGATGCCAGGAGCCTGGAACCCTAACATAGGCCTGGGGTGAGAACAGAGGCTCAGGAAACAGCTGCTGCCACTTGGTGGGACTGTTTTGGCCATCCTCTGCTCCAATTCTGAGTTCCAAGAAGGGGCCCGCCTTCGTCTGTCTTAGGGCTGGGGACGGTTCAGTCTTCCAAGCTGTGTCCTGTGGGAAGAAACACTGAGATGCATTCTTGGGAAGATTGAAAGGACCCTGAATGTAAATTGATATAGCCACTATGGAGAACAGTATGGAGGTTCCTTAAAAAATTAAAAATAGAACTACCATATGACCCAGCAATTCCACTACTGGGCATATACCCTGAGAAAACCATAATTCAAAAAGAGTCATGTACCAAAATGTTCATTGCAGCTCTATTTACAATAGCCAGGACATGGAAGCAACCTAAGTGTCCATCAACAGATGAATGGATAAAGAAGATATGGCTCATATATACAATGGAATATTACTCAGCCATAAAAAGGAACAAAACTGAGTTATTTGTAGTGAGGTGGATGGACCTAGAGACTGTCATACAGAGTGAAGTAAATCAGAAAGCGAAAAACAAATACCATATGCTAACACATATATATGGAATCTAAAAAAAAGAAAAGAAAAAAAATGGTCAGAAGAACCTAGGGGCAAGACGGGAATAAAGATGCAGACCTACTAGAGAATGGACTTGAGGATACGGGGACGGGGAAGGGTAAGCTGGGACAAAGTGAGAGAGTGACATGGACATATATACACTACCAAACGTAAAATAGATAGCTAGTGGGAAGCAGCCGCATAGCAGAGGGAGATCAGCTCGGTGCTTTGTGACCACCTAGAGGGGTGGGATGCAGAGGGTGGGAGGGAGACACAAGAGGGAAGAGATATGGGGACATATGTATATGTATACCTGATTCACTTTGTTATAAAGCAGAAACTAACACACCATTGTAAAGCAATTATACTCCAATAAAGATGTTAAAAAAAAAAAGAAGAAAGGACCCTGGATCCCATTTACAGCCCTTTCCCCTCTTTCTCTCTTTCCCCCTGGCTTCCTGAAGACCCTGAGCAGTAGTGGGGAGGGGGCTCTGCTGGGGGTGGGAAAGGATGCTGGTGCCCCAGCCCTCAGCTCTTTGCTGCTGCTCCTGCAGGTGCTGGGAGCCCTGTTCCTGGCCATTGGTCTCTGGGCCTGGGGTGAGAAGGTAAGGTGGTGGGGTAGGGTGTGGGGCTGCTCTGGGTCAAGATGGTGGGAGGGCCAGCTCCCCCCATTTGCCTCTGCTCGCCCTTCACAGGGTGTTCTCTCCAACATCTCGGCGCTGACAGATCTGGGAGGCCTTGACCCTGTGTGGCTGTTTGTAGTGGTAGGAGGCATCATGTCGGTGCTGGGCTTTGCCGGCTGCATTGGGGCCCTCCGGGAGAACACCTTCCTGCTCAAGTTTGTGAGTGCCCTCCCACTGGGGACCCCAACCTCCTCCCACCCACTTCTTGCATAGTTCATGCTTAATAATGATAGTTTTATTATTATGTTATTGTAACAATAATCACTAGATTTGTATTCTCCACGTTTATAGTATCCTTTCTGTTGTACGGGACCGAAACCTAGTGGCCTAAGCTAAAAGGGCCACTAAGAAAGCCCAAGGGCGTGTTAGCTGCCAGCGCATTTGGATCCAGCAGCCACCACAGTGTCACTTGTCCTAGTCGCTCTGTTTCTCAGCTCTGTCCCTCTGGGTTGGCTCCAGTCCTCTTGGGGTGGAAAGATGTCCGGGAATGGGTGGGTGCTGGCTTCAAGCTGCCCTCCCAGGAACTCCTGCTGGAGGCTGAGTGAGGCTCTCCCTTCCCAACCATTCTGCCCAAGTACTTCAACTGCATCTCCTTAGTCCTGATTGGCCGCCTCTGGACCAATCCCTGTGGTCCCAGGGGAGGTAATGCTCTGATTGGTGGGATCTTGACGCATGCCCAGTCCTCTGTGTGGGAGTGGGAATGGGGAAAGAGGTGGAGGTGGCTCTTGTGTAGCAGCAGAAACTGAATGTGTGTGTGGAGAGTGGTTTCTCAAAGACAACAGGGTAGGTAAGAACAGCACTATCTTTTTTCATCATAAAACAATACTAACATGATAGAAGGTGGGGACTCTGGGCTGTCTTGGGTCAGGGTGCAGGAGGTTGGAGCCCCACCCAGTGGCAACCCCAGACCCTGTATCTCTGACCCCCACTGTCTGTGTGCCCCCAACCCCAGTTCTCCGTGTTCCTTGGCCTCATCTTCTTCCTGGAGTTGGCAACAGGGATCCTGGCCTTCGTCTTCAAGGACTGGATTCGAGACCAGCTCAACCTCTTCATCAACAACAATGTCAAGGCCTATCGGGATGACATTGACCTCCAGAACCTCATTGACTTTGCTCAGGAATACGTAAGTCCAGCATCCAGCTCTGACCACATGCAGGAGGCACGTGCTGGACAGATGAATGAGGGAGAAAGCTCCCTGTGTGCTGGGTCTGTTCCCTCGCCCACCAGGCCAGGCAGGCCCCAAGGAAGCGAGCCAGGAGGGCCCCTGTCTGAGAGGAAGCCAGCCACTCGTGATCTCCATGTGCCTAGCCCTGCATGGTCACAACATTGGGGAACAGAGGCCAGAGGATCCAAACTGGCAGCTCCTAGGCCAGGCTTACAGAACACTTAAAGGAGGAAACGTGGCATAAAAATATAGATTTCTTCTTCTACTAAACTGGGCCCACAGTATGGGCTGGTGCTACATTGCCACTGCTCCCTTTGCTGGTAGAGGGACTGTTTGCCCCGTCCCCGCCACTCTATTTTATTATACCTGTCGGCCTTCTTCCCTCATTTATATTATTCGTTTGGCCTCTGAACATATTCGAGTTTGAGACCTGCCCCCCAGAAGCTCTGCCCTCAAGCTTGCAAACCTAACCCCTGTGAAGAAGCAGTCAGTGAACAGTTCACAAAATCCTAGACACCTCCCGCCTGCACATTCTCACCCACTCACACACGTAGTCACACACACTCAGAGTCATACTCCTTTGGTGCCATCCACCCCAAGAACTGCTCTGGGATCCAGAGGTGAACCAGAGCCGGTGCCTGCTTTGAGGAGCTCTCAACCCAGGGTAGAAGTAAACAGAGAGGCAGGTGGTTAGGATGTGATTTATTTGTTCATTCAACACAGAATTGTTATGGACCTATTCTGTGCCAGGCTCTGGGCTAGGGGCTGGGGATTCAGAGGTGAAAAAAGCTGGGACCTGTGTTTGTGGGGATGGTAGTCTGGGGGAAGAGACAGATGATAAAAGAGCAAAACAAACAAATGTGTGTGTGTGTGCGTGTGTGTGTGCGTGTGTGTGTAGAATTATAAACTGTGGTAAGGGCTGAAATGGGGAAGCTCGGAGAAGGCGAAGGCCTCTTGGGGGCAGCCTTGGGAGAGGAGAAGGCCTCTCAAGACCAGCCTTGAGCTGGTCCCTTGAGGGCCAGCTTTTTAGCAGCCTGTGCCATGTCAGTGAGTTAAGGCTGTGTGCTCCTGTCTCCCCACTAGATCATGAGCTCCCTGCTTCATTGCAGCCCCACGATGTGCTGGGTAGGGGTAATGGTGATACAGGTGCTGACAGCAGCATCTGTAATGTGGAATGGGATCATTGTGAGGGTGGCAGGATTGCCCTCCTGTCCCGGCAGAGAGGAAGAGAGAAGGTCTTCTGTAAAAATCGCTGGGGCAAGTGTGGGGAGACAGGTCACAGATGTGGGGTTCAGTGGTGCCTTTCCCCACAGGGTTTGTTGAAACTCGAACCCCTCAAGGTGGCCTGGAGGAAGCCACAGTCCTTGGGCCACCATCCCTGCCCCCTCCCTTCCTTTTCTCAGCCTCTCTTGGACTAGGGGACAAGCTCAGGAGCCCCTTCCTACTCCACCCAGCCCCCACCAACCCAGGCAGGAGCCTCAAGCTGCTCTGGTGGCCCTGGGCCCAGGCCTGGCCTGTCTGTGGCAGAGCTACCCGCCTGCCTGGCTGCCTCTAGGCCCCCTCCCGGCCAGCCCAGCCCTGTCTTCCTGCAGCCTGGGCCTGTCCCCAAACAGGATGGGGCTCCTGGGCTGGGCCTGGCTCACCTGGGGTTCTTCTCCCACCCACTAGTGGTCTTGCTGCGGAGCCCGAGGGCCCAACGACTGGAACCTCAATATCTACTTCAACTGCACTGACGTGAACCCGAGCCGGGAGCGCTGCGGGGTGCCCTTCTCCTGCTGCGTCAGGGACCCTGTGGTGAGCGGGGCCTGGTGAGGATGGGTGGGCCTCGCAGTTCGCAGGCCCAGTCTGGGAAGAGCCCATCCCCAGGCTGGCTCGACTCCACCCTGCTCTGGGGGCTGTGGATGTGGATGTGGGGGGAGGTCAGCTTACATAGGAGTAGCCCTGTGGGCTGGGGAGTTTGTGTCCATGGGCAGTGCTGAGGCCTGTTGGCTAGGGACTGCTCCTCTTGGGCCACCATGCTGGGGTGGCAGGGTTGGGGGTTCTGACCCTTTTATGGCTTTCTTTAGAGCAGAAGCTTCTCTCGGTGACACCCCTCCAGTCACAGTGCACAGGGACAACAAGGGCCAGGTTTCTTCCCATTCTTATAAAACTCGAGCAGTCAGGGTTCCTAAAACTGAAGCAGTTCAAGCTGGTGTTGTGGCCATGCGCCCTGGCATCAGGGAAAGAGGTGCACGGGTCCCAGCCAGCCTAGCTTAAGGAGCGGTGGACGCAGCGGAATCCACTGTTCCATCTGCTTCCCCTGAGACCCCATGGATGCCCCCCCCCCCCACTGAGTTGCTCACTGGCCTGTTTCTTCTCAGGAAGATGTCCTCAACACTCAGTGTGGCTACGATGTTCGGCTCAAACTGGTGAGAGGGGAGGGGACAGGGCTGGGGGCAGCTGGGGGCCCTGGGATCGGAAGGGGGGGTCCCCTTTAGGCTCTAAAAGGCCTCAGGGATTCGGGGGAGGGGATGCTGAGTCCTAGGAGGCACGCGGGGCTTGGTACTGCCAAACACAAGGCAGTGGACTCCACTAGAGGGAGAAAACAGTAAGACATGGATAAAGAAATACGAACAATAATGTGACAATTTCAGCTAAGCTTGGAAGAAAATAAAATCAGAGAAGTGATGGGATTGGGGCAGGGCAGTCAGGGAAGGCCTCTCGGAGGAGAAGGCATCTGTGCTGAGACCCCGATGAGAAGGCCCTGTGGTGGAGCTCCAGGCTGCAGGCACTAAGGTGTAAGGTCCTGGGCGGGGCTGAGCTTAGCAAGCTGGACTGAGATGGGGCCTGCAGTGGTGGTGGGTGGGCTGAGCTGAGCCTGGTGCCCATCTGTCCCTAGGAGCTGGAGCAGCAGGGCTTCATCCACACCAAAGGCTGCGTGGGCCAGTTTGAAAAGTGGCTGCAGGACAACCTGATCATCGTGGCTGGGATCTTTGTGGGCATCGCCCTCCTCCAGGTATCACTGTGGTCCTGCATGCCCTCACTCTGCCCTTTACAACCTGCCCTGCCAGTGGCCTCTCCCTCACCTGCTCTCCGTCTTACAGATCTTTGGTATCTGCCTGGCCCAGAACCTCGTGAGTGACATCAAGGCAGTGAAGGCCAACTGGTGAGGCTGCCTCGCTGGCCATGGCCACTCGCCTGGCTGACCCAGGGACCCCCCCCCCGCAACTCTCCCCATGATGGGCAAGGCTGCAGGAGGTGTTTCTGCTTGGACCTGAACCCCACATGGGGCTTGCGTGCCTCTGGGCTGTGCACCTATGGAGAGAGCTGCATGGCTCTGCCCGGGCTGCCTGTCCTGTAGCTGTGTGCACGGAGGGTGGGTGTGGCCAGTGGGTGTGCACAGGGAGCTGCCATCTCAGCTGTTGTTGGGTGGTTGGCTCTCCAGGGGACTAGGAAGGGCACAGCTAAGAGGGGGCAGGCCAGGGGGTGTGGGTTTGGGGCCTGCTGTTGCGTGGGACACAGCCTCACGTATCTCAGAGCTCTCTCCACTAGCTGTGACCTTCACCCTGCCAGGAGCCCACTTCAGCCTCAATGTCTCAGACTCTAAAATGGGTCCAAGAATTTTCTCTCCCTTGCTTGCCTCTCAGGATCAAACATGATGATGGCTACAGACTACTCAAATAAACAAAACCTTGAAAACCACTGGCTTCCGCCCGGCATCTTGAAGGTTCTGTCAGCTGCAGGTTCTCAGCAGAGCTCTCCATCTTGGGCCCCAGCCTGGAGCCATCCGCCAATGTGTTTTCTTGGCCTGGGTAGTATATACATTTGAGCCAACCTGTAAAACTTGGTGTATTTCACATAAAAGTCCAGACCCCCAGCTTCTTGTGAAGATTGGCCATCTGGCCACAGCAGCTCTTGGGACATCGTCTCCTGGGACATGTGCTTCCTGTTCTCTGAGGGACCCACCTGGCCTGTGCTGCTCACCCTGTAGGTTGGGGTTGGCCTCCCCACTGCTGTAGGGTTTTTCCCTGCAAACACTGCGAGGCTGCCGTGGGCTAAGCCTGGGGCGAGGCACCAGGATGTGAAGAATGGGGAGGCTGGACCCTGCCGTGAAGAGGCCACACAGCCTAGGAGGAGTCCAGCCACACTGGAGACTGAGATGGGTGCTCAGGAGAGTGGCTGAGGGGTGGAATGGAGATCAGGAATGTTTGGGGAAGGAAGTAGTTGGAAGTTGAAAACTTGGCACACATGGGGTTGGGGGGAGCCTGCTTTGGGACCCACGGTGGTTGACGCGGGCTCACTTGGAATCAAATCGAAACTCTTCATGGAGGCCTGCAGAGCTGCCTCATGGCCACCAGAGGGCGCACCAGCAAGCTTTGCCTGGGTCTGGCTGCTTCGTCCACACCTCACTCTGGTACAGCCAAGTGCCTGGTGTGTCCACCCAGCTTACCAGTGCTTTGGGTTCAGGGAATTTGAGAACTTTGAAAGGAGCAACTGGCTCAGACTTGTGAAGTCTGCTGCTCTCAGCTCTGCCTCTTAGCTGCATGAAGGGGTGTGTGTAGAGTGACTGCCGCACCCATCCCTAGGGTGCCCTTTGTGGATAAAAGGGGGGATTTGGGCTGGTTCACAGATCTCTTACTCAGATGCTCTTAAGGTTGTATAAATGAATGAAGTAGGCCTTTGACTTGTGAGATCTTTGCAGTGCAACTGACTTTCCTACTGTTCCTGAAGACTACACAGAGAGACATTGCTTTATGATGAAAAATATTTGGACCATCAAGTTGATAATGGCAGCTGACCTTGAGGTACAATAGAGTGGTGGGGACTGGCAAAGCACAGGTCCCCATCTGAAGTTGGTGGTTGTCATTTAGTTGTGGCTAATTGCTATAAAGTGGGAATGCAGATCTAATGTCAGAAATCTGGAGAAGCCAGAGATCCAGGCTTTTATGTGAAATATTCCTATTTTTAAGGTGTTGACAACTAATGAAAAAAAATGCTGCAAGCCCAACAAAAGAGGAGGGAGCCAGCTTTGGCCCCTGTGTCACTACGGTTCCCTCTGGGATAATCACCCATTGGGGTCCTGGCTGCTGTGCCATTCAGGGGTGCTGGGAGCTGCTGCCAGGAGGGGAGGGTGTGGGGTATGCAACCAGCATTGTAGCTCCCAGACACAGGCTGGACAGTGTCCTGGGGTCCCTGACAGGTACCAGTGGAGTACAATAAATGCAGCTCACAATATTGTGCACGTCTTGAAATTCTTAATTTCACAAGCTTTTAGTTTTCATTTTCCCCCTCAAACCTCACAACCCCCTTGTGAGGTGGAGACTCTTCTCCTGATGAAGAAACTGGGCTCAGAGAGGGGAGCGAGTTGCCCACCACGCAGCTGGGGGAGGCACCCAGATCTGAGCCTTCTCGCCGGAGTTCTGCACCAGACCCGTCCTGCCTTTCTGATGCATTTGGGTGACACCTGCACACTTGAAGTGTGAACCAGTAAGGGACAGCAAAGGATCGTTCCCCAAGCATGAGTTGAGCTTCCACACAGGGGCCGGGGATGTAGAGGAGAGAGAAGGGCAAAGTCCCAGCCCTCGTGCTGCATTCTCGTGGGGGAGACACAAGTAGGCAAATAAGCATTTTTGTTAGTAATATAATCTATGAAGAAAATAAGAGTGATGAGCTAGACAGTGATGGCTGGAATGCCTGTGAGAAGGGACCCCTTGCTGGGGTGGTGGAAGAAGTCCCATATCTGGGAAACTCCAGGGGAACAGTGTTTCAGGTTTTGGTACCAGCTGCCCTAGAGGCCCTGAAGCTGGGTAGGCTTGGCATAAGGGAGGCTGGGGTGCTGGAGAGGTGCGAGTGAGTGAGGGGCAGAGGGCACGGACAGAGGGAAGTGGTGGAACCAGGATATATTTGGAAATAGGACTGATGAGATGCATGGGAATGACTGGAAGGAGTAGTCGTGAGCTTGGCTGCGGACCCAGAGTTCTCCAAAGCTCAGTTCTGCTACAGGACATCCATCCATCCATCCACTCAGGCCCTGGCTGGAGGCTGGGGTTGCTGAGGCAGCTCAGACTTGCCCTTCCCCTCCCAGAGCCCATGGTTTCCTGGTAGAGGTAGTGGTGCAATGTGTATGTGGTGACGAGCACATGATGATCACTGCACGTGGCGTTTCATGCTGGTGAGAGACAAATCTTCTGTCCCCAAAGGAGAACTTGGAGCAGTTATTTTCCTTGGACTGAGGAGCCCTTACCCAGATGGGACCTCTCCGGATGTGTAGAAAACACAAGGAAGCTTATAAGCTACCTACTGCCCATCACACTAGGATCCCTGGGACATGGGGACCAAGGTCACCCTCCCACCCACCGTCAGGGACACTGGAGGTGACAGGGGTGGGCATTGTCTTGCAGCCTGGGAGACCCTCAGGAGCCACGGGCCTACCTAGTCTAACCAGAGGAGAGGCTGCCAGCAGCTCCCCTATCATCTTGGCAGGAGGGCATCTTCTGATATCAAGCTACCTTGTGCGTGGGGGGAGGACGGGGGAAGAACTGGAAGGGACAGATTGAGCCGGACCATTGAGCCCTTGGATCTCTGGACGAGGAGGTCAGATGGGCTATGGAGTCCGGGGCCAGGGTTCACTTCCAGAGGGTGGCTGGCGCATGCCTTGGAAAGAAACACTCCTGGCGGCCACCAGAGGGCACCAAAGCGCAGCCCACGCAGGCAGCAGAGTCAGCTGTGGGCAGAGAGGGGCTGTGGGTCGTTGGAGGGAGGTCCGCGTGGCTAAGCAAAGACATGCCACCTTCCAGAGACCTGGGGGCCCACCCTGTTGGTACCAAATCCAGACCTTGCCACCCTCTGCTTTATTCTCCGAGGACTTAGAGCAAATGACACTGCCTGCCCCACAGATGCCTCTCCCGGTGCAGTGCTCAGGGAGACCTGAGCCCACCTTCCCATCCCTGAAGGCGGTGATGTCTGCCAGACAGAGCTGGGAAGGGGGTCACTTTCTCTAGGAGGTTGAAGCGACATGCTCCAACGCATACACCTCCATTCGCTCATTCAGCCAGATTTACTGAGCACCTAACTGTGTGTCAGACGCTGTGGTGGGCACCCGGGATACATAAGGGAACAAAACGAGACCCCCATCCTTGTGGTGCTTACAGTCCAGATCAGGGTTGGCAACCTTTGTCTGCAAAGGACCAAATAAATATTTTAGGCTTTCAGTTCATACAACCACTCAACTCTGCCTTTGTAGCAGAAAGCATCTCTTGACAAGACGAACGAATGGGCTTGGCCATGTTCAAATAACATTATGTGGACACTGAAATTTGAATTTCATATAATTTCCATGTGTCACAAAATACTATCCCTCTTTTGATTTTCAACAATTAAAAAACATAAAACCATTCTTTTATATATAGCTCTGGAGCTGTGTAAAAACAGGCAGTGGGCCAGATTGGCCTCACACACAAGCTGGTATAGCCGTCCCCCACTGCCCCCTCCCCCCAGGAAGGGAGAAGACCAGGCACAGCGAGCCTCACTGCTGTGGAAATATGAGTGAGCAAGGGGCCTTGGGAGTGTAGGGGCTAGGTCAGGCCTCGGCACTAAAGAGGGTGGTCAGAGGGAGCCTTGATGAGACAGCAAGATAGAGCAATGCCTTTTTATATTAACTTTAAATCATTTTGGTAGCACAGGTAAAAATAGGAACCCAGTCTACTTAAAAAATGGATGACTCTGAGGTCCCCTTACTGCCCTATTCTATTCCCCTCTCCTCTCCCTGTGATGTTGAAGCTGTGAGCTATAGATCCCTCTGGACCACTTACATTTTAAAAATTTCCTCCTCATATTATGCACTCAGAGACAGTGTTCAGCATCGTGTGTATGTGTGTTAAGTGGCGGGATACTGTCCGCATCTTGCTGGGCTAGCTTTCCCCCCACCGCTCCCCACACACACACCAGTGATGTGTTTTGAAGACAGAGTCACATTTGTGCATGTAAAGCTGCTTCATTTCTCCACTTCGGGGGTGTTCCCTGCGGGGATAAGCCATGTTTTGCCTCTCCATCCCCTTCCTTGACTGTCCATGGATAGTGGACAGTCAAGCTCTTCCCACTTTGGGGCTCTTTCCGCCACAAGGCTCTGGTGAGAGACACAGCCGGGCCTCCTCTCCTGGGGTTCCAGCTGGAGCAGCCTCTGTTCACTGCACAGGACGAGGGCTACAAGGGAGGGTGGCTCGAAGTCGGGGCTGATGGCAGAGGTGGGCCCAGCAGGTCCCTTCCTGTGCCTAGGGGCATCATTTCTGCTCCTCAGCCCAGGCACCGGCCTGGTAGGCTGCATTACCACAGATCTGGGACCTGGAACTCAGCCCATCAGAAGTGTGAAAGCCACACAATTAGTCCCTTGGCACTGTGAAGGCTGTTGCCACGGTAATGCCTCCCTGGTCCCTCGTGCAGCCATGCAGATAGATGGGGACATCAGCCTCCTGCATACAGAGGGGCCTGCGCTGTGGCCTGAGAGAGGGTCCTGCCCTTGATCGAGGCTGTTATCTTAGGCTCCTGGAGGCCTGGATGCACCTGGACACCTGAGTCCTGCTTCCAGGAATGATCCTCTAGGAAGTAGCTTTCGAGGTCTGCCTCCCACTAAGGCCAAATGCTCCCCAGGCTGCTCCAGCATGCCCCATCCCTAATCTATGGGCATCTCCTGGGAATCATGCCTTGCGGGGGAGTCCCAGCAGAGGGACCACATGGAATTCCAGCCAGCTCACCCATCAGCCAACATTTGCCAGGTACCTTTGTGTGCCAGGCTGGGAATTCTGCAGTGGCTCCAACACAGTGTCTGCCCTCAGGGGGCTCATGGTCTGGTGGGAGATGCAGACAGGTGAATCACCAGTCTTCATGAGTGATTTATTTGTTTGAATAGATGGTGCAGGCATGTGGTTAAAAACTGTAAACTGAGTGGAAGTCTCTGTGCAAATCTTCCTCTCGCCCCTGTCTCCCGGTCTCCTGCCCCTCCCCGGAGGCAGCCACTGCTGTCAGCCCTGTCCACTTCCCTGGAGATGGTCTATGCATTCAAAAGCAGATCTCCTCAAGAAACAAAGCCAGCCAGAACCCAATCCACATCCTGCACCACTGGCGGCCTCTGTCTGCATTTTTCACTGACCAGCATTTCTGGGAGATAATTACATATCAATATGTACAGATCCACCCAATGCTTTTCAACAACAGCAAACCCATAATAATAGCAAGAACTTATACTTACTCTGTGCTGGACGCTCCTCTAAGCACTTTATTTATATTAACTGATTGACTCCCCGCAATAGCTTGGAGATGGGTGCTCTGCTTATCTCACTCCACCGGCAGGAGGTTGGGGATGCCCATTGTGTGACGTGGCCTGAGTGACTCTCACCACCCCCCTGATGGACAATGTGGAGGACATTTCCAGGCAGTGAGCACTCTGGTACTTTTATCTTTGGGCACTTGTATCTCAGACGATGAATGCTTGGAAGTGAATGGCTAGGTCAAAGGGCAGGTACATTTTGAATTTACATAGCTATTGTCAAATTACCCTCTGAAGAGGTCACACTCGGTTACTAAGGTGGCACCTGCCCCTCCTGCTCTGGCAGCGAGGGCTAGCACTGCCTTTATCCACCTTTTCTATCTTTGCCAATCTGATAGAAGAAAACCATCTCTTCTCATGGTTTTCCTTTGCATTGCTCTTATGAGAGAGGTTGAGTGTCTTTTCAAACAGATCAGTACAATCTGGTAGAGTCAGAATTACACAGAGCGAGGTCCAAAGGGGCTAGGAGCCAAGAGGCTGGAGTGGTTTTTCTGTCAGGGGTAAGGGTAGAGGTGGTCCAGGAGCGTTGCTGGTGATGACATCTGCACTGGCCCTTGGGATATGGGGTAGACACAGGGAGGGCATTCTTGGTAGAGGGGAGGGTCCGAGCAAAGGCTCAGAGGGCTGGGCAGCAGGGACACCCGAACAGGCCAAGCCTGAGAATGCACCTCTTCTCATCAGTGTCACCCCTACTCCCTGAGTCCCGAATCCCCAGCCAGGCTGTTTCTTCTGCTCCCACACACAGCTTGAGCTAAACCATGGTTCCTGGGGTCTCTGCCCCAAGGGAGCATCTTCCAGGGACCCTAGAGGGGACCTGCCCCACCAAGCACTTAGTAAGTAGCCTCCCCTGCCCCTCCCACCCATGCCCACCACCAGCTGGGTGTGCGTACATCCTCATTAGAACGGTTCAGTGGCCAGTACTGGTAATTGATCTCCCTCCAGCCCAGTATGGACAGTAGCTAATGGGAATGATTGGGGAGGGAGTTGCCGCTGAGGGACGCTTACTCGGAGGCCCGCACATGGTGGAGAGGCAGGCAGGAGATGGAGATGCAAGGCCTTCAAGTCAGCTGGGAAGTCTGCAGCTGCCTCTGCCCACCCCTCCAGGCTGCCATCCGACCCTCAACCTGACCCTGGGGCAGGATTAGCACACAGGTGGGCAGAGGGGCTCTGGAATTCAGCTGCCTGCTGGGGTGGAGGCAGGGGCCAGTCTTGGAGGTGGGATTGGAGTTCTGGGAGGGCATCCTAGGAAAGCTATGAGTGCTGGGGCCCAAGGTAAGGCAGGGTCCCCAGTTAGTCGTGTGTGGAGGAGGGACCAAGACACTCCAAAACCGAATTGGCCAGCCATAGATTCCATCGTACAGTCAGTCAACAAATATTTATTAAGTGGTTACGGCGTGCCAGGCACTGGGTAGCTGCAAAGTGACCAGAACAGTCAGGATCTTCTTCATGGGCGGGGAGATGGACAGTAACTAGGAAAATACTTCATGTGGTAATAAATGGTGATAACTGCTCAGAAGAAAATAAACAGGGTTACATGACAGGGATGCAGGATGGAGTGCTACTTTAGGAAGAGGGCTGGGGAGGCAACATGTGAACTGAAACCTGAATGGTGACAAAGAAAAGCACTCCAGGACTTCCCTGGTGGTGCAGTGGTTAAGAATCCGCCTGCCAGTGCAGGGGACACGGGTTCGAGCCCTGGTCTGGGAAGATCCCACATTCCACACAGCAACTAAGCCCATGCGCCACAACTACTGAGCCTGCGCTTTAGAGCCCGCGAACCACAACTACTGAAGCCCGAGAGCCTAGAGCCCATGCTCCGCGACAAGAAAAGCCACCACAATGAGAAGCCCGCGCACCTCAACCAAGAGTAGCCCCCACTCGCTGCAACTAGAGAAAGCCCGAGCACAGCAATGAAGACCCAACGCAGCCAAAAATAAAATAAATAAAAATAAATTTATAAAATATAAGTAAAATAAAATAAAGTGAGGTGCATTTAAACAAAAAAAATCAAAAGAAAGAAAAGAAAAGCACTCTAGGCAAAGGGAACAGGCAGTGCAAAGGTTCTGAGGCAGAAATGAACTTTGGGTGTTTGAGAAAGAAGATGGAACCAGTGTGACTGGAGCAAGTCCAGTGAGGAGGAGATGAGCTGAGAAATCGGCGGCAATAAAGTAAGGACGATCATGGTCAAGGCCAGAAGCCCAGTTGCCAGGTGTGTGGGGTCATGGTGAATGGCTCCCCTTTCCTGGTGGTGTTGGCCACATGCAAAGACAGAGAGAAAGGTCTGCCCTGGGGTCAGCATGGCCAAGGAAGTCGGGCTTGGGAAGACCCCTGTCACTCTCCGGTCATGTGCCTGCAGACTGGGGAGGGGCAGACTTTCAGTGGTGTCAGGGCCAGCCTCAGCCTGACCTAGAGGAGGCACAGAAGCCTCGCTGGCCATTCTGGGACAAGGTATACTGTCTCTGCTGCGTGTACGGCACAATGACATTCTGCATCATCTAACTTCTGGCTGACTTGAGCTACAACTCAGGTAACCCTTCCAGCAACTAACAAATATATTAATGAGTGTAAATGTTAAAGGATAAAGCTTAATAAACTCCCAGAAGCAGGTTGGAGTCAGCCTGGCAGGCAAGCAGGAGCACTCTAGAATTCTTACAGAGTTTTAGACATAAAACCCATGTATGTTTTTTATAGGCAATGTAAGCAGTTTCCATGGGTTAATCTTGACTGTTCTCTTGATTTTTGCCATGAGTGCCGACTTCACTGTAGAATGCCCAAGTTACTGTTCCTGTGGGGTTGAGGCATGTCCTGGACCCACAGTGGGCAGGTGTTTGCAAACCAGGAGAGGGGATTTCACATGAAAGAACCACTCAGACTAGTACTCATTCTCTAAAGGCATGTTCACACGCCCATATCCTTGCTGAGATTGTCCCCGCAGCCTACAATGCCATTCCCCTCATTGAGGCTGGTCAGTTTCTCACATCCTTGAAGGAACTACTCAAATGCTCCTTTAGCCCCTGCCTCCCCTCTCCTAGAGCTTAGTGTAGTATAGCTTTTGGATTACAGAAAATATGATCTAGAAAAAGCATTTGATAAATTTTAAATCAATTTATGCTTATTTTTAAAATCACAATTTCTTAGCAACTAGAAATAAAAGAGTTCCTTTAACCTGATAAAGGGCATCTACCAGACATATAAGACAAATGTTATACTTAATGATGAAACATTAGTAGCAGGAATTGGACAAGGATGCCTAGTATTGGCATTGTAGTGGAGTCCTAGCCAATGCAATAACACAAGAAAATAAATAAATGTAAAGAACAGAAAGCAAGAAGGACTTCCCTGGTGGTCCAGTGGTTAAGACTTCGCCTTCCAATGCAGGGGGTATGGGTTCAATCCCCAGTCGGGAAGCTAAGATCCCACATGCCTTGGGGCCAAAAAACCAAAACATAAAACAGAAGCAATACTGTAACAAATTCAATGAAGACTTTAAAAATGGTCCACATCAAAAATCTTAAAAAAAAAAAAAAGAATAGAAAGGAAGAGACAGGGCAGGGACCATCTCTTTCATCTTGCTTCCAATTAAGCAGATACTTAATAAATGTTTGTTAAATTGAAGAAAAATTCAGTGTGTTCTCAAAGAAGTTTCTTGAAGGAGGCAGGAGCAGAACTGATCCTCTAATAGCAAGAGTCAGAGAAAATTCACTGGTGCTCATGAAGTTCCATCATCATGGTGCTGCCAGAAAGATAGAAGTATGATGTTTCCCTGAGACCAGAAGTGAGTGAGAGAGCTCTTGGGATGCCAGGAAAAGACTTAGTTATGTCCAGGAAAAGTAGCTCTGGCTTAAGGCAAATTGGGTGTTGGGTACCTACTGTCTCTGCCTGGTCCCTGTCTCTTCCCCCATCTTCTGGAAATAGCACCTGAGTTATCTTTTGGGGAGAAATCTCCCCCACCCTCAGTCCGTGTTCTTCAAGGGGAGTAGGAACAGAACCCAGGCCTGACCAGTCAGCATGTTCCATCCCTTTGGCTGTGGAGGGTTGGCAAAGGACATCTGTTCCTGAATGTTTGCTGATAACAGAGATACTCCCTCTCCTTGGTGTTCTGGGTCTACTGGTGACCACCTTCCTGCCCATGGTCCCAGAGTGAAGCTGACACAGAGAGAGTCAAGAGAGGGAGATCAGTCTTGGCCTGGTGACCATACTTGATCCCTAGATCTAGTCATGTCTGATGGCAGAGCTTTCCTGCTCTTTCCAATGACACGAACAAATAGCACCCCGACTTTTTTTTTCAATTTTTAAAACAGTTGACTTCAATAAAGTACATATTTAAAGTGTGCAATCTGACCAATTTTAACATGTATACACCCACGAAATCATCATCATAATCAATAAATGAACACCCCAAATCATCATCCCCAAAGTTTTCTCAGGATTATTTGGAATTCTTTTCTCCTGTCCTTCTCTTCACCCACAAGAAATCACTGATCTACTTTTCCTCATTATAGATTAGTTTACATTTTCTAGAACTTCGTATAAATAGAATCATACAGTATGTCTGGCTTCTTTCATGCAGCATAATTATTTTGAGATTTATTCATTTTGTTACATGTATCAATAGTTTATTCCATTTTATTGCTAAGTAATATTTCATAGTGTGGATATACTATTCACCTGTTGTTTCCAGTTTTTGGCTACTTCAAATAAAGCTGCTATGAGGGACTTCCCTGGTGGCGCAGTGGTTGAGAGTCCGCCTGCCGATGCAGGGGACACGGGTTCGTGCCCCAGTCCGGGAAGATCCCACATGCGACGGAGCATCTGGGCCCGTGGGCCATGGCGGCTGAGCCTGCGCGTCCGGAGTCTGTGCTCTGCAACAGGAGAGGCCACAACAGTGAGACGCCCGCGTACCGCCAAAAAAAAAAAAAAAAAAAGCTGCTATGAAAATTTGTGTATAAGTCTTTTTTTTAATTGAAGTATAGTTGATTTACAATGTTTCAGGTGTACAGCAAAGTGATTCAGTTTTATATATATATATATATATATATATATATATATACACATATATATGTGTATATATAGATACATATAGTCTTTTCCAGATTCTTTTCCTATAGGTTATTACAAGATATTGAATATAGTTCCCTGTGCTGTCCTTGTTTTTTTTATCTATTTTATATATATTAGTGTGTACCTGTTAATCCCTCTCCTCCCTTTCCCCTTTGGTAACCATAAGTTTGTTTTCTATGTCCTCCCCTGCCCCACTGCTCTGCTTTTTGTCTAAGCTGATTTGAGTTGGGTTTCTGTCACCAGCAACCAAAAGAGTTCTGACTGACACAATGGGAATGAGAATGTCTGGGTGGGAGAAGCTGAAGGTCTGCATCATACATGCTGTCTCACAGGGGTGAGGTTTGGGGGGGGCAGTGCAAACAGCTTCCAAATGGAGCCCAAGTCAGCATCCCTGCCTCTTCCTTTATTCTGTGCTGACCCTTCCAAGGGGGCTGGCCCCAAGATCCCAAGAAGAATGGAAGAATGATCAGATATCATTTTTGGTAAGTCGTTTTTATAAACTCAACTTCATTGAAGTAAAACTTACAAACAATAAAATGCACTCATTTTAAGTGTATATTTCAATGAGTTTTACAAATGCATTGCCCTGTGTAACCCCCATAACAATTAAAATACAGAACATTGTCATCACCCAGAAGGTGCCCCATGGTCCTTCCTGGCCAGTCTCTGCTCTTCCCCCAACCAGACAACTACTGACCTACTTTCTGTCACTGCAGGTTAGATTTTTTTCATATACAGTCAGTCCTCAGTATTTGCAGATTCCATATTTGAGAACTCACCTACTTGCTAAAATTTATTTGTAACCCCCAAATCAACTCTCGTGGTGCTTTCGTGGTCATTTGTAGACACACGCAGAGGGGTGAAAAATATAATTCATATGACGCCATTCCCAGCTGAGACTGAAGAAAGCAAGGCTCTGCTTTTTGCTTCAGTTCCCACTGTAAACAAGCGTTCTCTTTGCAGGTTATTTAGTGCTGCGATTTTTGCATTTGTTTTTGTTTGTTTGTTTTTGGTGGTGGTTTTGCTGTTTAAAATGGCCCCAAATGTAGTGCTGAAGTGCTGTCCAGTGTTCCTCAGTGTGAGAAGGCTGTGATGTGCCTGATGGAAAAAATACGTGTGTTAGATAAGCTTCGTAGAGACGTGAGTTACAGTGCCTCTGGCCGTGAGTTCAATGTTAATGATTCAACTATATGTATTAAATAAAGTGTCTTTAAACAGAAACACACACACAACAAAGTTATGTATTGATTGGCTGACGCACATGTGACCAGAGGCTTGCAGGAACCTAACCCTGTGCGTATTCTCCCAGGAGCGATGGTTCAGACTCACAAATTCAGTGTTTGCAGTGACTTTATAGAAGAATGAACCTCTGTGTTTGAGATCACACAGAGGCAGCCTTTTGAGTCTGGCTCTGCCACTCAGCATAATGCTCTGGAGATGCATCCACTTCGTTGTGCGTAGCCATAGTTGTCCCTTTGCTGCTGTGTAGTATTCCATCATGTGGACACACAGTTTCTTTATTCATTCACCAGTTGATGGAGCATCTGGATCGTGTCCAGATTTTGGCAATTATGAATAAAGCTGCTATGAACTGTATGAACGTACAACTCTTTGCGTGGACATATGTTTTTATTTCTATTCCAAGTATTTTCACATGAGCAAATCAATGTCATAGTTGCCTAATCCTTACAATAACCCTGACAAGCAGCCTCATTTTATACACAGGAGGATAGGAGCTTAGAGCTTGGTGGCCTGCCACAGGTCACACAGCTCACAGCTCCTGCCCCCCAGCCAGGCTGCCTCTTCCCTGGTGGAGACCTGAGGGTCCCTAGTCAGTGTTGGCCCCATGCTGGGGTTGGAGGGATCTTGGCTCTGTCACTGTCTCTCCATGGGCCTTGGGCTCCCCAGCTACAAAATGTGCAGTTTCAGTCCCCTCCAAGGAGCCCTCGCTCTCCAAGTCTGTGATCTTTACCCTGTGGGGAATCTGAACAACCGGGCCGGGCCCAAAGCAGCCCTTGGGAGGCCAAGCCAGGCAGGAACCAGAAATTCAGAGTCTGGGTGGCTTGGCTTATTAGCTTACGGTACTTGAGCTGCCCGAGTCCACGCCTCTTGCTAGAAGTAACAGTTCCAGTTTTTTCTCTTGGGGATTCTCCTCCTCCATCACATGCAGCCTAGTGGGGACTGTCCTTCAAGGCCTTACCCTGGCCAAAGGAGGATTACCTGCCCGTCTCTGTGCCAGGGCTTTGAGTCCCGAGCAGAGGGAGGCCTGACACAGGGACGGATAAGTGGCCTGAGCAGGCTCTGAGCTGCTGTTGATTCAGTAAGCTGCCTGACAACTTCCCAGGGCAACCCGGGAACTTTCTGTTGCCTGTAATCAGTGAGCCCTGCACACCATGATTGCTATTCCCCTCCCTCATGAACCTGCAGCCTTAGTGCGGGCTTGGCTCTCAGGAGACGCTTCCTCTGGATTTCCCTTGGCTTGAGGAAACCCAGGAGAGGGCGTCATGTATTTGGGAGCGAATGGCAGAGGAGGGGTCCCAGGCTTGGGGAGAACTCCCAGACTTGGGTCCTGACTTGTCACTCTCCCTCTGGGGCTCATCATCCTTATCTCTAAAAAGGGCACCCCTACCCCTGTTTCATTCATTGTCAGCAATCCACTTCCTACGTGCAGGCGCTGTCCCTGGTGCTGGAGAGATAGGGTGAGGAGATGACTCAGATAGGCCCCTGCCCTAAGAGGGGACAGACAATGAGATGTCACAGTTGGGAGAGATGATGGAGCAAGTCCCAGTGCCTTGGAAGTCAGCTTGGGGCTTTGTCCAGACCTTGGTCAGTCTTTGGACCAGAAACTGACCTTGGCTACCTTGAGCAAGGGGATTTGGAAGGAAAGGACAGAAATCAGGGCAGCACAGCGGATCTAAGCAGTGAGACCTTCAGGTAAAGTCTCTTCAGGGGGTGGCCATCAGAATGAAAAATTCTGCTGAAGAGTCAAAATCACAGACAGGGGTCTGCCTAGCCTCACGGGCCTGTGTCAGTACCCACCAGGGTCTCTTGATTGACAGCCGCCAGGACTCCCTGTGGTGGAGAAGGGCTGAGTCCTCAGGAGCTGCTCCCTGCAAAGTGGGGGAGACACAGGGAAGGCAAAAACCACCAGTGTCCCCTGGTTGTCAGGCAAGGGCTCATAAGAGGCACCGAAAGTGCTGGGGGAGCTGAACTGTAAGCACATAAGGGTTTGGTATGTCAGGGCTCAGAAGGGGAGGTGGCCTCACCTGCCCCCACCTACGGAGTGACCGCCCTTGGGCAGGGCTTCCCGTCTGAACCTGGGAGGGCTCCATGCGTGTTTGGTAAATGCAGGTGGAATGAATGAAACTCTGCGCACGTGCCTAGGTCGAGAGGGTGCTGCAAAGCCAGACCCACGTGGCCCCTGCCTCCCAGGATTGAGTCCAGCAGTGGAGACAGATGTGCCCTGGACTAGAGATAGAACAAGACATGGTCACTGAGGCGTGTGGCGAGTGCCAAGGGAGTGTCCGGCATGGGTGCTCAGCCTAGACAGGAGGTCAGGGGCTCTCAGAGGAGGTCTGCGTGGGAAAGCTGAGAGGGTGGTTGGAAGACTGTGGCAGAGAGGGAGCGCATTCCTGGGGGACCCTAGTGTTTTGTTCTGGGGCCTGGCTCTGCCCTGTGGGCCTTAGAGGGAGTGGGGGGTATGGGCAGACAGGTGCAAAACTGTCCAGTGGGTGAGCTGGGTGGGCGGGGCAGGGGAAGGAGGTTGGGTGTGGGAGCATGGGAAGCCTCGGACTGGGGGAGAGGCGCGAGGAGACGGGGGCTGCAGTTCCCTGCCGGCTGCAGAGGACACCCCAAGGTTACCTTGGCCTGTGGCTCCGCGGCTCGAGCCACTGCCAGCGGTGACAACGGCGAACCAGCAGCCTCTCCGAGTTTTATTATCATTCAAATGAGGACGTGGATAGGTATTTCATTTGATTGGTAGAATAATAGGAGCCATTTATCTACCTCCTCTCAACCTTTCATATCTGTTTCACTATTTTATGGGATCGCATACATCATAGTAAAGGCAAAAATGTATTTTTTTCCCCCTGACTTGGCTCTGGGTGGGGGGGCAGCAGGGATGGGAAGGCGGCTCTCAGAGTGGCTGGCAGGAACTCAAGGAAATGAAATCGAAAAAGACTATTACCGGTGACAGACAGTTACATCGGAAAGGGAATAAGAAACTCCCCAGTGCGGGCGTGGATGAGGAGTTTTAAATGGAAGATGTAACAGCCTCCAGCTCCGGGTCCAGCTAGAGGGTGGGACTGCAGGAAAGCCTTAGGGATGGGGGCAGGCGGGGAGCCAGGAGCGAGGCTGGCACAGGGGGCATGTGGCCCAGCTCTTGGAATTCTTTGTCTCTCTTCAGCTATGATAAATTACACATGTCATACAAGGATCAATTCTCCTTTTGAAAAAATTAGAACATTCCAGGTAAAATCCACTGTGACCACCAGTCCCAACCCCACCCCTTCCTCCCCTTCCCCAGAGGCAACTACTAAGGATTTTTTTCCTCTTGAGTTTACAAATATACAAAGATACCTTAAAAGAGGTAGTACTCTTTTGTGGATTTGTTTTCCTTTCTTAAGTGGTATCGTACTGCATCATGCAGCTTCTTGTGTTTTACACTCAATATGTTTTCAAGCTCCGTGTGAGTAGACCCACGTGGGTCTCGATCCTTCCTGGAATTGCCAGGTCGTTCTCCCTTCCATGACTAGCCTGTCTTTTAGCCACCCAGCGACCCCTTGACGAACACTTGGGTGGCTCCCAGCTTTTCACAATTACTAACCACGTTGCAAGGCTCCTGGCACCTGGGCCAGTTTCTTGAGGGCAGGTGAGCAGTGAGCTCACTGGTGGAGAGAGGCATGCTTTTTCAGGTGGAGGACGTCGGATGGATCACTGCCCAAAGTGTCCCCACTGTGGGGCTCCAGCCGACTGCCCCCAACAGCCCCCACCTCCTGGGTGACGGCGAGTGAAAGTGCATGGAGGGTCATGTCTTGGCTAGAGGTGGGCGGCAGAGCAGGGAGCATCAAAGACCTGGATGGACTGGGCATCAGGGTGGAAGGGAGGAAGCTGACCCCAGAGCTCCAGGCGTGACCCCACAAGGTAGGGGCTGGATTCCAGGCAGGCACGCAAAAGGCCATCAGGGTTGATGCTGGACATGATGGTGGGGCCACAGGCAAGTGCTGGAGGGTGGGTAAGGGCGGAAATCAGAGGGCACTGGGTGGGTGGCAGGGTAGCTGGCCAGCAGGGCCAAGGAGAACAGCTAAGGCGAAGCCAGAGTCTGTGGACAGTACCAAAACACAAGGCAGGGGGTGGGCAGCACAGGCATAGAGGGGTGCTCCAGGGACCCTGGCTCCCTGTGGGCAGCACAGAGACACGAGGGTCCACGGAAATGTAGGAGACCTTAGCTCAGGCCCATGGATGTGGGCTGAGGCTCCCTGCTTGGGCCCCATCCATAGGACAGCATTTGGGGCCCTGCCCTCAGGGATGTGGGAGGGGCAGTTAGGGGAATGGGGGCAGCAGCCTGGTGAGAACTAGGCTCTCTATCCTGGGAGAAAGACTCAGGTTCCAGAACTCTATGGAGTCCAGTTGCAAAGATTACAAGGGAGAGATGCTCTAAAAAAAAAAAAAAAGACACAGCTTTTTGAGGTATAATTCACATACCTCATACTTCATCCATTTAAAGTATACTATTCTGTGGTTTTTAGTATATTCACAGATACATGCAACTATCATCACAATCAACTGAGAACATTTTCATCATCTCCAAAAGAAGCCTTTTAGCTATCATCCCCATGTCCCCCCAGCCCTAAGCAACCAGTAATCTACTTTCCATCTCTGTAGGTCCTCCCGTTCTGGACATTTCGTATGAATGGAATCACACACTATGCAGCCTTTTGTGTCTGGCTTAATTCACTTAGCATAATGGTTCATTCATGCTGTGACATGTGTCAGAACATTCTTTTTATGGCTGAATAATATTTCATCGTATAGAATGACCACATTTGGTTTATCCATTAGTCAGTTGATGGACATTTAATCGTTTCATCCCACGTTTTTTGGATTATTATGAATAATGCTATAAACAGTTGTGTACATGTTTCAGCATGGACACATGTTTTCATTTCTCTTGGGTACACACCTAGGCGTGGAATTGCTAGGTCACGAGGTCATTCTGTGTATAGGAGCTGCTAGACGGTTTTCCAAAGAGGCTGCACCACTTTACATTGCCACCCACAGTGGGTGAGGGTTCCGATTTCTCCACATTTCTTGCCAACGCTTGTTATTGTCTAATTTTTGGATTCTATCCATCCTAGTGGGAGGAATTGCCTTTTGAGGCAAATTCAGAAGCTGATGGCACAAGCTTGGTGCACCTCTGGGCTCCAGGACCCTCCAGAGATTCCCCAGCTCTCTCCTGGGTTGGCTTCACCTCAAGCAGACCCTGGCAGCATAAGACAGGTTCAAGCCACTTCCTGAGCTGACCTTGGAGCCTCCTTCCCTCAAAGGCTCCAGAAAGGCTCTATAAGTCAAGGTTCTCCAGAGAACAGAACAAATAGGATGTATATAAATAGATATAATTTGCATATTTATTATAAGGAAATGGCTCATGTGATTATGGAGGCTGACAAGTCCCAAGATCTGCAGGGTGAGTTGCCAAGCTGGAGACCGAGGTGGAGTTCCACTAGTCTGAAGGCTGGCAAGCTCAAGACCCAGGAGGGGCTGATGTTTCAATTCAAGTCTGCAGGAAGGAAAAGGCTGGTGTCCCAATGCAAAAGCAGTCAGACAGGAGGAATTCTCTCTTCCTCGGAGGAGAGACAGCCTTTTTGTTTTTTCAGGCCATCAACTGATTCAACAAGGCTCACCCACACTGGGGAGTGCAATCTGCTTTACTCGTCTACTAATTCAAAAGTGAATCTCAATCGTAGGGAAGATGGTGGAAGAGTAAGATGCGGAGATCACCTTCCTCCCCACAGACACACCAGAAATACATCTACACGTGAAACAACTCCTACAGGACACCTACTGAACGCTGGCAGAAGACCTCAGACCTCCCAAAAGGCAAGAAAGTCCCCATGTACCTGGGTAGGGCAAAAGAAAAAAGAATAAACAGAGACAAAAGGATAGGGACGGGACCTGGACCAGTGGGAGGGATCTGTGAAGGAGGAAAGGTTTCCACACACTAGGAAGCCCCTTCGCGGGCGGAGACTGCGGGTGGCGGAGGGGGAACGCTTCGGAGCTGCTGAGGAGAGCACAGCAACAGGGGTGCGGAGGGCAAAGCGGAGAGATTCCCGCACAGAGGATCAGTGCCGACCGGCACTCACCAGCCCGAGAGGCTTGTCTGCTCACCCGCCGGGGCGGGCAGGGCTGGGAGCTGAGGCTCGGGCTTCGGTCGGAGCGCAGGGAGAGGACTGGGGTTGGCGGCGTGAACACAGCCAGCAGGGGGTTAGTGCACCACGGCTAGCCGGGAGCGAGTCTGGGGAAAAGTCTGGACCTGCCGAAGAGGCAAGAGACTTTTTCTTCCCTCTTTGTTTCCTAGTGCATGAGGAGAGGGGATTAAGAGCGCTGCTTAAAGGAGCTCCAGAGACGGGCGCGAGCCGCCGCTAAAAGCGCGCACCCCAGAGACGGGCATGAGACGCTAAGGCTGCTGCAGCTGCCACCAAGAAGCCCGTGTGCGAGCACAGGTCACTATCCACACCTCCCTTCCGGAGAGCCTGTGCAGCCCACCACTGCCGGGTTCCCGGGATCCAGGGACAACTTCCCCGGGAGAACGCACGGTGCGCCTTCAGGCTGGTGCAACGTCACGCCGGCCTCTGCTGCCGCAGGCTCGCCCCCCACTCTGTACCGCTCCCTCCCCCCGGCCTGAGCGAGCCAGAGCCCCCGAAGCATCTGCTCCTTTAACCCCTTCCTGTCTGAGCGAAGAACAGACGCCCTCCTGCGACCTACACGCAGAGGCAGGGCCAAATCCAAAGCTGAGCCCCGGGAGCTGTGCGAACAAAGAAGAGAAAGGGAAATCTCTCCCAGCAGCCCCAGAAGCAGCGATTTAAAGCGCCACAATCAACTTGACGTACCCTGCATCTGTGGAATACATGAATAGACAACGAATCATCCCAAATCAAGGAGGTGGACTTTGAGAGCAAGATTTATGATTTTTTTCTCCTTTTCCTCTTTCTGTGAGTGTGTATGTGTATGCTTCTGTGTGATATTTTGTCTGTATAGCTTTGCTTCCATCATTTGTCCTAGGGTTCTATCCGTCCATTTTTTGGTTTTGTTTTGTTTTTCTTTAAAAAAATTTTGTTTTCTTAATAATAATTTTTTATTTTTATTTTTTAATGCGGTACGCAGGCCTCTCACTGTTGGTGGCCTCTCCCGTTGCGGAGCACAGGCTCCGGATGCGCAGGCTCAGCGGCCATGGCTCACAGGCCCAGCCGCTCCGCGGCATGGGGGATCTTCCCGGATCAGGGCACGAACCCGTGTCCCCTGCATCGGCGGGCAGACTCTCAACCACTGCGCCACCAGGGAAGCCCTATTTTTTTATTTTAATAACCTTATTTTATCTTACTTTATTTTATTTTACTTTATCTTCTTTCCTTCCTTCCCTCCTTCCTTCCTCCCTCCCTCCCTCATATCTTTCTTTCTTTCTTTCTTTCTTTCTTTCTTTCTTTCTTTCTTTCTCTCTCTCTCTCTTTCTTCTTTCTTTCTTTCTTTCTTTCTTTCTTTCTTTCTTTCTTTCTTTCTTTCTTTCTTTCTTTCTTTCTTTCATTTCTTACTACTTTTTCTCCCTTTTATTCTGAGCCATGTGGATGAAAGGCTCTTGGTGCTACAGCCAGGAGTCAGTGCTGTGCCTCTGAGGTGGGAGAGCCAACTTCAGGACACTGGTCCACAAGAGACCTCCCAGCTCCATATAATATCAAATGGCGAAAATCTCCCAGATATCTCCATCTCAACACCAGCACCCAGTTTCACTCAGTGACCAGCAAGCTACAGTGCTGGACACCCTATGCCAAACAACTAGCAAGACAGGAACACAACCCCACCCATTAGCAGAGAGGCTGCCTAAAATCATAATAAGTCCACAGACACCCCAAAACACACCACCAGATGTGGACCTGCCCACCAGAAAGAAAAGATCCAGCCTCATCCACCAGAACACAGGCACTACTCCCCTCCACCAGGAAGCCTACACAACCCACTGAACCAACTTTAGCCACTGGGGACAGACACCAAAAACAACGGGAATTATGAACCTGCAGCCTGCAAAAAGGAGACCCCAAACACAGTAAGATAAGCAAAATGCGAAGACAGAAAAACACACAGCAGATGAAGGAGCAAGATAAAAACCCACCAGACCTAACAAATGAAGAGGAAATAGGCAGTCTACCTGAAAAAGAATTCAGAATAATGATAGTAAAGATGATCCAAAATCTTGGAAATAGAATAGACAAAATGCAAGAATCAGTTAACAAGGACCTAGAAGAACTAAAGATGAAACAAGTAACGATGACCAACACAATAAATGAAATGAAAAATACTCTAGATGGGATCAATAGCAGAATAACTGAGGCAGAAGAATGGATAAGTGACCTGGAAGATAAAATAATGGAAATAACTACTGCAGAGCAGAAAAAAGAAAAAAGAATGAAAAGAACTGAGGACAGTCTCAGAGACCTCTGGGACAACATTAAACGCACCAACATTCGAATTATAGGGGTTCCAGAAGAAGAAGAGAAAAAGAAAGGGACTGAGAAAATATTTCAAGAGATTATAGTTGAAAACTTCCCTAATATGGGAAAGGAAATAGTTAATCAAGTCCAGGAAGCACCGGGAGTCTCATACAGGATAAATCCAAGGAGAAATATGCCAAGACACATATTAATCAAACTGTCAAAAATTAAATACAAAGAAAACATGTTAAAAGCAGCAAGGGAAAAACAACAAATAACACACAAGGGAATCCCCATAAGGTTAACAGCTGATCTTTCAGCAGAAACTCTGCAAGCCAGAAGGGACTGGCAGGACATATTTAAAGTGATGAAGGAGAAAAACCTGCAACCAAGATTACTCTACCCAGCAAGGATCTCATTCAGATTTGATGGAGAAATTAAAACCTTTACAGACAAGAAAATGCTGAGAGAGTTCAGCACCACCAAACCAGCTTTACAACAAATCCTAAAGGAACTTCTCTAGGCAAGAAACACAAGAGAAGGAAAAGACCTACAATAATGAACTCAAAACAATTAAGAAAATGGGAATAGGAACATACATATCAATAATTACCTTAAATGTAAATGGACTAAATGCTCCCACCAAAAGACACAGATTGGCTGAATGGATACAAAAACAAGACCCATATATTGGCTGTCTACAAGAGACCCACTTCAGACCTAGAGACACATACAGACTGAAAGTAACGGGATGGAAAAAGATATTCCATGCAAATGGAAAACAAAAGAAAGCTGGAGTAGCAATTCTCATATCAGACAAAATAGACTTTAAAATAAAGACTATTAGAAGAGACAAAGAAGGACATTACATAATGATCAAGGGATCAATCCAAGAAGAAGATATAACAATTGTAAATATTTATGCACCCAACATAGGAGCACCTCAATACATAAGGCAAATACTAACAGCCATAAAAGGGGAAATCGACAGTAACACATTCATAGTAGGGAACTTCAACACTGCACTTTCACCAATGGACAGATCATCCAAAATGAAAATAAATAAGGAAACACAAGCTTTAAATGATACATTAAACAAGATGGACTTAATTGATATTTATAGGACATTCCATCCAAAAACAACAGAATACACATTTTTCTCAAGTGCTCATGGAACATTCTCCAGGATAGATCATATATTGGGTCACAAATCAAGCCTTGGTAAATTTAAGAAAATTGAAATTGTATCAAGTATCTCTTCCAACCACAACGCTACGAGACTAGATATCAATTACAGGAAAAGATCTGTAAAAAGTACAAACACATGGAGGCTAAACAACACACTACTTAATAACGAAGTGATCACTGAGGAAATCAAAGAGGAAATTAAAAAAATACCTAGAAACAAATGACAATGGAGACACGATGACCCAAAACCTATGGGATGCAGAAAAAACAGTTCTAAGAGGGAAGTTTATAGCAATACAATCCTACCTTAAGAAAGAGGAAACATCTCGAATAAACAACCTAACCCTGCACCTAAAGCAATTAGAGAAAGAACAAAAAAAAAACCCCTAAAGTTAGCAGAAGGAAAGAAATCATAAAAATCAGATCAGAAATAAATGAAAAAGAAATGAAGGAAACAATAGCAAAGATCAATAAAACTAAAAGCTGGTTCTTTGAGAAGATCAACAAAATTGATAAACCATTAGCCAGACTCATCAAGAAAAAAAGGGAGAAGACTCAAATCAATAGAATTAGAAATGAAAAAGGAGAAGTAACAACTGACACTGCAGAAATACAAAAGATCATGAGAGATTACTACAAGCAACTCTATTCCAATAAAATGGACAACCTGGAAGAAATGGCCAAATTCTTAGAAATGCGCAACCTGTCAAGACTTAATCAGGAAGAAATAGAAAATATGAACAGACCAATCACAAGCACTGAAATGGAAACTGTGATTAAAAATCTTCCAACAAACAAAAGCCCAGGACCAGATGGCTTCACAGGCGAATTCTGTCACATTTAGAAAAGAGCTAACACCTATCCTTCTCAAACTCTTCCAAAATATATCAGAGGGAAGAACACTCCCAAACTCATTCTACGAGGCCACCAACACCTTGATACCAAAACCAGACAAGGATGCCACAAGGAAAGAAAACTACAGGCCAATATCACTGATGAACATAGATGGAAAAATCCTCAACAAAATACTAGTAAACAGAATCCAACAGCACATTAAAAGGATCATACACCATGATGAAGTGGGGTTTATTCCAGGAATGCAATGATTCTTCAATATACGCAAATCAATCAATGTGATAAACCATATTAACAAATTGAAGGAGAAAAACCATATGATCATCTCAATAGATGCAGAGAAAGCTTTCGACAAAATTCAACACCCATTTTTGATAAAAACCCTGCAGAAAGTAGGCATAGAGGGAACTTTCCTCAACATAATAAAGACCATATATGACAAATCCACTGCCAACATCGTCCTCAATGGTGAAAAACTGAAAGCATTTCCACTAAGATCAGAAACAAGACAAGGTTGCCCACTCTCACCACTCTTATTCAACATAGTTTTGGAAGTTTTAGCCACAGCAATCAGAGAAGAAAAGGAAATAAAAGGAATCCAAATTGGAAAAGAAGAAGTAAAGCTGTCACTGTTTGCAGATGACATGATACTATACATAGAGAATCCTAAAGATGCTACCAGAAAACTACTAGAGCTAATCAATGAATTTGGTAAAGTAGCAGGATACAAAATTAATGCACAGAAATCTCTGGCATTCCAATACACTAATGATGAAAAATCTGAAAGTGAAATCAAGAAAACACTCCCATTTACCATTGCAACAAAAAGAATAAAATATCTAAGAATAAACCTACCTAAGGAGACAAAAGACCTGTATGCAGAAAATTATAAGACACTGATGAAAGAAATTAAAGATGATACAAATAGATGGAGAGATATACCATGTTCTTGGATTGGAAGAATCAACATTGTGAAAATGACTCTACTACCCAAAGCAATCTACAGATTCAATGCAATCCCTATCAAACTACCACTGGCATTTTTCACAGAACTAGAACAAAAATTTTCACAATTTGTATGGAAACACAAAAGACCCCAAATAGCCAAAGCAATCTTGAGAACGAAAAACGGAGCTGGAGGAATCAGGCTCCCTGACTTCAGACTACACTACAAAACTACAGTAATCAAGACAGTATGGTACTGGCACAAAAACAGAAAGATAGATCAATGGAACAGGATAGAAAGCCGAGAGATAACCCCACGCACATATGGTCACCTTATCTTTGATAAAGGAGGCAGGAATGTACAGTGGAGAAAGGACAGCCTCTTCAATAAGTGGTGCTGGGAAAACTGGACAGGTACATGTAAAAGTATGAGATTAGAACACTCCCTAACACCATACACAAAAATAAGCTCAAAATGAATTAAAGACCTAAATGTAAGGCCAGAAACTATCAAACTCTTAGAGGAAAACATGGGCAGAACACTCTATGACATAAATCACAGCAAGGTCCTTTTTGACCCACCTCCTAGAGAAATGGAAATAAAAACAAAAATAAACAAATGAGACCTAATGAAACTTCAAAGCTTTTGCACATCAAAGGAAACCATAAACAAGACCAAAAGACAACAATCAGAATGGGAGAAAATATTTGCAAATGAAGCAACTGACAAAGGATTAATCTCCAAAATTTACAAGCAGCTCATGCAGCTCAATAACAAAAAAACAAACAACCCAATCCAAAAATGGGCAGAAAACCTAAATACACATTTCTCCAAAGAAGATATACAGACTGCCAACAAACACATGAAAGAATGCTCAACATCATTAATCATTAGAGAAATGCAAATCAAAACTACAATGAGATATCATCTCACACCAGTCAGAATGGCCATCATCAAAAAATCTAGAAACAATAAATGCTGGAGAGGGTGTGGAGAAAAGGGAACACTCTTGCACTGCTGGTGGGAATGTGAATTGGTACAGCCAATATGGAGAACAGTATGGACGTTCCTTAAAAAACTACAGATAGAACTACCATACGACCCAGCAATCCCACTACTGGGCATATACCCTGAGAAAACCATAATTCAAAAAGAGTCATGTACCAAAGTGTTCATTGCAGCTCTATTTACAATAGTCTGGAGATGGAAACAACCTAAGTGTCCATCATCGGATGAATGGATAAAGAAGATGTGGCACACATATACAATGGAATATTACTCAGCCATAAAAAGAAATGAAATTGAGCTATTTGTAATGAGGTGGATAGACCTAGAGTCTGTCATACAGAGTGAAGTAAGTCAGAAAGAGAGAGACAAGTACTCTATGTTAACACATATATATGGAATTTAAGAAAAAAAAATGTTATGAAGAACCTAGGGGTAAGACAGGAATAAAGACACAGACCTACTAGAGAATGGACTTGAGGATATGGGGAGGGGGAAGGGTAAGCTGTGACAAAGCGAGAGAGAGGAATGGATATATATAGACTACCAAATGTAAAATAGATAGCTAGTGGGAAGCAGCCGCATAGCACAGGGAGATCAGCTCAGTGCTTTGTGACCACCTAGAGGGGTGGGATAGGGAGGGTGGGAGGGAGGGAGACGCAAGAGGGAAGTGATATGGGAACATATGTATATGTATAATGGATTCACTTTGTTATAAAGCAGAAACCAACACACAATTGTAAAGCAATTATACTCCAATAAAGATGTTAAAAAAAAAAAAAAGTGAATCTCATCCAGAGACACCCTCACAGAAACACCCAGAATAATGTTTGACTGAATATCTTGGTCCCATGGCCCAGCCAAGTTGACATAAAATTAACTTTCACAGAGGCTCTCAATGGCCAGCTCAGCCATCTCTTGACTTTCAGTTGTGAGTCAGCATATTTCCTCTTGTGACTGATAGTCACAGTGGGGCTTTGGCCACTTGGAACCAAAAGACACCTGACTGAGGTCATCAGTACTCTCAAAAGGTTCAGAGTCCAGGAGACTGCTGGGGCCTTACTCACTCCCTGATGTGAGTAAGCAGATGAGCCTGCTGTCTGGAGTCTGCAGTTGTTCCTCTGAGTTGGGAGCCCCTACGAGGGGCTCCTGTTTCCATTAATTAAACCTAGACCACTGCTTCTTCGGATTCCCTCTCTCCCTGGGGGTCTCTCCCTCTGATTCCTGCTACCCACCCCTCAGGGATCAGTGGCAAGTGCTGCCCCTTTTTATGTCCTGGCTCCCGTGTGAATAACCTTTTCCCTGGGTCCCCTGTGCACAGTTTTGTTACTGCTGGGACTTAACAAAGGTATAAACACAGAGAAGCCAAGAAGCCTGCGTCCGGCCCAACAAGATGGGCTCCTCCAGCTCCGATATCAGCCCCTGGGCCTTGGTCACCAACTGTGGCTGGTGCTCTCAAGTTCCTGGTCCGCTTGGCCTCTAGGTGGCGGGCAGGGCAGCTTTTCTGGCCTCTGCCAGGAGCTCCCCACTGGGCGTCTGGCTGCCTTGATAGGCCTGCCCCACAGGGAGGGACCCACCTCTATAGCTGCCCCCACCCCCATGTGTGGCTCTCAGCACACAGTGTCACTAGAGATGGCCTTGTCTCTCCCAGGGTTGTGGCTTCACCCCAGTCAGCCTGAGGTGGATGACACTGTGACATCTTCCCCAGCGAGGGCCAGCGAGGGCCAGCGAGGCCTGCAATGCCCTCTTTACTGTATCACACTCCCACCACCCACAGCAGCCAGACCCGACCTGCAGGATGCAGGCTATGCGGAAGAGCAGAGAGAATCAAAAGTAGCTAAATCTTAGCTTTTGAGCTCCCAAAGGCCCAGGTCCCATCATAAACAGTAAACTTGGAACAATGCCTGCCAGCGCATTTTTGGTCACCACAGATACGTGAGGTTAAAAATTCTGTCTGGCTGGGAAAGAGAGAGAGTGTAAGGAATGAAATGAGTGAGCTGGGCCCTGCTGGGGCTGTTCTAGGTCTGGAGGAGGGAGGGGAGGGAATCCCTGAAGCAGGGCAGCTAGGAAGGATTATACCCCCAGCAGAGCTGAAGATCTGATTGCAGGGGGCACCTGGCTGAGCGAGGCCCCCAGGTCCCCTGTGCCCTGTCTTGGCCCTTGCAAGCAGGGACCAGATGAGGACACAGACACCTCATCGGCTGCCAGCACTGAAGGGAGATGACAGCCAAGAACCAGATGTGCCCGTGTATGTCTTGGGGGTGTCAGCAGGGCAGACACCAACCTATGACCCATCTGCCAACTACCTACCCACGTTGTGATACCACCCACATTCACTGGAATCGGGGACCAGGAGACAGGGAGGGGGAACTCCGAATCAACTGAGTATAAACACCAGTCGCTGAACTGACCAACACTTATTTTCTTCTGCTGGGCAGGAAATGGGGGTTTGCAATAAAGAAGAATACAGATAATAGGAATGTAAGGTTGTGGTTTGGGCACACTTGGGTTAGTGGCCTGAATAGTCATACCCACAACCCATGGCTTAACTCAGGACTGGGGCCACAACAGGAGCTGGTGCTGAGGAAGAAGGAAGAAGGCAGACAGGGGAGCTGGGCGAGCTGCTGGTCAGAGGAGAGGACAGGCCTGGAGGGGGCTGCCACGACAGAGGGAAGCATCTTGTGTAGGCACGGGGCGGGCTATGGAGGGGTAGGGGCAGGGGAAGGGGGGTGGCTCAGCAGGCTTGGGAGCACAAATCAGCTCCAGGGTCCCGAGCAAGTCCCTAAGCTCTCTGAGCCTCCAGGTCCTCACTCAAAACAGGGCGGCCTGCCAATCCCGCCTGACCCACATCTTTCCCCTGTGCGACTCTCATCTGGGAAAACCTCATCTCCCAGTAGTTCCGGCAGGGCTGACCCTGGCCTCTGTTTCAGGCATGGGTATGTGATCTGGGCCTGGCCGACAAGACTATGTTCTGGCACCTTTGCTGGAACTATTGCTAAAGAGAAGCTAGCTCTCCTGGGGTGGTGAGCATGAGTATGCAGCTTGGAGCTGCTGCGGGGCCTCCATAAAGAGGTAGGTTTGTCCGAGAATGACTTCAACTCAGAGGAAAGCAGAGCTGAAAGGTGAAAGAAACAAAGTCCGTCTCAGTCAGCTCAGTTGCTATAACAAAATGCCATAGACTGTGGCTTGAACAACAGACATTTATTTCTCATAGCGCTGGAGGCTGAGAATCCACCATCAAGGTGCTGACAAAGTAGAGAGAGAGAGAGGGACAACCAGCACTCTTGTGCTTCTTCTTATAAGGATAATAATCCTGTGGGATCAGGACCGCATCTTTATGACCTCACTTAACCTTGATTACCTCCATAAAGCCCCTATCTTCAAATACAGTCACATTAGGGTTTGCAGCTTCAACATGTGAATCTTGTGGCGGGGGGACACAAACATTCAGTCCATAACAAAGTCCTAAAAACATGGTTTGCACCCCTAGGTCCAGCTATGACTGAAGTGAGATCTTCCCAAGGACTTTCCAGCTACATAAGCCGTTCCATTCTAGACCAATGTGGTCTGGGTTTCCTCAACTTTCAAGTGAGAGTCCTGTGACAATTGTCATAGATATTACACGTGTCTGTGCTTAGCACACGACATATGTGGAAGAAGTATTCATTTGGTCCCTGGGGAAAAGGCTCAAGTGTTTAACGTGGGGAGGGGGAAGCAGTCAGGAGAGAAAGGGGGGAAGACAAGGAAGGGCAAATCATGGGAGGGAAGGAAGGATTCAGAATGGCAAAGGACACAGGAAATGTTATTTGGAGGGAAAGTGAGAAGAGAGAAAACAAACCAAGACTTGTTGTTGGAAATGTTTGGTTCCCAGCAAATTAAGTTCCTGTTTGCTGTGTGGTGTTGAGTGATGAGAGTCTTTGTGGAGGCAGGCACGTGGAGTGGGCTAGGGGTTGTGGGGGCCCATGAGGCCACGAGGCTGGCGTGGATGTGGAGTCAGGTGGCGTCCGAGGGGGTCACGGTGGGGCGGTGCGGGGCACGGCAGATTGTCCCCTGTCGCCGAGATATCCTTTAAAAGTAGTAAATCAGATCAGGTCTCTTCCCTGCTTTACCTCCTCTGGCCCCTGACTTCCCATCATACAGAATGAAGGGCAGACACCCTCTACCCCGTGCCTTCCTGGGCCCATCGCTGCGCACACCATGCTGCAGCCCCCTGGCCCCACCCGCCGTGCTCCCGTGAGCCATCCCACCTCTGGCCCCTTGCACCTGCCGTCCCTTCCCCTGGAAAGCCTTCTCCACCGACCTTCGCCTTCAGCTCCTTCTCCGCATTTGAGACTCAACCCAGTGTCCCCTCCTGAGAGAGGTCCCCCTGGATGTCCTCCACAGCAGCCCTGAGGCTCCATCACAGGGTTCTGTGCTATTGTTCTCTCAAGCGCTCACCACCATCACATCACTTCCACTTTTGTATCGCCCGTCTCCTCCTCCAACATCAGTGCTGGGACCTCGCCTCAGCTGTGCTCACTGCTGCATCCCCTGTCCCAGGATGGAAACCGCCACAGCGCAGACACTCAGTAGAGGGCCTGCCCGGACCCCAAATGCCTCTTGAGAACTCTGAGCTGAGCATCAGGCAGAGTCTCCAGGTTAGAAACCCAGGTGTGTAAAAATAGTCTCAGGTTTTTAAAAACTGAGCTTAACCTTTTTTTTTTCCATTTTTATTTTATATTGGAGCACAGTTGATTAACAATATTGTGTTAGTTTCAGGTATACAGCAAAGTGATTCAGTTATACATGTACATGTATCTATTCTTTTTCAGATTCTTTTCCCATTTAGGTTATTACAGAATATTGAGCAGAGTTCCCTGTGCTATACAGTAGGTTCTTGTTGTTTTAGCTATTTTAAATATAGTAGTGTGTTCATGTAAAACTTAATCTTATCTTAACCCCCACTACAGTAAACTCAGGATAAATGTAGTCATTTCAAGGTGTTCTTGGTCAATTCTCGGTCTCCTAGGTCACTTGCAAGTTCCTGCTTCTCACTAGGGTTGGAGTCGAACTTAAGGTGGGAGCAGGGCCCACGAAGGGTGGAGACCTTGAATGGGAGCCGAGCTCACCACATCCATGTTGTGTCCACATTCCCAGAGCTCTCCACTCCTCCACACTGGCTGCCCGTGTGGTCCCCAGTCCGGCCAGGTCCTGGGTCCATCCCCTGCCACATGTCCCTTCCCGGCCACTGAGGTCCCCCCATCATGTTTCAGGGCCACCCTGGTGAATTTCTCATTCCAAGAGAAACATTCTTCCTCCAGGGGCACATGGGGACCCTCTGTTCTGCTCCAAGCCTGTCTATACCGACCCCTCCAAAAGGAGTTTCTTGTCTTGCTGGCTGGGGGCCGAGTGGGTTGGTGGAGGTCTCTGTGGGCCTCCATGCTCCCCAGGCCTCACCTCAGAAGTGAAGCACGGTCTTGCTGCCATGGGATCCCCCAACTCCACACAGGCCCAGGTTAGCTTTCCCCACCCCTCCCATCTCACTCCAGGGCTCTCCCCAGCCTGGGGTCTTTCTAACCACCACACACATCTCTGTGTCTGCTGCTTGTGGCATGCGTGTTAGCCTTGGGCCTGCCAGGGCTCCCTGGGGTCCTCAGAGTAAGGAAATGCAGAGAGGAAGGAAGGGCAAGGGTGCCAGGAACAAGGCTCCCCTGCCCCTACCCCCGGCCCGGGCTGGGCAGAACCTTCACTCCAACTGGTCAGGATGGACTCCCAGGGGGGAGGCATCTGAGGGGTGCTGGGTGCCAAGCCTGAGTGAGCCAGGCTCGTGCTGAGGGGTGAGGGGCATGACAGTGGGCTTCATCTTGCTTTAAGTAGCCACAGGACCAAATTGGATTCCTAGTTTCGACAAGATCGAGGCTGCGATGCAGCTCTGCTCCAGGCGTAAACTCCGAGGACGGGGCAGCAAGGAGACCCATCCCCGGCGCCCCTGCAGCCCCCGGCGGAGGGCCGGAGCCCACCCGTCCGCCCCTTTTCACTTCTGATTCCTCTTCAGATATTCCATCTCAGCCTCAGCCTCCAGTCTCCACCTCCCACACTGCATTGCTTAATTCCCCTCTCTCTTCTGCAATTTATTATTAAGTCCGCAGAGCGACTGGGGTGAAGCGCCGCTTCCTGGGAGACGCTACGTTGGAGAAAAGAGACCCGCCTTGGTGGGAGGGGGCCAGCTCAGGGCCAGGGACCAGGGTGGGGATGTCCCAGGGAGATGGCTGAGCCCAGGGGCGTGAGCTCGGTTCCAGGGCAGACTCTCTGGTCAAGCATCACCCACCCAGGGCGGTCTTTGAAGGAGGACATTCTACCTCCGCCGCCCTCACTCCACCCGCCAGGCCCTGCCAAGTCAGGCTCCGAGAGGGTTGGAGCTACAGAGACCCAGCTGCCAAGCAGCCACCCGGCAAGCAGGCCAGTTTTGTGTGGCTCCCAGGGAGGATGGATTTAAAGAAAACCAAGCAGCTTTTAAAAAACAGGAGATTTCATATACATACCTGGATTTAGCTTCTCCTGCAAAACGGGTCAACGCTGAGCTGCTTTCCGCAAGGCCAAGTCAGGCTGCAGTGGAGTTTGGAAAGGGCCTGCATGGGCCTTAACCACAGCCCTCCCCTAGGGGCCTGCCCCACCCCAGGGGACGTCTGGGTTTAGAGACCCCTGCTCAGAGCCAGCTCCCTCCCTCCCTCTCCTCTGTACTGTGCATTTCTGGAGGGCAAGGACTCTCTATTCTCCCTGTATCTCTGTATATTACTCACTGTAATACCCAGCCCAGTGGCTGGCATATAGAGAAGCTGAATAAACACATTTTTAATGAGCAGCTGAATGAATGAGTGAACAAGTGGGAGAGCCCTGCCCAGGGTTAGGAGGTTGAATGCCATTTGAAAAGCTGAGTCTGAACTGCAGGCGAAGGAAGCAGGGGGACAGAGGCTGGGGGCATCCAGAGGAGTCCAGGGCTCTTGGGATGGAGTGGGGATGAGGGCAGGGAGGTCTCCCAGGGGTGGCTGCAAGGCCAAGCTGAGGAATTGAGATTTATTGTTCAATTCCCTGAGCTTAAAAAGAACACAATCTGGGGACCACTCCAGACCCACTGAATCAGACTCTTCAAGGTGGGAGGCAATCTCTGTTTTTAAAAATGTTCTCCCCAGCTGGGGGACATGGAGCCTCAACAGGTGTGGGAACTTGTCCGTGTGGCCGGGAGGTGGTCTTCTGTGCCACAGGTCTGCTGCTGTGTCCAATTCCCTTCCTGCCCCACCTGGGGCTGTGTGTCTCTCTAAAGCCACCTGTCACACTTCCAAGTGGTGGTATGGCCCTGTGTCCATCATAGTCACTCACCACATTTTCAGCAAGTTTTAGAAGGAAGTATTAAATGACTGTGTTTGTTTTGTCCAGCAAAATCCATTTATAAAGTACAGCACTTGTTTAAGAAAAAACAACAGCTATTGACAAAATATAAAAAAATAAATTAAAACAGCAGCTCCTTAAAAGGACCCTGTCCGATAATTTGATTTTTTTCCCCCTTCTTCCCTCAAAGGCCAGAACGACACAATCAATCTTGCAATTCCATAGGCTGCCTCATTACAGCTTTTTCTTAAGTGGAGGAAAAAAACATGGAAAGAAAAAGAGGTACCATCTGCAGCCCCATCACCTCCCATCTCACGATGGGTCCCTCTCGGTCCCCCTGTTTCCCCGCCCCAGCCTTCTTGTCCTTCTGGCAGCCTGGACCTGGCCCCCCGCCCTGCCCCAGCTGTACCCTCCAGATGGGACCAGTGTGCCCGGTCAGCTCAGGGCTTCTCCTGCCAATCCCTACAACCCTCAGGCCCTGTGGGGACCCTGTCCTGTCCCCCAGCCCACGAGTGTGTTCTCCAACAGGTTTCTCATCCTGACGCCCCATCCACATCACTGATGTTTTTCATGGGAAAAGCACAGAGCAGGACACATGTGTGCTGAGAGGAGACACACTTTGCACACACAAGTGAACCCACGCTGCAGGCAGCACCTTGCTTCCAGAGAACATATGCAGGACCTCAGATGGAGGGGCTCCCACACTCCCCTCACTTCAAGACCCCCTTCCCCGAATGCTGCCCCCATTGTGGCTGTCGTCCTTTCACTGGGGGCCTGCCCCACCGTTGGTGACACCACCTCCACCCTGACGACACCACCTCCACCCTGACGACAGGTACGATTCAAACCAGCTTTAAAGTCCACCTGTGTCCTGGGCCAAATCACTGCACCTCTATAAGTTTCTCCACCTGGAGAGCGAGGTCAGTAACACACAGAGATTGTTGTGAGGACTGAAGTAGCAGCCACATGTAGTAATAATAATAATACTTTATAACTGAGCACTAGCTCAGTGCCTAAGCCTGACTAATCCTTTTCTGACATTATTGGATGAAATCGTAAGTTCATATGATTATTAGGCTTATTTCACAGCTGAGAAAACTGAGGTATCGAGAGGTTAGGTTACTTGCCTATGGTCTTATAAGTAGTAAAAGGGAAGAGGATTTTTGGTGGGGAGAGCTTTCCAGAAGCCACCCTCCTTGCTTGTTAGTCCCCGTTCCTCTCTGGAAGTGTCCGCAGTGAGCATGGTCTTCATGGGAGGGCGGTGATAGCACCTGCCTCCCACCATGGGAGCCTGGGGGCAGTGTGTCCCATGCTGTGGGGCTAGGAATGAACTCAGCTGTGAACCTCAAGCCAGCCTGCAGTCGCTGGTGCTCCTTGACTTCGTCCCCCTCAGCTCCTGTGGATTCTGGGAGCCCCAGATATACCTTCCCTTTTGCTTAATATAGGCAGAGTTCGTCTCTGTAACTTGCAACCCCAGGTGGTAACGATAACACCAAGAGTTGCCATCAATGCCTTGAGCACTTACTGTGTGCTGGGTCCCAAGATAAAGAGCTTTACAGACATTATTGCATCGTCCTCACCACAATCCTATAATTGTCCCTGTTTTACAGGCAAGGAACCTGAGGATCATATACATTTGGATTCTTGCCCAGCACCACACAGCTAGAAAGAGGAACAGCTAGGTTCAAACCCTGAGCTGCCTAAGCATAAGGGCATAAAGCTGCGAGCCTAAAGCTCTGTCATGTGCTCACTAAATGATGACTTTAGCACCGTACCACCTCTGTATGCTTGCATGCAGTGTCCTTTAAAATATGACTGGGAGTTTCCAATTCCAGGTAAGATGAGGTAAACACACTCGTCCTGTCTCTCCCACTGAGTGTAGCTTAAAACCTGGACGGAATGCATGGATTTGAAGTCTCTTCTGCCTACAAGCAAATAAGTGGTAATAATAACATCAAGAGTAGCTATCACTTCTTGAGCACTTACTATGTGCTGGGTCCCAAGATAAAGGGCTTTACAGATATTATGGTGTCTCAGATATCAAAGTAACACCAAATCAGTGGTAAGTTTACTATTTCCCCACCCCCCTGCCCCACCCAGTATCTCCTGGGCTGAATTCAATGCAGCCCGAAACCTTGAAGTGGGTATTGGAACCTACAAAGAGAGCTCCAGGAAAAGCCCTCTGATTCTGGCTTGAGGACCAAGAAAGGTGAGAGAATGCAGAAGCCTTCTGTTTTTCTTTTCTTTTTTCTTTACCCCCTTTTTTTCCATTGTCTTGCACCCCAGCCTCCAATAAATCATGTGATGGCAGCTGCAGCAGTAGCAGTGTGGGCTGGTGGCAACCTAGAACTCCAGTGAGAGGAGCCATGGTCCATGATGGTGGGCAAGCCCCTTGGGCTCCACAATAGCAGTTAAGGAAGTACATGGTAGGGGAAGTAAATAGAGACTCAGCCTCTGGTCTGGGGACCAGCAAAGGGCAACCTCAGTGAACTGGAAAGTCCAGGGGAGATCACAGAAAGGGAGGAGTTGGGAAAAGCAGCCCCTTGAAGTTGTTTATGAAATCCTGGGCTCGTCCCCAAACTGTGCATGGCCTGACCCTAAACAGCCTGCAGAGACCAGAGAACTGAACATCTGAGGATAGACCACTGCCCAAATCCCAGATTGGCCATGGGGAGGTGCACATACGGGACAGATCCAAATAGCACTGCAAAAGCTTTGAAAATTGCACTGACACTGGAACCATGACCCACAGGAGGCTTGTGGGAACCTGTGATCTAAACCCAAATAGGTCAATTGCCTGCTAAAGGAAAAATATAAAACACTCTGTGGGACTTCCCTGGTGGCGCAGTGGTTAAGAATCTGCCTGCCAATGCAGGAGACACAGGTTCAATCCCTGGTCCAGGAGGATCCCACATGCCAGGGAGCAACTAAGCCTGTGTGCCACAACTACTGAGCCTGCGTGCCACGACTACTGAAGCCCATGCGCCTCGAACCTGTGCTCCGCAACAAGAGAAACCACCGCAATGAGAAGACCACGCACTGCACCGAAGAATAGCCCCTGCTCACCGCAACTAGAGAAAGCCCACACGCAGCAACGAAGACCCAATGCAGCCCAAAACAAAAAAACTACTCTGCATGGGAAGAGCCAGGAAAATCTCAACTTATTTGGGAAAGACCATCAACAGATGCCAATGAGGAGATGACTCTCCTGAGATATCAAAGATTTTACAGCAGCTGTTATAAAAATAGCCCAATATATAAGGGCAAACACTCTTGAAGTGAATGGAAAGACAAAAAGTCTCAGCCTAGGAATAGAAGATGTCAAGAAGAACCAAATGGAAATTTAGAAGTGAAAAATACAATAACTGAGATTTTAAAAACTCGCTGCATGGGCTCAATAGTAAAATGGAGATGATAGAGGAAACAGTGAACTTGAAGATAGAATAATAGAAGTTATCTAATCTTAATAACACAGAGAAAAAAAGATTGGATTAAAATGAACAGAGCCTCAGAGATCTAACATTGATATCACTGGAGTCTTGGAAGGAGAAGAGAAAGAGGGAGGTCCAGAAAAAAAATTGAAGAAATAATGATGGAAATTTTCCAAATTTGGTGAAAAATATAAACACACAGATTTAACAAGTTCAGTGAATCCAAAATGGAATAAATATGAAGAAATCTATGCCCAGACACATCATAATTAAACTTTTGAAAACTAAAGACAAAAGAAAAAATCTTGAAAGCAACCAGAGAAAATGACATATTACCTATAGGGGAACAGTGATTCAAATGACTGTAGATTTCACATTGGAAACCACAAAGGCCAGCAGGAAGTGGAACAACATTTTTTAAAATTCTCAAAGGAAAAAACTCTCAGCTCAGAATTCTTCACAGGAAATATATTTCAGGAAATAAGGTAAAATAAAGACATTTTCAGATGGCGGAAGGCTAAGAAAATTTGTTGCCAGAAGACCTGGACTAAGAGATTGCTAAAGGAAGTTCTTCAACAGAAGGAAGATAACATCAGAAAGAAACTTGAAATAGGAGTAAGGAAGAGTAGCAGAAATGGTAAATATTTGGAAATATATTATAGACTATATTTCTCCTGTTGATTCTCCTGTTGAGCTCTTTAAAATATGTCTGATGATTGAAAACAAAAATATAACATTACCTGATGGGATTTCAATGAATGTAGATGTCATATAGAAGAGAAATATAACATAAAAGGAGGACGGCAAAGTGACCTATATAGTGGTAAGGTTTCTTCATTCCACATGAAGTGGTAAAATATTAATTCTAAGTGGACTGGAAAAGTTAAGCATGGCTATTCCTAAAGCAACCACTTAAAAATTTTTTAACTTAAATCTTTCTCTTTATCCAAAATTTAATTCTAAATAGATTATAGATACAACTTTTGGAAGATAACAAAAGGGACAAATCTTCATGACCTGGGAGTAGGTAGAGTTATAACATTAAAAGCACAATTCATAAAAGGATAAATTGAGCATCATCCAAAGCAAACCTTCTGCTATGAGAAGGACACCTTTAAGAGAAAGAAAAGACAAGCTACAGACTTGGAGAGAATATTTACAAACCACATGTCCAGCAAAAGATTTGTATCCCAAGTATATGAAGAACTCTCAAAACTCAACGAAAAGCAAACAAACAACCCAAATAAAAGCTGGGCAAAAGATTTCAACAGAAACGTCATCCAAGAGGATGTAAGGATGGCCAATAAGCATGCAAAAAGATGTTCAACAAGATTAGGGCAAAGTTACAATTACACACTTTTATGAATGGACAAAGCAAAAAACATACTGAGAAAACCAAGTGCTGGTGAGGATGCAGAGCAACTGGAACCCTCATAGACTGCCAGTGGGAATGCAAAATGGTCAGTCCCTCTGGAAACCAGTTTAGCAGTTTCTTATAAAGTTAAACATATACTTACCATATGACCCAGCAATCCCACTCCTGGATATTTATTTACCCTAGAGAAATGAAAACTTATGCTCATGTGAAAACTGGAACAAAAATGTTCATAGCAGCTCTATTGGTGATTGCCTAAATGGTAAACAATCCAAGCGTCCTCCAATAGGTGAATGGAGAAACTGTAGTACATCCATTCAATGGAATAATACTCTGCAATAAGAAAGAATTAATTATTGATTCATGCAACGACTTGAATGAATTTCAGAGGCATTATGACGAGTGAAAGAAGCCAGTCTCAAAGGCTACATACTGTGTGATTCCATTTATGTGACCTTCTCAAAAAAACAAAGCTATAGTGATGGAGAATACATCAGTGATGGCTGGGGGGTAGGGGTGTGGAACGTGTGTGATGATAAAGGGAGAATGTGCTTCATGGGGGTGATGGAACTCTTCTGTATCCTGATTGTGGTGGTTACATGAATCTATAAATGTGTTAAAATTCATAGACCACACACACACACACACACAAAGACAATTTTACTGAATTGTTAAAAACAGAACAAAATGAAAATGCTGTGAGGGAAAAAAATTCCTGAGGAGTTTGACCCTGCTGGGTCTCCAGTAAGTAGTGGGTGTACAAAGCTGAATCAGGTAAGGTTTACATTTTTAAGGCTCTTAGAAGCAAAGCCAGTAACAATGTGACAGAAGATTTCAACTTAATTGTCACCTTCTCAGAGAGGCCTTCCCTGACCCTCCCCCACTAATACAAACAAAGTAATACCCCTGTATTAGTTCACCACTGCTGCTGTAACAAATGACGACGAATTTAGAGGTTTAAAACAACATACTTTTGTTATTCTACTGTTCCAGAGGTCAGAAGTCCAAACTGGGTCTTTCGGGGCTAAAACCAAGGTGTCAGCAGGACTGCATTCCTTCTGGAAGCTGTAGGGGAGAATCTGTTTCCTTGCCTTTTCCACCTTCTAGAGGCTACCCTCCTTCCACCATCCTCTCAGCCCCTTCTCCAACTTCAAAGTCAGCAAAGTTGGGTTGAGTCACTCTCACACTGCCGTCTCTCTGGTTCTCTCTCTTCTGCCTTCCTCTTCCATTTCCAAGGGCCCTTGTTATCAGGTCCACTGGATAATCTGGGATATAAGCATACCTCGTTTTTTTTTTTTTTTGGCTTCGCAGATATTGTAATCTTACAAATCAAAGATTTGTGGCAACCCAGGACTGAGCAAGTCTATCGGCACCATTGTTCCAACAGCATTTGCTCACTTCATATCTCTGCATCACATTTTGGTAATTCTCAAAATATTTCAAACTTTTTCATTATTATTATTTTTGTTATGGTGATCTGTGATTGGTGATCTTTGATTGTAATAATTTTGGGGCACCACGAACCATGCCCCATATAAGACAGCGAACGTCATTGTTGAAATGACAAAAAAGCATTTAGAATACTACACAAACTTAATTGATAAAGCAGTGGCAGGGTTTGAGAAAATTGACTCCAATTTTGAAGGAAGTTCTACCATGGGTAAAACGCCATCAAACAGTATTGTATGCTACAGAGAAATTGTTCGTGAAAAAAGTCAATCGATATCACAAACTTTATTGTTGTCTTATTTTAAGAAGTTGCCACAGCCATCCCAACCTTCAGTAGCCACCACCCTGATCAGTCAGTAGCCATCAACATCAAGGCAAGAGCCCCCACCAACAGAGAGATCACGACTCACTGAAAGGTCAGATGATGTTTAGTATTTTTTAGCAATATAGTATTTTTAAATTAAGATATGTACTTTTTGTTAGACATAATGCCATTGCACACTTAATGAACTACAGTATAGTGTAAACATAACTTTTATATGCACTGGGAAACAAAAAAAATCATGGGACTCACTTTATTGCAGTGTTGGCTTTATTGTGGTGGTTTGGAATTGAACCTGCACTATCTCTAAGGTACACCTGTAATCTCCCAACTAAAGGTCAGCTGACTAGTGACCTACGATGACACCAACTACCTGGAATTAGACCAAACTTCACAAGTTAAGGCCACTGTCCTCCACAGACACCAGCCGCAAGTTCAGGAGTCCCCAGGCTGCCCTCAATTCTGACCAGCTGGCTACCAATTCAGGGGTTCTCACTACCCCCTTAGTTTCTATAATTTGCTGGAGTGGCTCAGAGAACTCACGAAAGCATGATATTTATGATTATAAAAGGATACAATTCAGAACCAGTCAAGGGGAGAGGTACAGAGGATGAGGTCTAGGGGCCCCAAACATGAAACTTCTGTGTCCTCTCCCCATGTTGTCAGGAATGCCTTACCCTCCTACACATCAATGTGCAACAGCACAGAGTATTGCCAACCACGAAGCTCACTGGACTTTCAGTGTGCAGAGTTTTTGTTGAGGTTTCATTGTGTAGGCATGACTGACCAATGTGACTGAATCATTGGTCGAGGGGCTGAACTCGATGTCCAGCTCCCTTCTCCTCATCAGGCTGATATCACGTGGCTCAAAGTTCCAATTTTTCTAATCACATGGCTAGTCTTTCTGGCACGATGGGCCTCCATCCTGCCACCTCATTAGTATAAACTATCAGGTGTGGTCCAAGGGGCCACCATGAATAACAAATACAGTCCTATCACTCCAGAAATTCCAAAGATATAGAGGTTACCTCCCAGGAACCAGGGACAGAGGCCAGCCAAGTCTTTATTATACACAACCTTAATTCCATCTGCAACCTTAATTCCCCTTTGCTATATAACCTACCATATTCACGGGTTCCAGGGACTAGGACGTGAATATCTCTGAGGGCACTATTCCATCTACCACAGCCTCTCAGTTGCTTTCTAACATGTCACCCTGTTTTGTTTTCATCATTACACCTAACTCTCTATAAAATGGTCTTATTTATTTTGTTTGTTTGTTTATTGTCTGTCTTTCCCTCTCCAGTGAGGGAAGGTCCCTAGCAGATGACTAAGCAAGAAAGGGGAAGAATTAGAGGAGGTGACACTCGAGCTTGGTCTTTGAAGGATAAGTAGAGTGGTGTAGGGGTAGCAGGAACTCACTCTGAGCATCTTTGCAAAGGGACAGAGGAGGGAAGGTTTGGTGGGTTTAGGAGCCCTGAGTGGATTGTCTTGGCTTGGGCACTGGGGTGTGTTGTGGAGGGAGGGGAGGTGTTGGGATGGAGAAAGGCCAGGTATCACAGAATGGCACATGCTAGGCTACAGACCTGATGGCACTCTGGTATCTGCTCTAGTGCCTTTGCTCTCTCACCCAGAGGCCAGGAGGGAAGCAGGGTGTGGTAAATAGGGCATGGACCCTGGGGTCAGACATATGTAGGCTCAGATCTCAGTTCTGCTGTTCATAGGCCACCTCTCCATGGTCGTCACTGAAGTTGGCTCACTCAGCATTCCTGGATAACCCACCTCTCCTCTGCCTTCCTCTGTTTGGAGCCCAGAAAGCCTCCCAGTATCTCTTGCAGCAAACGACATGGATCCAGCCAATGAGCTGAAAGTAGAATCCTGGTGAGGGGTGTTCTGGAAATGGAAAAGGCCCAATAAAAAGGAAAACAGGGCTTCCCTGGTGGAGCAGTGGTTGAGAATCTGCCTGCCAATGCAAGGGACATGGGTTCGAGACCTGGTCTGGGAAGATCCCACATGCCGTGGAGCAACTGGACCCGTGAGCCACAGCTACTGAGCCTGCGCATCTGGAACCTGTGCTCCGCAACAAGAGAGGCCGCGATAGTGAGAGGCCTGCGCACCACAATGAAGAGTGGCCCCCGCTCGCTGCAACTTGAGAAAGCCCTCTCACAGAAACGAAGGCCCAGCACAGCCAAAAATAAATAAATAAATTTAAAAAAAGAAAAAGGAAAACATACTCAACTAGATCAGAATTTTGCCTTCTCCTCTCCTTCCTGCTTTGAATGTCAAATTACGTCAGCAGCCACTCTACGACCATGAGGAGCAAGCTAAGAGTAATGGCCTAAGAAAAACTGGGCAGAACGATGGAGAGTTCCTCAGCTTATGAGGCCATCACTGAGCAATTGGACCAGTGTCAGCAGTCACCCACTTCTGCGTATTAGTTGGATGTTCTGTTACTTTTAGTCAAACATAGTCCTAATTCATACACTCTCTAAGCCTCCATTTCCTCTACTATTAACTAGAGGGAATAATATTTGTCAATATTCATTACACTTGTGTCATGTACTAGGAATTCCTCCAGGTGCTGGTGGCAAAGCACTGAACAAGAGATAAGGTTCCTATTCTTTCTGCATTTACATTTTGGTGGGCAAGACAGATAATGAACCCATAAATAGGCAAGAATATATGTGAGAGTGAGAAGTGCTATGAGGAAAAGAAAATGAGGTAATGTGTCAGAGAGAGACTGGTGTGGACATGACATGGGACTATATGAGGAGGTGATACTTGAGCTGAGACCTGAATGTGAAGATAATGGCAGGACAGAGCATGGGAAACAGCATTCCAGGCAGAGGGAACAGCAAGGGCAAAGGGCAAAAACCTTGAGGCAGGGCCAAGCTTAGTGAGTGGGCAGACCAGGAAGAAGGCCAAGTGGCTAGTGAGTGAGGAAGGCAGAGAATGGAGGTGAGACCAGAGAGGTAGGTGGGGTCAGATGACATATGTCCCAGTAGGTAGAATGGATTTATTCTAAACACAGAAAGGAAGCCACTGGAGGGCTTTCAGAGGAGTGTGGGACAATGACTTGAGTACCTTGAACACCATAGGTGCTTAATAAATGTCTATAGCCTAGGGTAGACAGTGCATCCACTTGGTGGGATTCCTGTCCCTTCTCAGGCTCAACCAGCCCCTTCCCCTTACTGCCTGTCTCATGACCCCATCTCCTGAGCTGGACTCCCTCTGGCTGCCTTCTGAGGTTTCCAGGCCCTGTGTCATCCTCCCCCAGGGCCATTTGCTTCCTCCAGAGTGGGCAAGCATAATTACCGCTTTCCACAATGACATAAAAATCTAAGAGTCACGATCAATACAACATGCACCCACATCATCGTCTTTCATTGCAAATGATAAAAGCGTAAACAGCAGGGGTGGCAGCAGCTCGGGAGGATCCAGTGGGGGCAGGGGAGGCTGCCACCACCTCCCTACCCATCACTCCCATTCTGGGACACATTCTCCACTCTGGGGGATGAGTCCCCTCATTAAAGCCTATTGGAGGGCTTCCCTGGTGGTGCAGTGGTTGAGAGTCCTCCTGCCGATGCAGGGGACACGGCTTCGTGCGTGCCCCGGTCCGGGAAGATCCCACATGCCGCGGAGCGGCTGGGCCCGTGAGCCATGGCCGCTGAGCCTGCGCGTCCGGAGCCTGTGCTCCGCAACGGGAGAGGCCACAACAGTGAGAGGCCCGCGTACCGCAAAAAAAAAAAAAAAAAAAAAAAGCCCATTGGAGAAATGGTTTTCTCTCTCTTTTCCTTCCAGATGCAGCAACCCAAGCATCTTTAACCTGACTTGAGAAATCCAATTTGTCTTACCTTTCACTATTTTAAATGCTTTTTTCTTGCTTCCCTGAATCTTCTATGTTTCCCAAAATACAAAGCTAGGAGTGCTTTCCTGGAGGAAGAAGGACTTGCCTGAGTCTTGTTTGTCACAAACCCATGAATTGACCTCAATGGGGAGAGCGGCCCTCTGTGGCCGGCTTCTTTCACTCCAAATCCAACCTGCCACCCACAGCTTGTCTTGGAATGTGCACAGAAACCATTACATTCCCAGCTCTCACAGACTCCCAGCAACGACTTCTTCAAACTAGTTACTTAATGGACATCATCTGATTACGACTCAGCCTTGCCATACTCTCATTTGTGAAAGCCAGTCTGCTATACAATTCTAACCTCTGGCTAGAAACTGCTCCCAATTTCATGTTATCCATAAACTTGATGAACGATTAGCTTGCTTCTCTGCAGTCATTCATTTATTTATTCAACCAGCATTTAGTAAGCACCTACTGAATGCTGGGCACTGGATACAGAGTTAAAGGAGATAAAGGTACTGTCCTTGAGAGACCCCTATGCTGGTGGTGGAGCAGACGTGGAAATGGTTCATTCAGTATCCATGCTCACCTATGCAGGGGACTGAGAGCTGGCCTCCTCAGGGAAGGAGCAGCTTCAGCTGGTCTTTGAGATGCTGGAGGGGGATTTTGCCAGCTGGAGAAGAAATGGTGTTCCAGTTAGACCAGAATTTGCACAGGCAAGTAGTTTTGCGTGGTGATGGGAGAAGAAACTTATTGCTATCTACAAGTGTGAGGGGTAATGAGCGTCAGGCCAGGATCCAACTAGGACCTGGATGCCTCTCTACCTCTTGGCTCTGCCCATTTCTGCTTCATCTGGAGGCTCCATGTGATAACAAGGTGGCTGCCAGCAGCCCAAGGGTTACAGCCTCCCAAGGTCAAATCCAGGGGAAAAAGACTACTCTTCTCTTAACAGACACAGTAAACCTCAAGAGTCTTACTGGGTCATATGCTCATCCCTGACCAATCAGGGTGGTTGGTGGAATATAGACACTCTGACTGGCCAGGCCTGAATCACATGGTTTCCAGACCCTGGCCTGGAGTCAGCTCTGTTTGAAGCCAGTGGGTTGAAAGAGGGGAGTAGGGATTCCTAAGGGAAAACTGGGTGCTGTTAGCACTGAAAACAGTGAACAGGTGCCTGGCTGCTGAGTCACAGATGGCCACTATGTGGCCACAATGTGGTTGTGGCTCTCTGTCCTCCCAGGTGGTGGAAAGGGGAGCCACATGGGTCCTATCTGCATAGTGGGTACAGGGACTCGCTCACCAGCCACTCTGGGGGTAGGGGGAGGGGGTCGGGCATCTGAACCCTTCTTGCTACCATGTTCTTCTAACCATTTGCAGGCTGGTTGAAAATGAACTGTCTGCTTTCCCAGATGCTTGATTTGAGCCAGCCAGCAAGTAATTTGCCCTTCTGTTCTTAGCCTCCCCGTTCTTCAAGCTCTTTTCCTGCCCTTCTCAAAAACTAACTCTCCAGCCATTCTGGAAAACCTGCGGGGCTGGCCACCGGCACCTTCTAGCTGGAATTTAGCGTCGGAGGGTCAGCCCCAGCCAGGGCCCACCCACTCTATCGGGTCGCCCGTTGGCACATACTGAGCGGTACCCACCCAGTCTGACCACTATAGGCTTCCATAGGACTTATGATGGAGTGGTGGGCTCTGCAGTGGGTGGTTCCCTGGGCTTGGAGACAGACAGGTCTAGGTTCTAGTCTGTAGGGACCAGGATTAGGTCCAGCTGTGAGTGACAGACACCACCCCAAATAGAAAAACAGTGCCAAAATGATAGAAATTTATTTCTCTCTCAAACAATCAAGAGCCTAGAATCTGGAAGAGGTTTCTCAAAGTCGGCATCAATCATTCTTTCTTGCTGCTCAGCCGTCTCCTTCCATGACTTCCACTTCATGATCCAAGATGGCTGCTTGGTTCCAGCCCCCAGGAGGAGAAAGGGACAAAGAAGTGCACGTCCTCCCTTACGAACACTCCTCAGAACTGCACACCATACCTGTGTGTACAGTGTTAGGGTCAGAATTTAGTCAGATGGGCAAAGATGGCAACAAGGGAGGTTGAGAAGAGAGTCTTGATACCAGGTAGCCATGGGCCCAGCTAAAGATCAGAGTGAGGGGACAATGGACATTGGAGGATAACTGGCAGCCTGTAGCTCGGACTCATTAAATGTGTTCATGATTTTAACCACCCACCCTGGGAGAGGGAAGTTGTATTTCCTACGTTACAGATGAGGAAGTTGAGTCAGAGAGAGACTGAAAGATTTGCCCAACATGTTTTCTGTTCTCTTTCTTTCCTTCCTTTGCTAACTTCCTTGCTCCTTGCTCTTGCCCTGGATCCGGAACATAGCTCTCAGTTCCTCTTGAGAGCTACTTTTCAAGGAGCAGGGTCTTTTCAGACTGATCCGTGGGTTTGGTCACTGGCAATCTGGGCCACCTGTGGGTCTGTGGTACCTCTTTCCAGCAGAGGCAAGCAGTGCAGCCCAAACCTGCAGACTTGTCACTGTACAAGGCTTACAAGTCTTCCCCTAACTGTACCCATTTGTTATTGATGCTGGTTTAGGCTCCAACAAACATGAGCTCTTGTCACTCTGAGCTCCTGAAAAACGTGCATCCCTTTCCTTTTGCACGGCCCGTCCGTAAACTAGGACTAAGCTACATCCTTCAGCTCTCTCAAGGGTTTCTTGACGGGTATCAAGTGAAAAATAATGTGGGTAATGTGTTCTGAGAAATTCAGGGAAAGCTGCTGCCTGAGCCCTCATTGCCACTAAATGATAATTGCCTTGGGCCCTGAGAGGGGGCCTCCAGTCCCAGCAAGGGAGCCGTTCACATTGCCCATTCAGTCTGGGGTGGGAGTGGGGGTGGTGCTGTGGTCTGGAGTGATACCTACTCACTTAGGGAGCAGGAGGAAGTGGGGGTAGGGCTGGGAGGCCCCTGAAGATGCCCAAGCACAGAGATCCAGAATGTCCCCCTGCAGGTGGGTGGGCAGTAACGATTGGCACAATGAAGTGTCCAGGGGCAACAAGGATTCAGGCATTGGCCTTAAGCTAGAGGTCACCTCCAGCCTGGTGAAGGAATGGGGGAATGGCATACACAGGCCAGGGTCTGCTCCTAGGCAGAGAGAGGAGAGAGGCAGGTTTGCAAATGGATGATTCATCTGTAGAGAACACGGGGAGCTCCAGGAGCCAGCATCTCCTACCTTGGCGACTGAGATGGCCCCAGCTTTGCTTTCCCTGAGTTGGGATGCTTTTGACTTCAGGTAACCAATCCAACTTGGAATGGATTAGGCCCTTTCTTATCTCACATTGCAGGAGGTCTAGAGGAGGAGTGCCTCCAGGCATGGGAATCAGAGGTCCAGTGAAGTCATCAGGGAGCTCGGCTCTTTCCTTTCCTCTGCTTTGCCTTTGTTGTTATGTCAGCCCCAACCTCAGTCTGGCACCCCTCAGGGTCACAATATGGCTGCTGAAGCTCCAGGATTCACATCCAGATGCCATAATGCTTGGAGATAAAAGAGAGTATCTCTCCCTGTGATGATTAAAGTAATCTCTGACATTCCTTCACGTGTCATTGGCTGTAACTAAACCACACTCCCACCCCCGCTAAACAAATCAGGGGCATGGGACATGGAATAACCAAGAGTCAATCTGAACAATATCAGGTAAGAAGGAAATGGATGCTGGCGGATGACCAATGGTGTCTGCCTAATACACTTACCATTTTCGGATTAGGAGATGGTGATTGAGAAACCAGAGCACCAGCCTTGGGGGCTGGGCTTTGGCAGGACCTGACAGCAAGGTCTTGAAAAGAATGTCTTAGCTTTTGATCTGGGGAGAGACCCTGTGCCCTGGCAGATGGTTTCCTGGACTCCTCAGGTTTCTGGTTCTCCCAGCAGCCTCGGACGAAAACCTGGGGCAGGAGGAATTTGGAGAAGCTGGTGAGGGGACCTCTGCTCCCCTTTGGCGGGTTTGTGTTTTCTTTGGCAGTGAATTACTTAGGATGGATGATTCTAACTCAAATGGAGGCCCCCTCCTCCTCTCTCCTCCCTCCAGCTGGGACAGAACAGGTGGTAGAGGGAGCAGAGGGCTCCAGCCTGCGGCTTGCAGGGCCATTCATCACTGGGCATGTTTATACTCCACCTGGGACTGAACTGGGCCGAACAGGTGATGCACTGAGGGGGGGGGGTGGTGATATGGAATTAACCCTTCTGGCACTGTCTCCAGAAGGGAGCCTGGCCTTGTGACAGAGAGAAGAGGTGCTGGGGTTTGACAGGGGGTGGCTCAAAATGTAGGGCACTCGTGCACCAAAGGAAACAGAATGAGGGAAAAAAATGCAGGAGGCATTTCAACTTTTCCTGTATTTGGAAGATTTGGAGATTAAGAAGATTAACCCAGATTATGGTTATAGGTGTTTTGCTGGGGATGGGGTGGGGTATAGAAGACGACCCTGATTTGTAACATTAGCTGATTGCTGTGGTGTAAATACTCTCACCAAGGCTGACTTCAAGCTACCAATTTTTTAGTAACCAGCTCACAAATCTTGTATATTTAACAATTGGCTCCTAGGAGCCAGCCCCAGAATGCCCTGTGTATGAAGCTCTTCATGTACAGGATGGAATTTATTTATTCATTGTTCATTAGAAATCACGTGGCACCCTCTCTGTGTCCGGAGCCATGTTCCTGGAACACCAGGCAGAGCCAGTGCCTGCTTCTGAGAGCACGCAGGTACAGGACAGGACCATCTCAGAGTGGGATGGAGTTGCCGTGATTGCAACATAACAGGGTGCTGTGGGGGGGGGGATGTGGCCTTGAGGCCTCTGTATGTCGTCCCTCTGATGTCTAGACTGTGAGTCTAGGAAGGCGATCTGAATCCTCCTCTGCCCTGCCTGGGCATCTCCTCATGACCTTGGGTGGCTCAGTCCCTCTCTGCCTGGAGAGAACAAAGGAGGGTGAATGCTTGGCTTTTCTGGTTCCGTCATTCTGCAATTCTCTACTCTGTATCACACACTGCTCTTTTATCCCTTGCCTCCTCTCTCCCCGCCACCTAAGCCCTCAGCTTGGGCAGACCCTTCATGGCCATTGCCAAGGCCCCAAGGCATTCCCCTGAGCCCTGCTCTGTCTTATTCCCAGTGGTCAGTGTGACAAAGGGGTTGAGGCATGGGTGCTGTGGCTCTCAAAGAGCCGTCGTGTGCTTCTCCTGGGCACTGACGGCTCCTGCGCCAGCTCTTCCCCAGCAGCAAACCCTCCCAGATTCCAGGAGCACGCAGGGTCGGCCTTAATGCCAAGGGAGGTATCGGAGATCAAACTCCAGCCCTCACCAAACCCTGGTGTTTAATTAAGAAAAAGTGGCTTTGTGAGCCATAAAGGGCTCTGTAATCTCTTTAAGCACGAGGGTTTAGGTTATCCTGTGTGTCGGCTGATCTAACCACTTCCCAAGTTCCCACCTGGGGGAGCCCTCAGGGGCTTCCAGGGGCAGCGCCATCTGCCTGCCCTCAACGGGGCTTCTTTCTGCGGGGTGGACAGAGCGGGGGTGACACCTCTGCAGGTTGAGCTTCACAGCACAGACACGGCTTTCTGTTATCTTCTCTTGCACCTGAATCTTTAAATCATCTATGTCTCTTGGCGAGCCGGGGCTGTGGTGGGAAGCTGTTAATAATAGATACAAGTGACTGTCTGGTAACGAATTGCTGAAGACCGTAATTAGCATTTTAATTTAGGCATTTACTTCACACTCACCTCTGGAGACCCAGGTTTGGATCTGGAATTGGGGTCACCAAGTGAGGTTTGAGTGTGTCCTCCTACTAAGGCCCCACGGGTTGTTTGTCTTTGTCATGTGGGTCGCCATAGCCCAGGGCTGAGTGTGGCCTGAGGGGGGCACTGTCTGTCCAGGCTGCAGAGCGGCTCAGCGGGCAGAGCACCGATTTGGAGTGGGGAGGGAGGGGAGGGGAGAGGAGAGGAAGGGAGGGAGGGGAGGGGAGGAGAGGGGAGGCAGAAGAAGGGAGGGAGGGAGGGGAGGGGAGAGGCAGGGAGAGGTAAGGAGGGAGGGAGGGGAGGGGAGGGCAGAGGAAGGGAGGACGGGTGAAGACAGGAGAGGACAGGCCTGACTCTGGTAGCGGGTGGGCTGTGCAGCGCCGGCAGGGAGGAGTTGGGTGGGGAATGGGGAAAGGACTGGGAGAGGAAGAGCATTGAACGTTTGGCGTGAGCAGAGAGAGGGCTTCAGGGAGTGGTTGAGTGGGGAGGGAGGCCGTGTGGATCCCCAGCTGTGCGTGTTCCAGGCCAGGGCTGTCGCTCTTTCCTTTCCACAAGCACTCATTTTTCTTGATTTTTCTTCAAGCCCCAGCAGCCTGTGTTGGCTGGAGTTTTAGGACTAAATGCCTTGACAGGCTTGCCGTTTTTCTTTCTCTCGTTCACAAAACAAGATTTTAAAATGACAACAATAACAAAGAAAGTTCTCTCTTCCCTCAGTGGCTAAGGGCTGGGGACAATGTGTTGGGGTCCAGAAAGACACGCGCTCAAGCTGTGAGTGTGTAAGGAGTTGAAACACACCTCACAGCTCCTTTCCCAGATGCCCCTACCCCCACCCACCTTGGTGGGAGAGCAGGCAGTATAGGCAGCTCCCTCTGAGACAAATCCCATTTATCTAGCCCTGCCTCACAGCCCTGGCATTCAGGGCTGCTCGAAGATAGCCACACATTGAAAAATGACCTACATTTTTCCCTCCATGTAAAAGCATCTTTGATGTATGAGACAGTAGCTCCAGATTCCCAGGGCTTTGGGGCCGGTCAGAGACTTGAGGCTGCATCAAGGAAGTGAGCAGGTCTGGATGAGGAGGGCAATTTGGGGGGCACTGGAGGCCCACGATGGGTGCAGCGAGGTGCCGGGGGACTGAGGGGCTCTTAATGGTCCAAGCAGAGCTGACCAAATCCCATGATGCTCTTAGGCCCAGTGTTTCATGCTTGTGCCATAGGGGGCTGACAGCAGCTAGGAACCTCAGTTTCCTGTCTCTTCTCTGATATCATCTCTATCACTTAGGAATCTTTAGGTTGCAAATGATAGAAGATAAAACTTGAACTGTCTTAAACAAAAAAGGGAATGTATTTGCTCCTGTAAGTGAAAAGTCAAGTGGTAGGTCGGGTTTCAGGTAATGCTTGATCCAACTGAATTATATCGCCCTAAAATCTAATTTCTTCCTGGCTCTCTGCTCTTCTCCACAGCTTCATTCTAAGGCTGGGTCCCCTCAGGATCACAAGTTGGTTGCCAGAAACTTGTTTGACTCCATGTTTCTTTGTTCTTTCCAGTGAGAAAAGGAGGTACTTTCTGGATTCTTTTCTGGAATTCAGCATCTCTCATTGGCCTGAATTAGGTCACATGACTATCTTTGACTCAACGACTGTGGCTATGTGATGAGCTGTCAGATTGTCTGAAGCCAGTCCAGGCCCACCTCTAGAGCTGGTAGTGGGGTCAGTCTTGCTTTAACCACAAACAAGTCTGCTCCAAAGGGGGTGGGATGAATCCTCCCTAAGGAAAATGATCTTGAAGGCAGTGACGGATGTAAGCCCACTCCATCCTATTTGTAACCACCCGCTCCCTGGAATGCAATTGTACAGCCACACCCTCTGCCATGTGGCTTATTATTATTATTATTTTGCTGTTTATTTAACATAAAGGCTGAGACTTTCAGGTGCTATGTGACTTAGCAGTGGCTCCTACTCGGTGGGCTGAAGACACTCCCCAATGCCATTGATGTTGGGCTTGGCCATGTGACTCACTTTGGCCAGTGGAATGTTAGGGGATATGACGTGAGCAGAGGCTTTAAATCTGTTTGTGTGGTTTAGATTGGCCTCTCGCACTTCTTCCAGCCACCATGAGAAGAACGTGCCCTGGGTAGCCACTGGTCTCAGAATTTAAGACATGTGGAACTGAGCTGAACCCAAACTGTGGCCTAAAACAGAGCCAATCAGCTCACCCTCAGACTACGGACAAGAAAAACTGATGTTTGTGGATTTAAGTGACTGAGATTTTAGGGTTGTTTGTTACACATCATTATCACAGCAATAGCTGACTAATGCCAATACAAAGAGGATGCTAGATTAGTTAGAGCTTTGACATTCTGGATGTGCAGGGTGAGGGTTGCAATTTCAGAGAGGAAATAGGATGATTTCCCCCCAAAAGCCACTTTTGCTCTCTGGAATCTAGAAGGATGTTTGACCTCCCCTCTGTCAGGATGTCTCATGCCCTTGCTTGCCAGGGGGCCTGGGAGAAAGAGGTTTCTTTTTTGAGGAAAAGATGCCAGAATATGACCTAAAAGAACAATGAGACCCCACCCCAGCCCTGAGCTCTGCTGCCTGTTCCCTGGTGATGGGTGAAGGCAGAACCAGGAGACAGAGGGTGAAACAGCCAGGGAGACTCCCTAGGAGCAAGTCCTCACAGCAAGTGTGGAACAACCACTTGTCTGGGCTGGTTTTGGCCCTAACATAGCTGCATGGCTCTAAGCCTACGGGTGCAGTTGGCACATTCCTAGAAAACAGCATTTAGATTAAAGTTTTATAGTTTAATCTCTGTTGGAAATGCCTTTAAGAGAATCCAGTTGGAGGGTGAGGAAGCTTCACAACGTAAGTATTGACTCTAATGTATCTGATTTCCTAACAGTGGGCTCACCTACGCCACAGCAGTCACGTTCACTGTGACAGGTTAGGAAGCACTGTCACATCCAGCCTCAATGAGTTTGAGTCGGGGGAGGATAGTTACTCCATGGATCTGACAAGGAAAGCCAGGCTCAGAGAAGGTAAGAGAAGGTAAGTAAGCAGTGATGGGTGCCGTCCTCCTCCAGGCTCTGGTCCCCTGGCACCTTGCAGCCCACCAGGGACATCTATTGTGGTCAGGCTGTCCGGCATCTTTGGTGTCCTCCCAAGCCCCGAGTCATGGTGAGCTTTGAAGAAAGGGGTCATTGCCTTGCCTTGAGTCTTGGGATTGACCAAGATGGTACAGGTAGCAGTAGCCCCTCCTGGAGCCCAGTGTGGCCAGACTGGAGGACCTTCTCTGGCCCTGTGGGTCAGGTCCAGGCCTTCACTGAAGTTGGAAAGTGAACCTGCACTCTGAACAAGAGTGCAGATCCAAACTCTCCCACTAGGATGAATGACTTACCCCTACAATCCTTAGTTTCCCAGTCTGAAATAACAGAAATATGCACTGAACAAAATGCCTGGCCCACAGTAACCATTCAACAAGTAGGAGTTACTACATTTGTTTGTGTTCAGAATTGCCAAGATGACAGTGTGCTTAAAACCTTGAATTCTGGATTCGGACTCCCTGGGTTAAAATCCTGGAACTTCCTCTTACTAGGGAGGAATTTCCAAAAATTTCATGTAACCTTTCTGAGCCTTAATTTTTTCATTTGTGAAATAGAGATCAGAAAAACAATTCCCTGTTGGGTTGTGTAAGGATTCGGTCTGTTAATTCACGGGTCTCATGTCTTGTCTCCATCTAAGTCCTGTGTCCAACGTGCGTACAGTAAGTGCTCCATGCATGCGTATTGTCATACGTCATCTATGACTTCTGCGACCATCACCCTGTTGGCACAGATGCCTGGGATGACCTCGGCATGACCCTTGGCCGCCTTCTGCTCTTCGCTTCCCTCTCATGCCTCCTGGGTGAGTGCTCTAGCCACCCAGATGGAAGCAGGCTGGGGAGGGATGAAGTCGGCAGTGGAGGGACAGAAAAGTAGTCACAAGATAGCTGAGGGCAGTTGGGGGTGACCCAAAGTCCTTCCTTGCCCACGGCAAGGGCTCCGTAGCTGCTGGTCAATACTTCATCAACTCCTCAATCACTTCATATCTCCACATCTCTAACTTTAAGGGGAGTCTTTGCTGCACAGCTAGGTGTTCCCATGGCAACCTCCTGGCGACACAAAACAGCTATTCCTCCCAGAATGGGCAGCCTTCTTCCCTGTCTCCTGGAGAAGCCACAGCAGTTATGCCCCACTGAGCCCTCAGCACCCTGGACAGAAGACCACAGTCCTGCCAGCAGCCCCTTTCCTAATTCACCTAGTCCTAGGGCTGCCTCCAGAGGATGCAGCTGGACAACAGTTTTGACATACAGTCATCCCTCAGGAGCCGTGGGGGTTGCCCGTGGATACCAAAATCTGCAGAGCTCAAGTTCCTTATGTAAAGTGGCACAGTACAGTCGGCCCTCTCTATCCCGGCTTCCACATCCGTGGATTCAACCTATCGAATCGTAGTTGGTTGAATCCGCAGATGCGGAACCTGTGGGTACAGAGAGCCGACTGTATATATATTGAGCGCCTATGATGTCCAGTAATGCACCAAGTGCTGGCTGGGGACCCAGCAATGGAGAAGATAGACAGAGTCCTGGCCTCAGGGACTAGAATTCTGGTTGTCATCTATTCAAGAAAAAGGAAAAGGAACAAGACAACTTCAGCCAGTGCTGAGTGCTATGAAGGGAATGAAACAGGGCCATATGGCAGAGGAGACTGAGGAGGGGATCGGGGAAGCCCCCTCAGGAGATGCTGTCTTCGTTGAGCCCTGAATGCAGAGGGGAACCCAGCAACCACAAGACACTGGGGGGAGTGCGTCCAGGCAGAGGAGGCAGTGAGTGCAAAGGTCCTGAGGCAGGAGTGAGCTCGAGTGTTTGAAGAACAGGTAGAGGCTGAAGGGGCTGGAGTGCAGTGGGCAAGGTGGGCAGGGGGCTCTCTCAAGGATGGCTTTGTGAGCTGGGGTCAGGAGTTGGGATTTTATTTTCTGTAATGGGCAGCCATTTGGGGGGTTTTAAGCAGGGTAGAGACAGGATCTGATATGAGTTTATTTATTTATTTATTTATTTATGGCTGCATTGGGTCTTCGTTTCTGTGCGCAGTCTTTTCTCTACTTGCGACAAGCAGGGGCTACTCTTCGTTGTGGTGCGTGGGCTTCTCATTGCGGTGGCTTCTCTTGTGGATCACGGGCTCTAGGCGCGCGGGCTTCAGTAGTTGTGGCTTGCGGGCTCTAGAGTGCAGGCTCAGTAGTTGTGGCGAACGGGCTTAGCTGCTCCGCGGCATGTGGAATCTTCCCTGACCAGGGCTCGAACCCGTATCCCCTGCATTGGCAGGCGGATTCTTAATCACTGCGCCACCAGAGGAGATCCCTGATTCGAGTTTATAAAGATATTTTGGATTGCTTTGGACTCCTTACCGTCCAGAGTTCCCCTGCCTGGTAAGCCCCACAGTTACTAAGTAAACTGTGAGTTTGGCTGAGAAATATAATTACAGCTTCCCAGAGCTGGTCTTTCTCTTACCCCTGTAGGCCTCAGACTGTCTTCCCAGGTACCTGGGGGTCTTCTCCTCACCCGGTATCACCACTGTTGCCACCACCCTCCTCTCCACGCCTTTGATATTTCTGGTTGCTGATAGCAAAGCCTTCACCCCCAAGTCCAGTCAATCATATTCCACCCCACTCCCAAAACCATTGAGACTTATCCATGATGAATGGGCAGCCTCAGACCCAAGAATCCTTCAGCCAGTCCAGGCCCGAGCGCTCAATCTCTCATAACTCTGTGTTAAGGATGCAAAGTGACACTTGAGACAGCTGGATAAAGGATGAAACAAGGGGCCTGATAAGTGGGACGGGTAGCTGTCCTTGCCCACACTGGGCTGGGGGAAGGGCAGAAGAGGGCCCAGCATCAGTTATTACCTTTCCCAGAGAGTCTGGGTCTCAGGCTCACTCCGGCCCACATGGAAGACAGGCTCCCACTGCCCCCTGCCCCCTTCAGGAATCTCAGTTTCAAGGTCCCAGAGAGACCCCTGCTTCTGGTGGTCTGAGAAATTGAGAGAAACAAGATACTTTCCTGGGGGCTACAAGGTGCAGATGGAGAGGATGGAGCACTCGATGCTAGCATAGGTCTCTGGGAGGTAGGATGACAAGAAATGGGAGTCCCACCTTGAGTCCCATTGAAGGCAGAAAGGATTCTTTTTACTCATGATGGAAAACTGAACCAAACTGGCTTAAGTCCAAAGGACTTCGCTGGCTCATGTAACTGAATAGTTCAGGGGTAGTTCCTTCTTCAGGTGTGTCTTGATCCAGGACTCCAACAGCATCACCAGTCCTTCCATGTTTTGGATCAGCCTTGGAACAGGCTCCATTCTCAGCAGTCTCTCTCCTCATGGTTGCAAGATGGTTAACAGAAGCTTCCAAGGCCACCTGCTTCCTTATTCATGTCTGGTGGGAAAGAGTCCCAGAACTGAATCTCATTGGCCCTGATCATGTTGACATGGGTCATGTGCTCCTTTATTAATTAACCTGTCATTGTGCAATGGGAAATGCTGGTGGGCTAAGCTAACCTGGGCTCACCCCTGAACCTGAACGTGGGGTCAATTCTAGCTGAATGCATGGCTGGGAAATTTGGGATTTTCTGAGGAAGGGGGAGGGGATGAAATGGACCCTGGAGAAACAACAAACACATGCCACGGCACCACTCAATCTCATTTCTTATTATTCCTCATTATGTATCCTCGTGTCTCCCTAATTATTGATCCAAAACCATTCATGGAAGCTCCATCTCTATCTCTCCATATAAAACCCTCTGTATCAGTCAGCACTCTGGTCGCAAGTGACAGAAACCCAATTAAAATTGGCATGAACCAAAAGGGAATTGTCTCACATAATTATAAAGTACAGAGATAGTGCTGATGGCCCTAGACCCGGGAGGTTCCAGGGACTCTGTCATTGGTATTTGTTCTCTCTCCTTCTCTCGGCTCTGCTCTCCTCTACGTGACTCTTTCTGAGGAGGCCCTCCCAGGTGTTTTTTGCAGGATAGCAGCAGCAGTCCAGGTCCTCATTCCCCTGGTTTGCGGGTGTTCCGCTGAAGTCTCAGGACTATTCTCATTGGTCCATGCCTGACCAATCACTGAGGTGGGGCGGGGCTGGCACTAGTCGGCTGGTCCCGCCAGGTCCCGCGCGCTCCCTGCAGCTGGGGGAGGGGAGGCCCACCAGAGCCGCAGGTGCTGATGGAAAGTCAGAATGCTGTTTCCAAAAGAGAAGGCCTGGAAGCTGGGCAGACAAGGCAACAACCCGCAGCGACCCTGCAGTGACTTTGCCAGCGCTGCGTAACTTTGCATTGTTTTCCAGAAATACCTCCCCCCTCAGCATGTAGAACTCCAGGATAGAAATCACATCCTCCCTTCTGCGGTAGTAGGTGCTTAATAAACCCTGCAGAACAAACACAGAGTGCAGCTTGAAATTTGATATTGCAATCACAACTACTGTGGCTGGAACAGCTACCCTACGCCAGTGCTTCACAAATACCATTTTCAGGAATTCTATACATTTAAACAACAAGATAGGGGTGAGGAAATGGAGGCCCAGAGATGTGAAACAACTTTCCCAGGCCACACAGCTGGTAAGGGACAGAGCTGGGATCCTTGCCCCTGTTCTGGCTTTACCTCTCTCCCTGCTCTCTTCCCCAGCAGCTCCCACACCACTGAAAACGTGAGCTCTAGAGGCCTGCAAATATCAGGCTGATTCACTTTGGTTTGGTCTCTTTTCTCACCATCTTCCCTTAGCGTATGGAGTAAACCCCACTTGGCACTTGGGCTTGTTCTGGGGAAAAGGGACAGGGTCTGTGCCACCTCCTCTGTCGTGTACCCCCCGCCCTCCAGTACTATGAAGAGGGCCTGGTTTCCTTACTGTCACAGTCTTTGCACTTGCTGTTCCCTCTGCCTGGAACACTCTTCCTGCAAGTCTCTCAGCTTCTCTGAGAGGCCTTCCTTAAGTAGCTCCCACCATAAACATCACTGTGTTACAGCACTACTCACAAGCTGAAATGTTCCTATTTATTCACTTGCTTATTGTTATCTCATCTCATTAAAATGGTAAGTTCCATGGGAGTAAGTACCTTGTCCATCTTGTTCTGGTATGTGCGATCCTCAGGGCCTAGAACAGTCTCCAGCACATAGTAGGTGCTCAGGAAATACTTTGACAATGGAAAGAGTAAATGACTGGCCTCACAGAGTTCCCAATGTGCTATTCCGATTCGATTTCTGAGTTCACCAAGCCCTTCTCCTATGTGTCCCGCCTTCTTGGCTGGGACCTCTGCTTGGCGATCTGGCTTGTCTGCTGCCCACCAGCCTGCAAGCTGAGCTGCTAGAATACCAACCAGGCAGGAGGCTTTTTCTTTGCAAGTGGTGCTGACCTGCATGCTGTGGGAGGGCTTGTGTACTGACTTGCAGGAGAAATGCCTCAGTGGGTCCCCAAGCTCATTTGTGTGTCCCTTCCTGGGTTTCACATGGCCGATGTGGCCTGAGAGGTAGCCTCTGATGGGATTGGTGATAGCCACACACTGTGCTGCTCTCCACATGGTCTCTGCAGCAGGATGGGGTGGGATGGGGATGGGTGCTTGGCACCTTCATCTCCAGCATCCTGATGTCTTGACCTGCGGCTCTGGGGACTCTCAAAGGGAGAAAATGAAGGCACCTCAATGTCTCCTTAGTTACTCCTCGGCCCCTGCCCATGTCCCTACTCCTGCCATCATGGATTCTCTTGGGCTCTCCCAGCCTTTCCTTCAGATATTACCACTTTGTCACCTCCACACTCATTTCCTTATTTTGGGGAATAGCAGACTCTCTCCTCCACCCCTCTCTGCCATCCTAGACTGGAGGAGAGAAATGACCAGACAACTCATCTAGACACAGGATCAAATCTGAAGACTCCTGAGAGGTGGGCCATTCCCTGCCCTTTCGCCAGAAAAGAGTCAGAAGGTGAATCCAGAGCATTTACATCACACCAGGTGAGGCCAGGAGAAAGGTGAGAGGTTGGCGCAGAATCCGTTTTAGGAAGTCCCTTGAAGCCACTGCCTGTTGCCCCCATGTGTCACATCCGGTACCCTGAGCTCTAGCTCATTGGCTTCATTGCTCTGCTCTCCCTCACCCAGGCTCACAGCTTCTCATCATTCAGCTCTCAGCTCACGCTCCACTCAAGCGCACATCAGAGTCACAGGAAGGCTGTTGAGCTCACATCACTGGACGGCCCCCAAGAGGTCCAGATCCAGGAGGTCTGGGTGAGACACAGGAATTTGCATTTCTAGCAAGTTCCCAGGGATGCAGAAGCTCCTGATCCAGACAGTTTTTGACTCAGTGAGGCCTGTTTTGACCCTTCCTGTTAAAGTCTCCTGCTGCCCCCCTCCCTGTCTTTCTCCATGACAACCTCTGCTAAGCTTTCTTTCTTTTTTTTTCCATAGCAGTTATCTGTAATTTTCTTCGGGGTTTTGTTTGTTTGCTTGTTGTGCATCTCCACTGCAGCAGACTAAATTCCATAAAGTCAGGAACCTATTGTCTTCCATCTCCTGAGTATCTGCAGCACTGAGCGTAGTGCCTGGCACATAGTAGGAGCTCGAGCAATATGTGTTGGGTAAATGAATAGTGAGCTTTCTGTGCTCTCAACGGCTCCCCTTGTCCTTAGGAGAAATGTCTCAGGAAATCTGCCTGAATTCAGAACGACTGTGGAGCAGCTTCAGTGATAAAAATGCCAGAGTTGAGTGAACGTTTCCTGCCCTCAGGCACATGCCCCACTAATGAGCCAAAGGAGGCTATTTTCAAGCAGCCAAATGTTGCTTTTTCACCAGTCAGTCTATAATTCTGACACCTCCTTAGACAACATGGAAGATGTAGGCCAAATTATTATTATTGTTGTTGTTGTTATCTAATATTTATTATATACATTGTGTAGTATGAGCCTTTTCACTCCTGGTTTCTAATCAGTTTCCTGTTCCCTGAAGATAGTCTTGTGAGCAGCCTGTAAAAACCCACGGAGAGCTGGAGGCTTCCAGCACATCTGTTGGGAGACTGAGAGTCAAGGTGGTTTCCAGGCCGCAGCTGAGCTGCAGAGAGCCCTTGAGGCCCAGGAATGGCACGGAGGCTGAGAGCACCCATGGGTTGTTTTAAAAGCTCTCATCAAATTGTGGCGTGTGGAGGGATGGAACTTTAAAAGCATTTCTTAAGTAAATGATTTCCAACTCTCACTGCTTTACAAATGCCTCTGCCCTAATGTCTTCTTTAAAACACAGCAGCAAATCCCACACAGTGAGCTGTCGACAGAGGCAGAACCACAAACTATGCTGGAAGCAAGGGTATCTGTGTGTGCCCTTCCAGCTGGGAATGGCAGGGTTGGGGAGGACTGAGGTGTGAGGGTACAGAGCAGGAAACTGGCAGGGCGCCACACCCTCTCACCCTGCAGTCAGCCCCCCTTCCCCTCCCCCATCCAGGAGAGATGGGGAATGGCCTGCAGTCTGGGGGAGCTTCTGCAGGAAAGACACATTTTCTGCCTAAAGGGAGGTGGTTGGGTGGTGATGAGCATTCCTGTTCATCTGGAGGAACGATTTAGCACCAGGAGGAACCTGGGGAAACACCTTCTGAATAGGGAGAGCGGGCAGATCATCTCCCACCCCCACAGGCACCAGCTCCAAGAACCCTTCTACTGCATGGGATTTTGGATCCCGTCTACGCAGGGAGGGAGTGAGAACATTGGTCGCTGCCTCCTTTGGAAGGAAGACGGGGAGGCAGGTACCAGCCCAGTGTCAAGAGCCAAAGAAGGGAGGGAAGCACAAAGCACAGGTTCTCCCCACCCCCCGACAATGGGCTGGTGTGAGGTGGGCAGGGTAGATGGGCTAACGCAGCTTGTGGGTCACGCCCAGCCACCTAGCCAGCAGGACACTCAGCTCTGGGCCTATCTCCCTCTACTGCAGGGACTAAATGGGACAGTGGGCAGGCAATGCTGCACACATCTGTTCATCCGTTCAACAAATATGTATGAAGCACCTACTATGTGCCAGGTGTCACTTGGGTACTGGGGGTCTGGTGGACACGTCCACCATGGTCCCTGCTCACTTTCCAGTGGGGAAGGAGGAAGGCAGCAGCCAGGTAAGCAAATATTGTACATGAACAAGATAGCATCAGGTAACTGCAGTCTAGAATATAAAACAGAGAGAAGTGCTGGAGAACGCCCCAGGCAGCAGGGGGAGGTGACACTTCAGCTGTGACCTGAGAGATGAGGAGTATCTGGGGAAAGAGCATGCCCCAGAGGGAACAGCAGGGGCAAAGGCCCCCAGGTGGGAACCAGCGTAGAACATTGGTGGGGGAGGGGAAGGATGGAAAGAAGGGAAATGACTGAAGCGGAGGGAGAACAGGTGTGAGGGAGAGGATTGGGCTGTGGAAAGGAGTTTGCATTTCATTCTAAGTGTAATGGGAAGTCACTTGAGAGCTTCAAATGGGGAATTCCTTGTTCTGATTTACATCATTAAAAACCACCCAGGATCACTTTGTTATAAAGCACAAACTAACACACCATTGTAAAGCAATTATACTCCAATAAAGATGTTAAAAAAAAAAAACACCCAGGATGCTTTTGGAAGTGGAGAGAATGGGTAGGAAGTGATGGAAAACTCTGAAGGTTATAGAGAGAGAGGAGGGGCCTGGGTGGGGAGGCGTGGCCATGGGCAGGTCTGGGATAGGTCTGGGGGAGGAGCCAGCAGCATCTGCTGAGACTCTGCATGTGGCAGGGGGTTAAGGAGAAGGACATCTCGATCTGGAACCTGAGCCAGTCCTGGAGGCCGGGAGATACGTGGGAGGGAAGGCAGGGAACTCTGCTGAACTCCTGATTCAGGGGAGGAGCCCTTTTAATAAGCCAACCCCCAGGTGATGCTGATGTAGCTCTTCGCTCTCAAATTCCAACTCCAGAGGCTGAATTCCTTGTGTATAAAAAATATAGCCTGGGGCTTCCCTAGTGGCGCAGTGGTTGAGAGTCCGCCTGCCGATGCAGGGGACACGGCTTCGTGTCCCGGTCCGGGAAGATTCCACATGCCGCGGAGCGGCTGGGCCCGTGAGCCATGGCCGCTGAGCCTGCGCGTCCGGAGCCTGTGCTCCGCAACGGGAGAGGCCACAACAGTGAGAGGCCCGCGTACAGCACAAAAAAAAAAAAAAAAAAGCCTGGGGCTCCGGTTGCCAAGTAAGGGATCAGGATACAAAAGTTTAAACAGAAAACCACTTGTCAATTCACTCATTACTACTCTCTCCCCATGAAGCCATAGACCCCCAGAGTTCCCTCCCTCAGCAAGAATGTGGGTGCCCTTTCTGAGCAGCCCTTCTCTTCCCAAAGGCCCCTTCTCTTCGTACATTCCAAGATTCAGAAGGTAGTAGGAATCTTTGAGGTGCCTGCTGCCTGAGTGTGAATGGAGGACACAGGCAGGCAAGAGATCAACACCACCAAACTATCGATGATTTAAGGGTCCCGTACAAGGCCTCAACTCTATCTACAAGTGACTCTCAGGAATCAAGGTGAGCTGAAAGATGGCAGCCTACCCTCTCAAGGGTTCATTTTCTCACATAAAATAGCCAGGAGTTTGGCAGTCTAAGGCTGATAAGACCACTTGAGGTCATCAGGGACCCAGTTTCCTTCTATTTGTCTGTTGTCCCTTCCTAGCAAAGGCCATCACAAGGTCCAAAATAGCTGCTGGACTTCCAGTCATCATGTCGGGCTGGGAGGAGAAAAATGGAGGAACATCTCATTGGCCAGAATGTAGTACATTGACCGCACCTAGTTGCAAGGGAGCCTGGGAAATGTAATTTATTATTATTATTTTTTTTAAAGCTGAGCCTTTTGCCCCGGACTCTGTAGTAAGACTGAAGGGGGAATGGATGTTGGGACGGTTAGCCACTTCTGTCCAAGGACGTTAGTAGTGACCCCATGTAAGTAAGGTCAAGGCATCCTCCTGCATTCACCTGTAGCCCCTTCACCCCTATGGATCCAGTCCCACTCCTCCCACCTCTTAACTCATCTCCTACTGCAATCCTCTTCCCTCTCTACTCAGGTCTTCAACACGTCAAGTTCATTCCCACCTCAGGGCCTTTGCACTTGCTGTTCCCCCCATGCCTGTAAGTCTTTTCCCCAAGGTCCCTGCATAGCCAGCTCACCTCATCATGCAGGTCAAACGTCTCCTCCTCAGAGAGACCTGCCCCGACCTCCCCCGACAACCATTCTCAACACCATTAACCTGGTTTTTATTTTTTCCAAAGCACTTAGTATGATCTGAACTTATATGTTTTTTGTTTATGCTCCACATGAAAAGGGAAACTTGCTTTTGCCCACTGCCCTGGGCACTGCCTGTTCACATGCAGGTGTATATGCAGATAGAGGAGAATCCTTAAATTTGTGTTTTCTTCTGCTCAGTGGCCTATGGGGTCAGATGTAAGAAGGCTCTTGCCAAGAGGCCCAGCTTTAGTGTAGCAATTTATGTTAGGAATGCCCTTTGTCACCTCCTCGTTGCGTGTCAGCCCCCACACGAGCCTCCTTCTAGAAGGGGTGGCTCCTCTGACTTTCACCGTGCCTGCCTGATCATTTTGGAGGGAAGTGTGACTATAGCTATGGAGCCTTGCCTGTGCTTGGCCACCAATGCTCAAACTGACTCCAGTCTATGCCTGGAACTCAACTGATACCCTGATCCCTTGTCACCATTGCCCTCTGGATTTCTTTTGCCCTCTCTCTGGGTTGGGTCTCCTGATCCCCGAGTCTCTGGTCATTTCTTTTCCTGGTTTCCTCTCTTGCTGTGGAGCACAAGCTCCAGTGACTTCCTAAGAAGGAGTGGAAGAGAGTTCAATTTTTTGAGATCTTGTGGGCCTGCAGGTGTGTTTTTCTCTCCTCTCATTTGATAAATAGCTTACTTGAATAGTATAGACTCTCGCTTGGAAATAATTTTCCTTCAGAATTTTGAAAGCATGACTCCATGTTTGCTAGTTTCTCTGGAAACTTGTAGACTCTGCTTTTTTTGTCCCTAGGCTTCTGAACTTTTGCAACAACGTGCTTTGGTGTGGCTCTGCTTTCATCCACCGTGGTGCACAGTTGTGGAGGCTTTCAGTCCCCAAACACATGTCCTTCATTCCTGAGAAACTTTCTTGAATTATTTCATTAAATTTCTTTCTTTTCATGTTTCTCTTTATTTATATCCTATTACTCAGATGTGAATTGGTCTTTCAGTGCTTGTACCTTTCCTCTCTTATTTTCCATCTCTTTGTCATTTTGCTCTGTTTCTGGGAGGTTTCCCCACATCTGCCTCTCTAATACATCTCTTCTTTTTTTTTTTCTTTTTTTAGAAAAATCACTTCTTTCTGCTTTTAATTTCCAAGAACTCTGTTTTAATTCTCCATTCTCTGAATGTTCCTTTTATTAGAGCTTCATAGATGTAGTATCTTCTCTTAGGTCCCTGGAATTATTAATAATAATCTTTTAAGGTTTTCTTCATCTAACATGGCCTCTGTTTCTGTACATTATTTTTTCTATTTGTTTGCTTTGTTCCCTCTACTCCCTGATGGAGGTGTCCCTCAGATGTCTGGTGACCTATGGTTCACCAGATCATGATTAAGTACCAAAATGCTGATTGGAAGCTTCAAGATCTTGATGTGCCACTGGTGGGGGAATCCACCAGTGTAAGTACGTTGAGGTCTTTGACTGGGGGCTGGTCAGATTCCCTAGAGAAACTCTCTCAGTCTCCTGCCTGGAGAAGAGTTCTGGCCTGATGGCTTCTGGAGCTGCATAGGGGAAGGGAGCTGGGTGGGGGTCGCAGCATTCTGTACCCCATTTTCAGTATAGTATCTAAGCTCTTAGCTGTGCCTTGTCTCCTCCAGTCCAGAGAATAAACTTGAGCTTTTGCTGGGGAGACGAGAGGTGGTTACCCAACAGCTTGGACTGAGTTGAGGATCCAGATTTCCCACAGGTTTGCAAAAGCTTTTGCTTTGCTCGTTCTTGTTTTAACTCTCACTCATCCCCATATCCTCGGGCTGCACATTCCCGAGGCTTTGAAGGCTCTGTGGTGAGAACAGACTTGAGTGTCCTCCAGAGAATCAAACAGCCTACTGTTCTGTCTAGCTGGGACCTCTTGGTCAGGTATTACTTCTCCCTGTTTCCAGCTTCCAAAATCGTGTTGCCGTCATCTCCCCAGTTATCCTTCCTATGAAGTTGATGTCTTTAAAAAAATCACCTGCTGTAATTTTAGTGGGGGCTGGAAAGGAACGCAATTAATATGAGTGTTCGGTCTCCCATCTTGTCTCCTTGTCTTACAAATGAGGGGATTTGGGTGAGAGTTCGAGGCTTCCTGTGGAGATGAACAGTAGCTGCATGTCTGAACCTCATCCTGTGTTTACAGAGATCCTAACTTTATGAGGCTAACCTCGCATTGTGGAGACTGAAAACGCCAGATACACACTTTCCTGTCTTCCCTGGCAGGTAGGCTGTGAGTCCGTGCCCAAAGCCAGCCAATAAGATGCTTCTCACTGGACACCTGGGTCAGGAGGTAAAAGGTAAAAGGAAGCAGGGTGGCAGGAGAAACTTCTGGATGGGGGAGCAGCAGGGGCTGTGCTGTGTCCCGTACCAGCTGTGGTGGCCATGGTCAGGGTGCTGGCAGCATTGTCATCACTGGCCATGGTCTTGGTAGGCTTTGATCCATGATCCGCAAAGAACCCTGAGTGATACACACAGCTGTCTATTGGTAGGCTTGGGGTCAGGGCAGATGTGTCTAACGTGACACTGTCCTCCCCATGCTGTTAGGTCCTAATCAGCCCTTAGAAGCTGCATCTGGAGCCTCCCCAAAAGAGGCCCTTCCCACCTGAAATTTTTTACAGCCTCTGTCCTGCTCTGCTTCTCCAAACCTCTCCTCCCCTTTCCCAGTCCTTGACCTTTGACCTTCTGTCCCCTATCCAAAGGCAGGCCCCACTCTGTGGCTGTCAGCAATCTTCTCAACTGAAATCAGTCTGACTGCGTATCTTCATCTGCTCTGGCCATGTTTTCTCCTCCTCTGTTTTAGCCAGGTCCTTGCTCCCTGACACCCATAGAGAAGTGCCCCAGCTCTGAGCATCATTATTTAAATATTTTTTAAAATTCACTATTTCACGTGTTTATAACTTGTTCTTCGCACTAGAAGTGTAAGTGTCTCATCCCTCCACTGCAGAGCACAGAGCCAGGCAACATGCAAAATGTTCAATAAATATTTCCCCACTTCCCCGCTCTGTTGAGGAAATAAAGTACTTATGAACTCATGTATGATTTTCAGACAAGAATGTTGGTAGTGAAAATTATTCTCCCTTATCTGAGCTTAGTTTTCTACTAGCTGTTATTGTAAAAACAATATAACATGAAAGAAATTTTGGAAAAAAGAGGGAGAAAAATCACCCATAATTCTCCTTGGCATAACTGTTTTCATTTTTTGTGTATGCATTGCCTTCAAACCTTTTCCTTTAAGTGTCCACATGTTTACACAGCTCCAATCTTAGTACTCACTACCCTTAAAATCAAGCTCAAAGACCACTTCTCAAGACAGCTTTCTTAGACCCCAAGCAACTCCCTCCCTCTGTGCCATTACATTTCTCACCCCCTGAGTGTCATTATTTGTTTTCACATCATCGCCAGGAACCAAATTTCCTGGGGGCAGGAGTTGCATCCCATGAGTCTCTGTGGCCCGAGCACAGGGCAGGGCACACGCTGGGCACTTCTCATGGTCACACTTTTGCATTCTATGCTGTTACCGTGCATTAGAACAGACGCCTTTTCCCCTGTTGCTCTGTAGCTTTCATAACGATCAGTTTTAATGGCTCCAGAATATTTCCTCCAGTGGATGTTTCATGATTTAGTTAACCAGTCCCCTACTGGGGAAAATTTGGGTTGTTTCCAGGTTTTTTTTTCTATCACAAATAACACCGCAACAACCGTTCTTGTACAATATAGTTTATTTCTCCTTTTGAGTAAATTCACGGAATCTTGGGTCAAACAGATCCCCAGCTCTTAAGCCCATTTTAGCCTGGCAACAACCGACTCACCTGGTTCCATCTCATGGGAGGGACACAGGTGTTCCCACAACCCAGCTTAAACACTCCCTATGATCACACGAACCTGTCATCCTTGCTTTGCTGAGAGGTCATGGATTGAGTCACCCTCATTCAGCAAATGTTTATTAAAGTGCTACTTATCTTGTCTCTCTAGAGCCTGGTACAAAACCTGGTATGTCTGAGGTGTTCGTAGTATTCACCTGCTGTGTCTGCCTGTGCCCCTTCCTCTGGTATCAGCTCACTAATTTTCCCCAGGGAAAACCATCCTCCTTCCAGTGCAGTTTCAGTGGTACAGATGCTGTTTTGGGTCCCAGGGATTGACCTGGGCTTCAGACCTGACCAGTCAGAGCACTGTATCCCTGCTTGCAGTGATTGGCTCAGGTAAGGTCACATGACTTAGTCACAGCCAATGAGTTGCAACCCTGGGACATTTGTGAGAGAAGCCCTTTCCTCCCACTGAACTCAGAGCTGCTGTGAGGATGATGTGTTGATGATGTATATAGTTGATGTATTGATAGTATAGTATAGTATATACTGCAGTATAGACCATGAGGTGATATCAATGGGGGAGCATCAGAGCTGCCTGCAGCCATTTTACCACTGTACAAGGAGGCCCCACCAGTGCAAGCAGAGTAAGACTAAGAGAAGCAGAGGGCACATCCCTTTACTTATTCCTTCTACATCTATTTGTTAAGCCCCACCCTATGCCAGGCCTGTTTCTGGCTCTGGGGAAATACCTGTGAACAAGACAAGGTGCCCATTCTCATGGAGCTCATGGACATTCTAGTGGGGAGCAGCAGTTTCTACAACAAATAAGCATATAAGTAAGCAGGTGAATAAACAGGATAATTTCTGGAAATGGCAAGTGTTTGAAGGGTGAGAGTGAGTGGCTAAAGGAGATTAGCTGCTTTTACTAGCCTGCGGGGGTGGGGTGGGGGTGTGGGGGCGGGGCCTCTCTGAGGTGCTGACATTGGAGCAGGGACTTGAGTGATGTGAGGTGATTGCGTTCCAGGTGGAAGCAGCCACCTAAAGACCCTGCCAGAGATGGCACGTGGCACAGGGCACAAGTATTCTGTTTTGTTTAAAAATTTTTTTTTAATTGTGGTAAAATGCACATAACATAAAATTTACCACCTTAACCATTTTAATGTGTACAGTTGAGTGGATGCACAGGTTTTGAAGACATTTTTGAACCCCTGGATTCAGCAGTAACTGAAGTCGTCACTACCCCTGACTTTTCAGTTGTGGAGCCAACAGTCGCCCCATCTAGACCAAGTTTGAGCTGGCTTCTCTGCCACTGATTCCCTGAGACCTGATACAACCAACGTTGTTAAGTGAGCAAATACATAAGCCGGAAGTCTTCAGAAACACATGCTACCCCCGCAACCCATCAGTAGCCATGGTCTCTGCAGCCTCATCAGTGCCAGGTACTATCATCAACCAACTTTCAAGCCTAGAATATGAGATTCGGGGAGGAAACAACTGATCCAGGGAGAGAGAGAACCAGGACCAGCCTCGCCTCTCTTCCTACAAGCTCTCAGCTCTTATCCATGCACAACTGGGTTGGGCCTTGCTTTGTTCTCTGCTCTGGTGGTAGGTTGTGACATTTCCACCTGGAGGTGTCTTGCTTATTGCTCTGGGGACGTTTTTATTTTTTTATTTACAGAGAATTTCTGTGGCAGTCTGTGCCACCAAGGTCCTTCGGGAGCCCCTGGAAATATGATTCTGTCTGAAGAACAAAGAGGCAAATTTGCGGAAGATCAAATGCAAAAGCATCGTGAAAGGAGAGGGCTGGGAGTTACAGATGGAAAGGAGCTGGTTCCAGCCCAGATATGAAAGCCGTGAATAATGGAGGATCCATACACAGCCCAGGGTGTGTGCCTCTTGGGGGTGTGAGAGGAGATGGGGTCCCCCCACCTAGCTGAAGATATCGCCTCGGCAGGAAGAAGTAGGGCCGGGCACAGCCCTCCAGGCAGGGTCAGCACAAATGAAAAGAACAACGAAGATAAAGAGAATGGAGTCAAGGGGTGGGAGGGCTGGGGCAGGAGAGCCAGCGGCTTCGGGGGTTGGGTGTCGCTGCCGTGACTGCCTGTGTGTGATGGGAGCTCAGGCATAGGAAAATACAATCCTGGGTTCCCAAGGTGGGGGCCAGGTATCCCTGGAGATTTAGGGGGAACGTAAAGGACACAGAGCTCTCCCCTTGGATCCTACTGGCAGGTGCGCCTTCTCTGTCAGACTCAGGAAGGCGCCTGCAGCCTCCTTTGGGGAGTGTCCTCCGTGCCCCTTCTCCTGAGTCTGCCGGTCCCAGGACCAACTCTGTGCCCCATCACCCTCTGCTTATTCCCTTCAGCTTGCCTTCTCTTAATGGCCCAGAGCCCCTCCCAGGTCTCCAGCACACCCACCAGGCTCAGCACCTCTCTTTACGCACCCCTGCCCTACTCTCAGGCCCAATCCTGAGCCTCCACCCTCCTCAAACTCCTCCCAGCCTCCCCATCACGCCACCCGCCACCCGACCCGGGCCCTCTTCCTCCCCTCTCCCCTCTCCTGCAGCTCCCAGACCTCTGGGTCGGCCTCAGACCCTTCCCTCTGTGGCAGCTCTGACACATCTTGTCCCCCTTGCCCTGTGCAGCACTGTGTCTCTGGGGACACGGTCCGTCCTTCTGGGAGTGGACTCTCATCATTCTTCTTGTCCACGCAGTACCAGAAACTTCTTTCTGACCAGAAAACGCGAGCTTCCCTTTGTCTAAGCTGAAATGCCAGATGTTCGCCCTCTAGGCCTTCCCGAACACTAGGATCCCCCATCAGTCACATCCTCCCCAGCTAGTCAGGGTCACAAAGCAGCAGGGACCACCCAGCATCCCAGAATCTGGCTGTGGATGGGCAGTGGCAGCGCCGGCCACACGAGCAGCCTCATCTGCCTTCCAGAGGCAGCGGGGACAGGACGCAGGGCCCAGCTGGGCAGGTTGGGGTATCAATGACAAGGGCAAGGGCAGTGGTGTCCTTGTGACTTCTTCCTGGATGACCAGCCTCTCAGCATGATGCTCGGGCCTCCCCGAGGACCTCTAGGAGATCCAAATATTCTTTAATAAGGGCCCTTTCTGTTTACATCAGCCAAACTATGTTGCTATTGCTTTGAATCACACACAGTTTTTTGTATTAAAATATCCTGACTTGTCCATCACCTTTTTCAATTTCTGTTGTTTTTCCTTATTCTAGTATCTCTTTAAAAATACATACTTATTAAGTTTAAAAAATAAATTGATGTAAAACAAGATATAAAGTAAATTAAAAGGTCTTTTAAATTATGACTTAAAAATCCAGAAGCCACAAGAGATTTCATGATATCTATCAAAATTGCAACCACCAATCCTACTTTTGGGAATTTATCCTACTCCTATTCTAGTCAAGTAATACAGCCTGGAGATTAGAGATCTTTCCTAGTCAAAATGTAGAAACCTTCCTTAACTTCCCCCACCTCTTTTTAAAAATTAAAAAAAAAATTTTTTTTCTTTTTATAGAAGACTGTTCCATTGTGTGGACAGGCTGTAGCTCATTGAGCCTAACCCCTTCTGATGGACCCTGAGTTGCTTTTCATCTTTGGCTGCTATAGTGCAATGAATACCCTTATACATGCTGCCTCATGTGTATAAGGTGGAACATCTGTGCAATATATCAAGTGAGAAAATAAGATACAGAACAGTCTATAGGATGTGTTATGTTTCGCACAAGAAAGAGGGAAAATAAGAATATGTCTTCATATTATACTTGTTATACCTCTATGAATATACCCTGGAAAGATAGAAAAAAGCTAATAATAAACTTACTGTCCTTTGTGGTTGGTGGAGGGGATGGGGAAATGGGTGGAAGGGGCAGAGGTGGGAGAGAGTCTTCCTCTCCACCTTTAGCCTTGTTTTTAGAACCAGGTGAATGTCTTACCTGTTTCAAAAAAAAAACAAACAAACCAACAACAGAAATGAGTGTAGAAGTGGTACGTAGATGTGATCAAAATCCTGAAGATTTCCATTGGTGGCTGAATTTGGGAACTGCTCCATATTGTGGCTTTGGGCTCTTTCTTATGCCCAGACTATTTCTTCACCCACAGGAGCCAACAGGGAGCTGAGGAGAGAAGGGAGGTGGCACCTGCAAACACAGACTCCTGCCCCACTGTGTGCACATGACTGCCTGCCACTCTCATACCTGCCCAGAGCATTCTGTTTCTGGTTCACTGCGTCCTGGGGCGTTGATTAAGGGACCTCTTCCTGAAACTGGACTCCTTAAATCCTGCCTCCCTCCCAAGAGAAGATGCCAGAGGGGCCTGCCCTGGGGAGGGAACTGTCCAGTGACAGGCCATATTGGCCAGGTTACCATACTCACGTAGATGTCACCCTTTCCCACCAGCGCAGCTTTATGACCTGACCTGCGCTGGGGAACACAGCGGAGCAGCCCACACCTTTGTTCCCGGACCCCGGCACTTTGTAGAGCCTGAGCTGGGCACACACATTCAAATCTCCCCTCTGCAGCCCGAATGAGGGCCTTGGCTTTGCGGAGAGAGCCAGGGCGGGCTGCTGGGGGAGGGCGCTGCGCCCATTTTGTCTCCAACTGCCTTTGTTCGAGAATAAACACTCCAGGGCCGCCTCCCCCCGCCCCCCACCTGAAAGCCGCCTCTGCCGGAGAGAGAAATCGTATACAATCTCTGCTTTAGTTGTACAAAAAGTCTGAAATTGCTTGGAGAAGAGACAGGAGGGAGCCTGGGCGAGGCTGGGGGGATCCGGGCGGGTAATTGCAGGTCATCTATCTGCCTCTGTCAGCTGGCGCCTGCTCCGCAAGCGTTTGCAGAGAGGACTCCTTGAATTTGCTTTTATTCCCCATCTTGCATTACTTACTTTTTCCTCAGCAGCTGTAAAACCTTTTTCCTAAAACTGCCCTCAGGCATAATGAGCAGGAGACATTCGGAGCTGGGAAGAAAGACCCGAAATGATGTACCTGGCCTTACTCAGGGTCCCTGAGAGGGTTCCACATAGGCTGGAGTTTGCTCTGGGGGAGTTGGGGGGCTTCCACTGGAACTGAGGGCAGCAGAGAAGGACACCCACAGCATAAGGAGGGTCCCTGTCTCTTCCTCCCCCACCCACTCAGAGCAGTGGCCTCAGGGGAGAGGTAGAGCCTCCTCCAAATGGGCCTTAGGGCTTAGAACCCGTCAGAACCCACCCAGCCCTGTGGGTGCCCACATGCATCCTCAGGATAGCCCTCCAGCACCCCTGGAGTTGGGTTCCACCTGGCCTGAAGCTGGTCCACTCCCTGAATTGAAGCAAGGGGTTGGGGATGGAGGCTGGGGTAGTGGGTAATGCTACGCAGCAGATGGGACATTGGGGTGACCAGTCCAGCTCCTGGGGAGGTGGCAGGACCAGGGACCACTGGGCGGCCCCAAACGTGGCTAATAGAACCAGAGCTGTGCTTTCCTTGGGGGCAGAGTGCAGGAGGGGTGTGGCTGATCCGGGGGGGGGCTGTGACATGGAAGCTGTGTGGGGTGATGATACTGCCACTTGCTCACTGAGTGACCAGGGCCACCAGCAGCACACCTCCAGGGGAGACTTTCCCCCAGGAGCCCTTAGCTCCCCCAGGTCTCAGCTTCCTCACCTGCACGGCGGGAGCAGCCTCACCATAGTAACCAAAGGGGGTGTGTATGGCTCACACGATGACGTGTGTCAGGTAGGGCCCGAGCATGTTTTACAGAGGATGCCATCTCCTCCTGGTCAGGCTTGCCACAGGGTCAGGCTGTGGGGCTGTTTATAAACACCCATTGTGAGTATGAATTTGCCTATTCTAGAAGGAGATGGAGACTTTCAGAGCCAGAAGGGTCCTTAGAGACCATCGAGGCCCATCCTTTCTTTCTCACCACCCCAAAGTGACGTCTCGGAGGTTAAGGGACTCCGGGCTCTTCCCCTGAAATCACCGTTGCCAGAGAAGGAGTTCTGGGGTGTCTCCTCCTTGCCTCCCACATGTTGGATCCTTCGGTGTGCACAATGCTCCCACCCAGCTCTGGCCTCCTCTCTGCCCAGGAGGGCAGGATGGAATGGAGGTGGTGAACCTAAGACGTGGCCAGCCCACCTGAACCCCGCCTTCCTCAATGGACCAGCCTAAGGTCTCGGTCAGGGCAGGGCTTCATGGCTCTCCGGGTTTTTCCTCTCTCCCTCTGTCCTGCCCTGGGCATTGGAATGTTTTGCCCTCTTTCTCTCCCCACAGGGCGTCCCCTGGCAGGTGCCTTGGCAGATTCCCAAAGTGGGAGACACACTCTCAGGAACCCATCTAAGCCCATTTCCTAGCCTATAAAATGGCCAACAGTCCATTCGTGAGAGTGCCCTAGGGATCAGCATCTTCTCTGACAGGGAAGGCAAGGGTTCCAGGCAGGCCAGCTGGCCTGGACCTCAAGTTAACAAACCTCAGGTTCAGACTCCAGATGAGGTGATACGTAGACGCAGAGACATGCTCTGCCAGGATGGAAAAAAGGACACTCACCACTCAGTGCTAACTGTTGTAATCCTCGAGGGCACTTTCTCTCATGATCCCTAGGAGTCCCCTGTTAGCTCAGGATCTGTCTAGAGCCCCACCCCTCCCTCTCCTCCAAGGCTCAGCTGCTCTCTCCCCCTCACTGCTCTGCTCCAGCCACTGTCCCCCTTGTAGGTAAGTTTCCACTTCAGGACTTATGCTTTTTCTGTTCTCTTTATCTGGAAGGTTCTCCCCACAGACCTCCACGTGCCTCACTCCTTCTCTTCCTTGGATCTCTGCTCAGAAGTCACCTTATCAAAGAGGACTTCTCAAACCTTCCCCCCCACCTCCCCAGCCCCTCCCCCCTCCCCCTCCCCTCACCCCACCCCCCACTCCCCCATAGGAAAGTGGAGGCCCTCTTTCCCATACTCCCTACCCCCGGGCACTTAACACCATTTGACCCTTTATATGCTTTTTTCTCTACTGCACCTTGAATGCAGGTGGCTATGGAAACAGAATCTTTAGTCTTGTTCCCTGAAGTCTCCGCAGCTATTACAACAGTGCCTGACACATAGTAGGCGCTCTACAAACATGTGCTGGATGAATGAAGGAATTATTAAATGTAGGTATTTAAATTACCCCAGTTTCTGTAACCCTTTGGGAGCATTTCTTGCATTTTTAATATACAAGGACCCAAAAAAGTGTTTACTGGAGACTTGCCTTTCTGCCCTCTGAAAGCCTCCAGGGATGAGCATGGCTGTGGGTGGCTAAGACTAGGGCTCCTGCCCACCCTGGGGAAGGGGAAAGACTGAGCTGTGGTGAGTGTCAGGGGCCAAGAATGTCCCCCTTTCAGGGACCGGGATGTGGAGGGAGCTGTGAGCTACAGAGAGGAATCAGCTCAGTCTACGGCCCCGGGGGGTCAGAGCTCTGTTTTACAGAAGTCCCAGTCCTGGGGGACCCCAACTCAGAACTAATTATTCACAGGCCATGAGGGACATCTTCAGAAAGAGCATTTGCAGGATGAGTAGGAACTGCTAAGGCGACTTGAGGAAAGGAAGTGTGAGGATAGGGCAGATACAAATGCATGGACAGAGCGTGTTGGGCAAATAGACAGTCTTCCTCATGTGACATCAGGGGTTCTGTGTGAGAAGAGGGCACAGGTTGGCAACACTGGATTAAACAAAGTGAAACTGGGCATACTCGTCAGAGCCTTTAATACACATTGTCCACTGTGGCTCTCCAGGACAGGATATAGTGTGCCCCACTGGCTTCATGGAGCACCCATGAAGGCCCATCTAACTCACCCCAGCAATTACTGACAAGAGCGTAGGGACACACGGCAGCTGGGGGAGGAGTCTGAGGTAGGGGTGATGCAGAAGGAGAAGGCATGCTGGAGTAAGGGAAGCTGAGGCCCATTGGTAAATTCTCTGAATGCCTTGCAAAGGAGTTAGGACTCTGCTCCATAGGAAACTGATATTGATGCGGAAATTGCATTTAACTTGTATCTACTTATTGACTCTAAGACAAGGCACACAGTCGAAATGCTACAGGGACTTCAGTAAAGAGATTGGCCTGGTGCTGGAGCACATATGTCCTTGTAGGGAGGGAAGGGCTGCTACGGACTGCCTTGTGCACTGCAGATGTTCAGTGAGCACTGATCCCAGAAACTACTACATGAATGGTGCCTCCTCGAGCTGTGCAGTGCACATCCTGAACTCCGGTCCATGGCAGCCCTGAGAGGGGCATGCTCACTCAGCTCCAGTGAATTGCTGTCAGATGAGAAGGTGTGGTAGACAAGTGTTCACCAATATCAGAACTAGTGAAACTAGTGTTCACACAAGACTGTACGTCTCAGCCTCCTTGGAATGTGGATGGGCCACATGACTATATCCAGTCAATGACAAATAAGCAGAAGTCAGATATGTATAGCATGTTGAGGCTGTGCAACAACCATGTGCTCTCTTCTTGTCTTTTCTCCCCCTGAAGCAGCAACTGACAAGGCCATATGTCTCGGATGCTGCTAAATGATGATGGCGCCTCTGTCAGCCTGGGTCCCTAAATGACTGTGTGGAGCAAAGCCCCTGGAACACCTGCACTGGACATGCCATGTGAGAAAGAAATAGACATCTGTGTGGTAAGCCCCTGAGACTTGGAGGTGTTTATTACTGCAGCAGAGCCCAGCCTGTCCTGACTATAGAGAAGTAGAGCAAATGTCCTGACTTCTGATTTTGAAGAGAAATCTTCTGGTGTTAAATGTTGGGCATCGATTAAAAATAATACTTCATATGATGCAGGCCAGGCATGAACTGACCACTGGCTTGCAACCCACAATCTCTGACTATGCTATGGCGTCTTAGGGAACTGTACATAAGACATGAGCTAACTCATTTTTTTGCACTTTCCTGGGCAATCTCATAGCCTCGTGAGCATACTGGGACAGAATGAGACTCTCTGGTCTATGATTAACTGGAAGAGAATGCCTGGTTACAAACAGAGGAAAAGAAGGCAATACTAGGGCTCTTTTAAAAGCTGCTGGAAAGCAGCATCAGGACGTCTGAACGCCTGTGACAGCAGCTATGAGACTGGCTGAATCAGCCTGGAGTGAGACAGGAAATGGTAATTAAGCTCTGCTTCTTGGTGTGTGACCTTAGGCAAGTCATCTCACTTCTCTGAGCCTCATCTTCCTTGTGGAGAAGTTGGGGATCATGGTACAAACCGCTTTGCAGGGATGTTGATGGGAGGAGATGAGACATGTGTACAGCACTCAGCTCACAGGAAGGGCTCGATAAATGCCAGCTCTGGTGGCTCTTATTCTCTTTCTGTCAAGCCAGTCAGGGGCACAGAGCTGCCACTGCAGGAGACGCCCTCAGGGGTGGGGTCGGGATTGGCCTTCCTGAGACACATAAAAGCTCGGTGTCCTGCGGACTGGTCAGCAGCAGGCGGGCTGAATTTGTTTCCTGTAGCTGCTGTCACAAATTACCACAAACTTGGTGACTTTTTAAAAAAAACATATAACTTGAAAGTTATCATTTTAACCTTTTTTTTGCAGTATTTGGGCCTTTCACTGTTGTGGCCTCTCCCGCTGCGGAGCACAGGCTCCAGACGCGCAGGATCAGCGGCCATGGCTCAGTGCCCAGCCGCTCGGCAGCATGTGGGATCTTCCCGGACCAGGGCACGAACCCGTGTCCCCTACATCAGCAGGCGGACTCTCAACCACTGCGCCACCAGGGAAGCCCCCATTTTAACCATTTTTAAATGTATAGTTCAGTTGTGAAAAGTGTATTCACATTGCTGTGAAACAGATCTCCAGAAGTTGTTCATCTTGCTAAGCTGAAACTTTGTATCTTGGTGACTTTTAAAACAAAACAAATTTATTGCCTCACAGTGTGGAGGCCAGAAGTCTGAAATGGTCTCAAAGTGAAGTTAAGGAGTGGGCAGGGCTGACTCCTTCTAGAAGCTCTAGGGGAGAATCCGTTTCCTTGCCCCTTCTAGCTTCTGGGGGCCCCCTGCACTCCTTCCCATTGCTCCAACCTCTTGCTTCTGTTGTTACATCTCCTACTTCTGTGTCTAATCTCCCTTTTCCTCCCTCTTATAAGGACACTTGTGATTGTGTTCAAGGTCCACCTGGATAATTCAGGACAGCCTCCCCATCTCAAGGTCCATAAATTAACCACACCTGCAAAATCCCTTTTGCCCTGTGAAGTCATATTTTCACAGGTTCCAGGGATTAGGACTTAGATATATTTGGCAGGCACTGTTCAGCTACCACACTGGCCACTGTAGTTAGCTCAGGGCCCGGGCTCCTTCCCCCGGCAGCCAGGAGGAGCAAGGTTGGGAAAGTTGCCTGAGATGGAGGCATGGTGCAGTGGGGCAGCAGGACTTGGGGGTCAGCCCGATTCTGCCCCTGGCCTGGCCCTCACCCTCTATGAGACCATGGCAGGTTCCTGCCTCCCACTCTCAGCTCCCTCAGGACCGTTCATCGAAACAACAAAGCACTGGGGATATAGAAAAAAATTGCCTCTCTCATGAAGAATCTGTTCTAGTCTGGGAGACATGGAGAATGAAGACAAACCCATGGAATGAGAAGCAGTGGGAGTGCTAAGGAGAAAGAGGAAGCAGGGACGGGAGAAGAGGATGGAGCAGGCCCGCTCTGGGCTGGGAAGATTTAGTCCACACACATTGATCAGGCACCTATTATGTGCCAGGCACTGTTCTAGCACCTGAGACACAGCCAAGAACAAGACAGCCTTGGCCCCCGTCCTGGAGGACGTCCTGTTTCAGCAGGGGACAAGCCAGGGAGTAAATGGATGGGATGAGTTTCAGACAGTGATGAGGCTATGACAGAACTAAAACGGTGTCCTGGTGAGAGAGAAATGGGGCCACTTTAGATGGGCTGGTAAGGGAGGGCCTCTGGGAAGAGGTGACCACTGAGGAAGAGTCAGTGTATGAGGATCTGGGGGGAGAGGGTACCAGATTGAGAGGACAGAAAGGGCAACATAGAAGTGATGCGCCTAGATTGCCCAGTATGGTGTCTGGGTAGCAGGTCCTCAGCAAATACTGTGTGCAGCAACCAGGAGCTTGGGGCGGGGGTGGGGACTTTCCTTGGACGGGACACCAGGTCAAGGGCTTCACAGTCCACCTGTTGTGGCCAGTGCTTCTGAGCCATTGGTCCCGGCAGTGGACACAGCTGGAACAGACCCAGAGGAAGGGCCTGCCCATACCCGGCAGCCACCTTAAACAGAATGAGGGCAGGGCCCAGGCCCCAGCTGCACCAACCCAGGCCTGGAGCAGCCCGCCTTGTGTGCCCCCGCTCCAGCGCGGAGCCCTGTTTCCTCATGCGGGCTGGTTTCTTTAACGAGACCATCTGTCTGGCTTTCCTCACTCTGCTGAGCATGATGGGGCCATCCATCTCCCCTGTCCCCATCCCCGTCTGCCTGTCACTGCCCAGGCCCCCATTATCCCTGCCCGGCTCTGAGGGGGGCCGTGGCAGTTTTCGCCTCCAGCCTTCGTGTTTATTCTTCTCATCTGGCCACATCTGGCCTCCGTGCTGAGTCACTCGCTCCATCTGCCTGTCCTCGCTGTGGGACGGCGGCCGTCTCTTCCTGGCTCTCCCTGTGCCACGTGGCAGCCCACGCGTGCAGCGGGTGCCAGGGTCTGCAAGCGTGGGGACAGGACCGTGAGCAGCTCTGTGCCAGCCTGTGCGCCGGGGGTGGGGACCCACTTCAGGACCAGCTTCCCCTGGAGGCTCCCCTCAGCCCCCCAGGGGCACGTGGCCCATTTGCTGAGTCCCAGTGAAGGTGGGCCCTACCCGAAGGCCACAGCCAGGCCCGGCAGGAACTAAAATGCCCATGTAAGCCCAGCTGTGCTCCATGCCAGAGCCTTTCCCTTTTGCATCTGAGCATGGAGGATGGGCATCTCCATTTGCAATTCAAATCCCAGCAGGGCTGTTCCCAGGACCTACAGCTCTGAATTTTTTTTTTTTTTTTTTTTTTTTTTTTTTTTTGCGGTTCGCGGGCCTCTCACTGTGTGGCCTCTCCCGCTGCGGAGCACAGGCTCCGGACACGCAGGCCCAGCGGCCATGGCTCACGGGCCCGGCCGCTCCGCAGCATGTGGGATCCTCCCGGACTGGGGCACGAACCCGTGTCCCCTGCATCGGCAGGCGGACTCTCAACCACTGCACCACCAGGGAAGCCCTAGAGCTCTGAATTTGAACAGGTTCTGAGTCTGACTTTCTTCGTATTTTTTGAAAAACAAACGAGTTGAGCTGAGGGAGTATAATACCATCATGTATCCCATAGACTCAGCACCTATTCCCCCTTTCCTCTAGCAACGCAGCCCAAAATTTCCTTAAGCCCCTGCCCACAATTCCTGAGATTTGGGCAGGACTGACATCAGACTTGGCTCCAGGAGAGGCCACATGACCAAGAATTCGTCAATCACAACACTGCAAACACCCTCCACCTCCCCACGTCAGTGATTGGTTCAGGGTCATGTGAGCACCTAGCTGGGCCAGTCAGGGCCAGACCTTTGCTGAAACTTTTCTAAGAAAAGGGATGCTTCTTTCTCCTGGGCCTGTGATTGAGCAAGATGTGGGACCTGAGTGACTGGCAGCTGCCAAGTGGTAAGAGCCAGCCTTCTAGGGAAAACAACACAGAGGAGAGCAGAGCCAAAACATGAAGAATGAAAGCAGTCCTAACAAGCTCCTAGATCCAGCTGGGCCTGAAGCCAGCCCCACCTCTGGACTTTTCCATCACTGATGCCAATACATTCCCTTTAGCAGTAGAGTTTGAGGTGGGTTCTGTCACTTGCAACCAGAAGAGTCATATGTGATACACTCCTGAAAGGGGCTAACACCTGCTTGATATGTAGGAGGTACTCAATAAATACTAATTTTAAAATAAGACCTTTGTGAAGAAAGCCAATCTCAAGAGCTAACGTGTCATACAATTCCATTTATATAACATTCTCAATGTGGCAGTCATAGAGATGGCAAACAGATTCATGGTTGCCAAGGGTTAGGGATGGTGGAAGTGGATGTGACAGTGAAGGGTAGCACAAGGGACATCTTTGTAGTGATGGAACAGTTGTGTATGTTGATTGCTGAGATTTCTCGAATCTCCACAGGTGATAAAATGACAGAATGATATGCACACATTGTACCAATGCCAGTTTCCTGGTTTTAGTGTTATACTAGTTGTGTGAGATGTAACCACTGGGGGGAAACGAGTGAAGGGCACATGAGACCTCTCTGTGTTATTTTTGCAACTTCCTATGAATCTGTAGTAATTCCAAAATAAAATTTTTTAAGTTTTTTGTAGGCTGTCACAATCCAGCAGTTCTTGGGCCTGAAATAGCAGAGTGCATGGATGTTGGAATCATATGGACCCAAGTTTGGATCCCAGCACAGCCATTCACAAGCTGAGTGATCTGAGGTCAGTCACGTCTCTTCTCTCACCCTCAGTGTCCTCATCTGTGAAATGGGGCTCATGGGCCTAACTTGTAAGGTGGTTATGAAGAGAAAATAAAATGAACCATAATTTGCCTAGCACCTTGCCTGGCATATGGGAGGCAATAAACAATAGTTGATAGACGCAGCAGGATATAAACACAGGGTTTAACAGGGAGGAGTATGGTGGGGGGTGGGGTGTCACGGCTTTGGGCTCTGGAGCCAGCCTCCCTGGGCTTGAATCCTGGTTGTGTATCTCCCTGGCTGGGTGACCTTGGCCAGGCCACTTGACCTCTCTGGTCCTCACTTTCCCCATCTGTAAAATGGAGATTAAAATAGTATCTACTTTGTAGGCTAGTTTTGAGGATTAAAAGAGATAATGCACCTGAGACCATGTGGGAGTGCCTGGCACTTGGCAAGGATGGTAAACAAAGTTTTGAGTGCCCACTGGGTGGGGAGCCTGGCTCCCTGGGTGGAAATGGGGGTGAGGTGCCTGGCCATGCATTGAGGCCTGTAGCAACCTCGCCCCAGGGAAGCCCCGACTTCCTGGGAACCAGCCCCTCTGGAGGTCCTCCTTCAAAAGTCCGGCAGCCAGTGATGAATCCACCCCTGGCCAAGCAGAAAATCTGATCCCAGGCACCAAGGCATCCCTGCCCCCAAGATCCAGGCTTCCCCCTTCCCGCTCCCCCGTCCTCCCTGAGGAGGGAACACACAAACCTGAACTGGACTCTGCATGGAATGGACTCTGAGGTACAGGCTCCCAGGAGAATGGAAAAGAAGTAGGGTTCATGGTCAGAGAAAGAAATTATGAGGACAGTGGGGGCTGGGGGGTGTGGGTCGAGAGGGTTGGAGAAGTTCCTCTGTCCCCAGTCATACATTTCATGGTTCGGTTGTGGCTTTAAGATGTCTACAAATCCATAATCACCGAACACATCCTTTAGGTTAAACACTGCCCACCCCTGTGTCCTGTTCCTCTCTTAAATCTAGAGGAGTAACATATTAAAAGCCACTACAATGTGAATTAGTTTATGACAGGGTGTGGGGTGAAGCCCGCTAAAAGTAGACAGAGGAGGGGCGTAGGAACAAGGGGAGAATGTTGTCGAAGGCAAACTTTGCCTGCCCTGGCTAGCTCTCGGTGATAATCCATTTAAAGGCATCCCCTAGCTGGCCTTGTTGATGTAGATCCATTTGAACAGTTTCAGGGCTGCAGTTTTTATTTAATGCAGCTCTGAGCCTGGCAGCACCAGGGCCCAGAGCTGAGAGGCGGCTGGCTCCTGGCAATGCTTAATAGCGAGGTGAATGTGTGGAGCTTCTGAGTAGGAGAAGCAGCGGTGCCAGGCAGCAGTGGCCACATTTGACAGCCCAGCTTGCTGCTGCTGGGATGATGGAGCACACTGGAGGTGAAAATGCTCACCCTGGAGCCAGGCAGGGGCATTTATGAGAAGGGACTCTCAATTTGAAATGAGCTGGTGATCGGCAAACAAGGGAATATGTGGCTCATGTGGCAATCTATCTTCAGGAACGGGTGGATCCAGGACCCCCGGTGAGAACATTTAGTAGTTCCTGAGACCACAAGTTTCCTATTTAACGTGGCAGGGGAAGAGCATGTCTGTGGCCAGGCAAAAGTCTTGAGATTCTTTCTGACTGGTCTGGCTAGGGTCACATGCCCATTCTCCAAACCAATCACTGTGACTGGGAGGACGGGATATGCTGAATTTCTTGGCCCACGCCAAGGGGCCAAGGGAGGTGGGGAGGGTGTCAATTGTATCCAAGCCTCACAGAGGGTCAGGGGCCTAGAGCAGGGCCGAGCTGGCTAGGGAGCAAGCAGAACACTAGTTCATACTGATGGCTCAGCCTGCGTTCACATGCTTTATCCAACTGACCCCTCTCAACAGTCTCTGTAGAAATTCTTCTTCCCATTTGACAGATGAGAACACTAAGGTAGAGGAACTTGCCCAAGGTCACATACCCAGAGAGGCAGTCCAGTCTCATTCTATTTTATTCCAAATTCTTGCCAACATTTCCTGGTCCAGACTGTCCTCTCTCCCTAACCCCTGATATTCCAGAGCACTTAGACTCCTAGATTTGGGACCTGGAAAGGATATTAGAGTTCATCTAGTCTCCTTCAGTGACATACTCAAGGCCACACAACCAGTGAATATAGCACAGATACTAGAATCATAATCTAATTGTCACTTACCTCCTATCTGCCCCGCTGCTTGTGAACCTGGTCTTAACTGTGTGGCCCTCATTTGCTCGCTGGCCTCAGTTCCTCACTTCCCTGTGGCCTCACACAGTTCCCAAGGCCTCTGAGGCTTGGATGCCTTTGCTGATAGGCTGTGCTTTCCTGGGTCCCAATGCTACAGCTATTTACATGTGTCTTACTCTTCCTGTAAACCATTTTCTTTCTAGCTAATTGCTTTGCTCTAATTCTTTAGAGGTAATTTCCTTCTGTTACTTTATTTTTACAGTTAGCACCCTCCAATTAATTTCATAGTTCTTGAAAGTTCTCACATAAGTTGCCCTAAAAACCCTTGCAGTTTAACCACTGCATGTGATAAACGATGTCTCAGGCAGCCTGGTCATCCAGTCACTCGTACCGCATCCAAGACACTTGGGCACCTTGGTTGCATTTGACGTTCATAATAGCCTTTCAAGAGTAGCCTCATTTTACAGAGAAGGAAAATTAAGGCTCTAGTGCCCTAGTGTGGGCAGAACTGGGATCTGAACCACCACCCTCTCCGCTGTCCTGAGCTCCTGGGCTCTCTTACAGGGAGTGCTAGTGGTGGGTCCTGACTCCCAGGTGTACTTCTGACCTTCTGGGAACTTAGTGGCCATGCTGGCCCCACCCCTGGTGATTCTCTGCCCATCCCTGGATCCTGCTCTGAGAAACTGCCCTGGCAGGCGGAAGGATACGAAATCCAGGGGAATAGGGTCTCAGCATCAGCGTGTGGATGGGAAAAAGACAGTGGCAACACCAGCCTCTCCGGGGGAGATGGAGGGAAAAAACGCAGCATCAACTACGTTTGCAGAGAAATAAAAAATGATTTCAAATTCTATTTTCCCGGTCTCTCTCAGCACATCCCCTGGCGCTATTTTATTTAGTAAATAGGAGGTCTACTTGTTATTCTCAGTTATGACATTAATTCTCCGGGTGACCCTTGGCTACTTACCTCCTTACTCGGAGCCGGTTTCTCTATCACCACCCGCGCAAGGACAAAAACATGCTCTCACAAGAAGGGAGCGCCCTGCGTCTGGAACAAACCTGGGCCCTCATTACTCACCAGGCACTGCAGGTGGCGGCACGGGGTGGCCAGCGAGGGGTGGCCAGCATCTTGGCTCGGGGCGTCTGCTCTCACTTTCTGTCTCTCTCCTCTTGCCTCACCACAGACTCCTCCCCCTAACTGTTTTTTTGCACCTGTTAGCTTCACAGACTCTTCTGCCAACCTCCCTGTCCTGTTTGATTCTGGAATTCTCTCTTGCCCCTGCCCCCAACCCCCAGAGTTGGGGGAGGGGTGACGGCAAGTTCCCAGCTGGGTACCAGTTTCCACCATCTTGTGGTTGGGTGGATATTATCTTCTTGTTTTTCCAGCCATCTCCCCTCCTTGGGGGGCAAGGTTGCCATGGGTAATTGGCCTCGAATTTGTTTACCTCAGTGTTCAACATTCCTTCTCCCCCACGTCTCTCCCTCACCTCTCCCTCTGTTTCCTCCATCCCCCCGTGGCTCCCTAAACCATCTGGAATCTCAGTTCCCCTCTCCCCCCAACTTGTGAGCCAGAGAAGGCCAGTTTGACCACCATGTGGGAGGCCCAAGCTTCCCTCGAACATGGGCAGCTGGATTCAGAAAACAGCTCATCGGCAGCAAAGGAGAAATACAAATAATGAACCGCAGAAACCTGGGGCTGGGGTTTGGCACATACAGATGAAAGCAAGTCCCTGATGACAAATTCTAATGATTTTTGCTCTTGTTCAGAACTGCAAACTAATTTTGAAATATCGGTTGTCAGGAAAGAAAGGGTTCAAGTGGGGGTGGGAGTTTCTCTATCTATCACCACCTGCTCAAGGACAAAAACATGCTCTCACAATAAGGGAGTGCCCTGAGTTCACTTCTGCAGGAGGTGGAGAGCTGCGTGGCCTGGGAGGCTCTGAGCGCTCACACGTGAAAAAGTCCCCACTTCCCCCAGCTAAGTTACCTCGAGGATCCTCAGGGAGGTAGGCAGGAAGCATTGTCCTTTGTTGTTGTTTTTAATAGAGAAGGAAACTGAGGCTGAGAAAGAGGATCGTTTCTATCTGTGATGGTCTGAGGCTCCCATCCGGGTCTTCCTGATGAACCAGGTGGGCGGCCTCCACGGGGACAGAGATTTCCTTAGCTTAGGGAGGACTTCAGGTCAGATTTGTGACAAATCCTCTCTGAGACCCAGGGTGACAGTCAACGTAATTAATAACCTGACGGGCCAGACGCTGATACATCCGAGCTGTGGCCAGGCACGATATGGAGCAGGTCCAGAGAGGCCTGGAGGCCCAGGGAGGCCAGAGTGACCAGGACAGGGGAGCCAGGGGCTTCCGGGAGCCGGAGGCCGCAGCTACTCATCACCTGGGATGGAAGCCACAAGCTCACACCACCAGGTGTCCCAGCTGACCCTCAGCGCTGCTCCATCAGGCACCTGGACGTGGACCCAGCATGCATTTTTCCACAGAAGCCAAACCTGCGCCATGCAGCTTCCTGTCCTCACAGCGGCCTGGGAGGCAGGAGAGGGGTGCAAGGCCAGGCTCCAGGTCACTCAGCTCGCTGGCCTCTCTTGCTTTTGTTTCCTCATCTGTGAGCCGGGGGCAATTCTGGCACCTGGTGCTCTGGAACTTGGGGCGGAGAAGGCAAGCTTTATCCGGCGCTTGGCCTAGAACCCGGCATGAGGCTACTACTCAACAGCTGGTTGCTGTACTTCTGACTTCCATCCACCCCAGCTCTCGTCTCATAGAAATGTGCCCACCGAGCAGTGAGATGAGTTATAGTACCAAGTAGACCAGCATCTGTGCAACTGGACAGAGCAGGGCAGCTGCAGCCACAACAGCCCTCCCCGTTCCAGGCCGCTTCTCCCGTCCTTCAGCCTTGGGGCCAGCTCGTGGGACACCACACAGAACACAGTGTTCTTTCCTGGGGTCGTGACAGCAAAGGTGGGACAGCCTGGCTCATTCACCTGCTGGGCTCCCCAGATGGGCTCTGGAGGCCCTGCCCAGACCTCATACCACCTTCAGCTGGAGCAGGGCCAGGCAGAAGGGCCAGGGGCTGCTTGAAGGAGGCCCTTCCTTGCAGAGACCTGTGGGGGCCGTGTGGTCAGCACACTGTCTCCTGAGGGGCCCTTCTCCCTTGAACCCAGTTGCACCTTTGGAAGGCAGCCCTGTCCCTTGACGTGAGGCTGCCTACTCACTCTCTGCACGTGTCACTGCTGATGGAGACCACATCACCCGTGGGGCGGGGTGTCAGGCCAGGCACAGGGATAACGGAAGGATTTGACCAGATGCCTTTTCTTCCTCTGGTCCACCTACCCCATGTGTCTCACAGGAAGCTACACAGCAGACTTTCAGATCCATCAACTGACAGCAGCAAAGCTGCCAAGGCATCAATCAGACCTCGTCATCTCACTTTGGAGAGGATGCAGGGGGTGCAGGGTGGGGTGGGGGACCAGGTTGGAGATGGGGGAGGGGGAAGGGGCTGGTGGTTCTGCAGGGAATGTTGCAGTGGTGCCTCCTCTGGTCTCTGGCCAGGACACTCTCCCATCAAAGTGTGGGAGTCCCTGTGGTTCCTGTATCAGAGTAACCTGGGTTGCTTATTAAACATGCAGATTCCAGGGTTCCACCTCAATCCTGCCAAGTGAGAATCACTGGGGTAGGGCTATGAAACTGACCTTTCAAACAACAACTCCAGAGAGAGTCTTGCTTCAAAATGTTTGAGAGTCACTCACTATTCTAGACTGAGATGTCATGCTCCTGGGGGTGGAACCCCCCCTTAACTCCCTCCTCCCCTACCCCAGACTGCCTGGGTTTGAGCCCTATCTTTGCCACTGATAAGCTGTGGGAGTTTGGTTGAGCATTTCACATCCCTGCCTCAGCTGCCTCATCTGTGAAATAGGAACAAAGCAGAACCCACCCCCTCTTCAGCCTCCCCTTCAGCCTCCCCTGAGCCCTGCTTCCAAGGGGATGGACAGCGTTTTGCCTTGTGGCTCCCTGAGGGCAGCTCAGATAGGAGCTGTCACAGATGAGAGCCTGTCCCTGACTTGTCCCCAATATCATCAGGTCCCAGGGGGGTGGATTTGTCAGTGGTGGGAATGGTTCTGAGCCCAACACATGAGCTTCCTGTCCTGGCCTCACCACTTCCGGCTGCTTGATCCCGGGCAAGTCCATTCTCAGCGCTGGAAGATAGCTCTCCCAGACAGACAAGCCCCTGTCTGCACATGGTAAGGATGCAAATGATCAACTCACAAACAAATCAGTGAAACAAAGTGACTGAAAATAACGATAACTGTTGTGAAGGCAAGAAAAAGGGGGTGCTGATAGAGAGGGACAGCTGGGAGGTGGTGTCTGCCTCCCTGGAGAGCCAGCATTTGAGTGGAGACCTGGATGCCAAGTTACTGGCCTGTTATAAATGGTGGCTGAGGCTCCCAGGCAGAGAGAACAGCAAGTGCAAAGGCCTGGGGACAGGAATGGGCATGGAGACCTAAGGGAACAAAGATGGCTGATGAGGCAGGAGCATCAGAGGGGAGAGCAATGGGGAGGGGTCAGAGAGGTTGGCAGTGGGCAGATCTTGCAGGGCCCATGAGTTTATTCCAAGGGCAACGGGAAGCTCATCCCAGCCGGGAGAAGTGAATGGGGTAAGGGCAGTCATGTGCCAGCCAGCATGGTGCTAGCTGAGTGCCCTCTGTGCTCTCACTCTATGACAGCACCCCCGGGGTCAGGCATTAAGGTCACTTGGTAGCTTGGTGCCTCAGATCCTATAAGGGACTTAAAATTGTTCCCAAGTCCGGGCGCTGGGATCCGGACATTTGAAGACTTCAGGATGTGCTTGTTTAGATCACTGGCTTCTCTGCCACAGGGTGACAGTAGAGAATATCCCTTCTCTCCTTTGTTTCCTCAAACCTAAAATCCAGCCAGAGCTTTTTAGAGCTCTTTTCAGAGATCCTTGAAGGTGGTGCCCCCCGGGAAGAACAGAGCCTGGTCATTTTGGGGTTTTGGCCCTGGTGGGGCTTGGTGTTTGTGTTGGTGAGTGCCTGGTTGCCCCTCCTTGGAGGACGGATGGACTGGCCATGTGCCCGAGGGGTGTGCCATCCCCCTTTGGGGGCCTGGCTCTGGGGACGGGAGTGGGCTGCAGGGAGACGGAGCAGGAAGGAAGGAGGCAGAGGCAGCGCAGGGAGGGAGGGCGACTGTTGCCATGGAAGGAGCTGCAAGGTATTCTGGGATCAGAATTCTCACTGCAGAGGACTGGGGATGGGGGGAGCGGGTGGTTGGGGAAGGTGATGGGGAAGCCAGTGTCTTTCTTTTGTCCTTGGCACGTTCCCGCATCCCCACAGACAGAGTGGTCTCCTCACACCCCCGGAGCAGGCCCCCAGCGGTCCCCTCTCTGTCCGGCCTGTCCGCCTCGTGTACAGAAGGCAGAGTGGCCCCTTCCAGGAGGCCTGTTTACCAGCACAACAGCAGCAAATTAGTGCTCTTAAAAGGCATTCAGCCTTTATCCCTGCAAACAAGCTCACCGCAAAGGGGGCCTGTGATGCCTTCTCCCTGGAATCTGCTGAAATGGGGTTTGCTGTGCATCTTAATCGACTTCCTTCCACCCACCACATTAAATGCATTCAATCTACTCTTGCAAATGGCTAATTTTGAAAATCCGCTTATCAGAATTAGGTCCTCAGCATCCATATTTATTTACTTTTCATTTTTATAATCTTTTTTTTTCATGTGTATGACTGAATTCCATTTTCAATGGTCTGGCTCTATCTCACAGGTCCTGGCGGGGGTAGGGGGGTGGGCAAGGGCCAGGATAGGAGCAAATTGGAAATGGGCACATGGCAGGGATAGAAAGAGTGGGTTTAGGAATTCACAAGGATCAGAAGGCTGTGCTCTCCTGTGTGGGGAACCATTTCTGGGAAATTACAAAAAGCCGATACTTGAGCAGAACAGGGTTAAGAAGATGAGAACATCTTGACATGTCCCGGCCGCTCGGAGCATGCCTCCGTTCCATCAAGGGGAACCAGTAGCCATGGCAGAGATATGCAAGAAAGGGGTCGGGACCAACTGCTATTCCCCAGTGCCTGCTGGGTGCCAGGCTCGGTGTTAAGTGTTTTACATGTATTATCCCCATGCTCACTTCAACCCTGCTGGTGAGGGGGAGCCCCAGCTTACAGATAAGAAAAACTGTGCCATGATTCAAACCCAGATTCATGTCCAGACTGCACACTCTTCCCCTTTACATCATATTGTCAAGTGTGCCAGGGATGGTTTCTTCACTTCAGTGTGTAGGAAGCACATGTGTGTTGATGTAGGACAGATTACGTGAGAAATACAGACTAAGGGAGAGCTTATTTGGGACAACATCTAGCGCAAAAACCTGAATTTGATTTTATTTCATTTCCTTTGGACATTGACTGGGCAACTCCTATGTTCCAAGTGATGGTATGCAGAATCCCGAGATGGAAGGATGAATACTTCTATCCACGGGAAGCTCACACTTAATGGATTTTTTTTTTTTTTTTTTTTTTTTTTTGCGGTACACGGGCCTCTCACTGTTGTGGCCTCTCCCGTTGCGGAGCACAGGCTCTGGACGCGCAGGCTCAGCGGCCATGGCTCACGGGCCCAGCCGCTCCGCAGCATGTGGGATCCTCCCGGACTGGGGCACGAACCCGTGTCCCCTGCATCAGCAGGCGGACTCTCAACCACTGCACCACCAGGGAAGCCCAACACTTAATGGATTTTAAAAGAAACGCTCTTTCTGACTTACTTCACTCTGTATGACAGACTCTAGGTCCATCCACCTCACTACTAATAACTCAATGTCATTTCTTTTTATGGCTGAGTAATATTGCATTGTATGCATGTGCCACATCTTCTTTATCCATTCATCTGACACTGTATGCTAATTCATATATATGGAATCTAAAAAAAAAAAATGGTACTGATGAACCTAGTGGCAGGGCAGTAATAAAGACATAGACATAGAGAATGGACTTGAGGACACGGGGTTGGAGTGAGGGAAGCTGGGGTGAAGTGAGAGTAGCATTGACATACATACACTACCAAATGTAAAATAGCTAGTGGGAAGCAGCAGCATAGCACAGGGAGATCAGCTCGGTGTTTTGCGATGACCTAGAGGGGTGGGATAAGGAGGGTGGGAGGGAGGCTTAAGAGGGAGGGGATATGGGGGTATATGTATGCATATGGCTGTTTCACTTTGTTGTACAACAGAAACTAACACAGTATTGTGAAGCAATTATACTCCAATAAATACCTATAAAAAAAAATAAAAGAAAGGCTCAGAACAACAAAGTATTAACACATACGTACGAGATAATTTTATTCTCTCAAAGAACAGCTAAGTTATTTTGTAGCCACCTGCTCTGGTAAAATAAGTGGAGATTTTCAGATCTAACAGAAAGTTCTAGAGCGTAAGGCATTACATCTTGGTGGTTGAGATTAGGACTGAATTGTCAGCAGACTTGAGCTCAAGCTGCCATTCTGCCACCTTCGCTGTGACCTTGGGCAAGTCAGAGCCTCAGTATCCTCATCTGTAGACCAGGGGGTTATAGTAACATCTACCCATAAAGTTGTGCCGATTTCAATGAACCCTGCATGTGGTGTTTTAGTGCAGTATCTGACAAGGGCATATACCTAATAGCTAAATAGTAAACATTATTATGTATAATAATTTTCTCAATCAAACTCAGGAAATAAAGTCTGAAGGTAGGGAAATAAACATTGACCAATGGTTTTCCAACATCGCAAGCATGTTTGTAAAGCACCTGGAGTGGATCTCCAGGCCCTGGTGCCAGGTGCTGGGTGAATGGTGAGGTGGATCAATGATTTACGCACAGTCAGGACCCCTCGCTTATTACTTTGCCCCCTCCTTCCCCTCTCGACTTCCTGCCTCTCTCTGGAATTGAACGTTGTTAGTAGGATAAACCAAAGTAAGTTCCTTCACACTTCTAAGTAGCCTGCGTTTGATCCCCACCACCTCACCCACCTGAGGGTAGGAACTTCTTCAGAAGATAAAGTCACCTTACGTCCTGTGTTAGGGGTGTATGGCCATGTCTGCAGGAAGGAAAACAGTGAGAGTGTGTGCGTGTCAGGCAGGGAGGGAGCGGGAGGGGTGTTTGCAAGGAGACACCTGTGGGTGGGGGTGTGGGGGGGGATTTGTGAATGACCAGGTATGTGTGCACAGGGATGGGGTGTGTGGAAGGGGCGTTGACCTAGAAGGAGGGCAACATTCAGGAAAATCAATTCTTCCAACAACCACTGTGGACCAGGAGCCCTCCAGCCTGAGCGTGCCCAGTACCAGCGAGTACCGTGGGTGGAACTGAGCTCGTGCAGACAGGCTACGGTTCTCCATGGTGAGGTCTAAAGACAGAAACTGCAGGACCAAGGGCTGGAGACATGAGAAGGTGGAAGGCCGAGCCACCAGGCTGTGATGGAGTGCTCTGAGAAAATGGCAGCATATCTGTCTGCAGAAAGGAGAAGCTGGTAATTGGGGCGTGAACTGGCCTCAGAGGTGGGCAAGGTAGAAGGTGGAAGCAGAGGGCTGTGTCGACACCAGAGCGGATGATCCGGCTCAAGTGATTCTGAGAGTAGTGTTGTACTGCTGTCGCCATGGTTCCGACAGATCAGGGCGAGTGGACGATGGCCGGAGTCCGCAGAGGGAGGGCGAGCTGCCACCCCAGAGAGAAGATGATGGCTCTGCCCTGGCACTGAGGAGGCGGGTGGGACTGGGGAAGGGGAGGGGTGGAGGGAGGGGAAGGATCTGCAGTGGCAGAGCTGCACAGATACCAGGTATTTATAGTATTATCTGTTGATTTTGAAAGCTGATTCAAGCTGCATTTAAAATATGAGATTACACACCGGAGGAAAGAATCATGTCCCTTATTAAAAGAAAACAGAAAAGCTGCAGAAGGAAGGCTTACAGGTGGGGATGCTCAGCAGGGACAAAAACCTCTGGACCCCACCTCCCAAATTTCACATCCCCCTTGAGGAGTAGTTATCAATTCTGTCTCTATGACCATGGGAATCTCCTGAGATAAGACCTCTTGCTCTAAAACCCTGGCTTAAGCATAGTAAAATCCTTCCCTACGTTCCTTTAGCACAGCTGAGTAGGGCTGAAATTAAAAAAAAATTTTTTTGCACACACACACGTGCACACTCCTGCCTCTCACTTGAGGCTTTGGGAGCACTGAGAACATATTTCCCTGATTCATTCCACCCCACTGTCTTTCTTGGTGAGGTCATTTTTGCTTGTGGGTGATAGAAAACCCAACCCAAATTGGCCTATGGAAAAAAGGAAATGTTTTGGCTCTCATAACTGAAAAGGTGGAGTGCGGTCTTCAGGCATAGCTGGATCAAGGACTCAGTAGGGTCTTCAGGACCCAGTTTCTTTCTCTCTCTCTCCTCAGAGTCTGGCTTCAATTCTCCAGCTCTGCCTGGGGCCCTCAGAAGCTCTAAACTTCCCTCTGTGGCAGCAAGATGGCTGCTGTACTTCATGTTCCCATACTCTTGGGGTCACTTCAGAAGGAAGAGCTGGCTGATCTTGAATGTCATTGGCTAGAATCAGACCAGATATCCCTTAGCAGGCCAACCACTATGCCTGGTATATGGAATGAACTGATTGGCTGGGGTCCCTTGGAGCTCATGAGAGAGGAATGAATAGACTCTGCCCAGTCAAACCTCAGAAGTCCTCTATGGTCACCCCAGGAAGCTGGACATGGGTAGGGCCACCATCCCACAGCCCAGGGCATGTAGCCTCTCTCTTCACCCTCTTCTCTCCTCTCCAGTGCAGCTGGCAAATAGGCAGGGCCTCTGATTGGGAACCCAGCTTGCATGCTACAACTCACTTGTGCTAAAGGGAAACAGGGAACAGAGCAAAGAAAATGCAAGGAGAGGAAAGCAGCCCTCTGACTGTGGGGACCATTTGTCATTTTCTGGCTGCTCAGAATCCACCCTCGTCATGGATATCACCCCAGATTTCCCCGCTGTATCTGGGTGACTCAGGCACCCACCTCTCAGGGCAGAAGCGAAGGTACCAGGACCCCCTCCCCCCACCCCAGATGCAGCTTTCCCATCAGATGCCTGCTCCTGGGACCCTGATTCTTGAGCAGGGGCCGCAGGGAGAGCAGGAGGGCCTGTTCTGCCTCCCTGCGACTCTGACACTTTGGTGGCCAAGGTATCACCCTGACAAGGCTACAAGTTATCCGCGGGGTTTCCTCCCTCTCATCTCACTTTTTGCTCATCCCTAGGCCTGGTCCCCCAGCCTCCTCCTGACTTGGGGAGGCCCCGACAGCCATCCAATAATTCTCTCTTACTTGCATGGGCCTCAGAACCCTCCTGATACAGTCCCAAAGTTCACGTTTCTGTCGAGCCAAGGCTCCAGCCTGTCCACTCCAGACTGCCCCCAGCCCCGGAGGGGAGAGAATTTCACAAACCACTTGCCTGGCCACTTGCTTCCGGCTCCCAGCCAGACTCCTGTGGAGGCAGCCTTCACTGCCAAGGTCAGAAGAGCCCCTGCCAAGGGGCTTCCCCTCTCTGGAACTTCCCAGCGGTCCTCAGTTCTCCTTGGAGCAGTGGACTCATCCCTGACTCACTAGTGGGACCCTGGCAAGTTGCTCGGTGAATGAGCTCACACACACTGAAGTTTTGATCAGTGTGTTTATCTCCCACTCACCCACCTCTGCACTAACCAAATTTCTTCTCCTTGCCCTGAAAGTGTCTTTCCTCTCCCAGCCTCTACAGCCAAGCATGAGTCACTTGCTGCAGAACCAGACATCCAGGCTGCAAAAGCTCAAAACCCACTGGCCCAGGTACGGCGGAGGAAGACGCTGCTGGATGTAGGGTTTCGTGTTGGCAGAGGTTGGGGGAGAAGGGAGATGAGAGGGGCCGAGAGCCTGTGCCGGAGGAGCCTCATGTGCCTCTCTTTCACCCCAGCACCCCCTCCTTTCAGGAGGACTGCCAGGTGGCCATATGGCAGCTAAATCGCCCTGAGTGGTCTCTGTAGTTGCCAGTGGTCATACATGGTCAGTGGTCAGTTCATTTCCCCATCAGTGCTCTGGATAGGAGTGATGCTTGTCTGAGCCTCAGGTATTATAACCCACTCTGTGACTGTGGCTGTCCCCCAGAGTGTGGGGCACATTGAGTGGGACCAAGGCATGCTTGAGAAAGACGTTTCTTGCCCCAGGCCATGTGGGAGCACATTTGCAATCACCCACAGAGCCAGCATGGCTGTAGGACGCAGCATCCCGTCACAGGCTAAGAGCCTGCCTTATGCATCTTGGGAAACAGGTGGGCTCCCTTTGGGGCCAACACTCAAATCTGAACTTTGCCATCTGTACCAGAGTTGCATACACATCCAGAAAATAAGGGATGGTGCAGTCATGCATGGAACTCAGCTAATTCACATTCATGTTGCTCAGAAGTTCCTGCCCAGTCATGAAGAACCTAGGGGTAAGACAGGAATAAAGACACAGACCTACTAGAGAATGGACCTGAGGACATGGGGAGGGGGAAGGGTAAGCTGTGACAAAGCGAGAGAGTGGCACGGACATATATACACTACCAAATGTAAAATAGATAGCTAATGGGAAGCAGCTGCATAGCACAGGGAGATCTGCTCTGTGCTTTGTGACCACCTAGAGGGGTGGGATAGGGAGGGTGGGAGGGAGGAAGACGCAAGAGGGAAGAGATATGGGAACATATGTATATGTATAACTGATTCACTTTGTTATACAGCAGAAACTAACACACCATTGTAAAGCAATTATACTCCAATAAAGATGTAAAAAAAAAAAAAAAAAGAAGTTCCTGCCCCTGCAGTGAGGCTGTGCCTGTCAATCAACTGAGGGGGCGGGAGTTCCACTCCAGGGCCTGTGTGCTTACCAGGGGAGGAAAAGGTTCTGAGAAGGACAGCACAGAGCACCGAGCCCTGTGGCCCAGCAAACCTTTCCTGGAAATGCCAGGCCAGAGGTCTTCAAATCTGCCCCTCAAGTATCTCAAAGTCTCTGCCAGAAATTCCCACTGGATGATTTCACGTTGTCCACCAGACCCTAACCTCCTTATGGAAGGTGGGGCTCACCACCAGAAGCCCAGTGCCTGGCAGAAAGCCGATACTTTGTAGGTCTTTATTAATATTTGCTGAAGAAGTGGATATCTGCTCCCAAATAGACAAGAAGTGGTCAGTTAATTACCACTGGCCCAGAGATGACACAGCTGCTCAAATGCATGAGTTGCACTGGTCATATCAAAAATCAGAATTAAATCTATTCAGATGCCACAGTTAAAAAGACCCAATGATATATTGGTCTGGTGGTTTCTTTTATGAAAACAGCTCTAAAGCGTTATCTATTTTTCACTCGGAGCTCACTTGAAGTGCGTTCCATTTTGGACTTTATCATTTACTTTAGGGCTCCCACTGTATCTTTGCTTTCTGAGTCTTGCAATGGCTCTGGGCTAAAAGCAATAACCGACCTCAGAAGAAGAAAGAGAAAGGCTCTGCGTTGCAAGAGCATAGCCTCTGAAAGGAAAAAAATTTCTCAGACCTCAGGTGGTAGCTGTGGCAAGTTGCCTGCTGTCTAGGGGGCCGTCTTTGGCCATCTTTCATCAAAGGCTGCAAACACTTCAGCACAAAAACAACCCACGGCCACCAGGCAGGAAGGGCTCTGCTTCTGTGTGCGGGGACCAGTTAGCAATACCCTGGTAATAATGAATCACATTTGAATGATGCTCAGGAAAAGTTGCCCGGCTAGTGGGTAGAGCCTCTAGGTATTCTGGCTGCACAAGGCATGCTTGGCCACCAGACCAGAGACCCTAGCCTGCGGGCTGCTTGAGAAGGATTGAGGGGGTATGCAGAAAGCATCTAAAATTATAATTGTTATTTATTTGTGTTAATCTATATCAAGAAATTACCCTAGCACAGCACACCTGTGATTTCACGCTCATTATTTTCAGGACGAGGCTAAAGGTATTTAGATTAAAAACAAGTGAGTCGATTTACTGGAAACATATATGTAAATAATAGTACATGTGGTACCTGGATATAGCAAAACTCATGAGACTGACTGAAGTTTGGAAAGTGTGGCCTTGTGCTCCGTTGCTGTGGTCTTAGGTATAAAAGCATGCAGACACTAAACTCCCTGTTTCCACCTCTTGTTACAGTGATGGATGTTTCTGAAGCCACAGAGCAGCGTACCATACATACATACAGTGGAATGTGGAAGTAGGAGGTAGGAAGGATTTTTTTTTTTGTCTCAATACCTCCCCTCACCCCTTAATTTTTGTCTCGTCTACACAGAAGGAGGTAATCAAGCCACTGGTGCTGGATCAAAAGGAAACTGAGACCATGTGGTAAAGTCCAGCCTTTTCACCCATTTCACAGGTGAAGAAACCAAGTCCCAGAGGAAAAAATGACTTGATGATAAGTTAGAACTGGCCTTAGAGAACTCTTTCTAGGTCAAAGACAAAAGCCCAAATTCTCTGAAATGTAACAAATGCCTACAAATCAATAAGAAGAAAGACTCAGTAGGAAAATGGGAAAGGATTTCAAGGAAAACACAAACAACATTTAAATATCAGAAACGATGTTCAACCTCATGCATAATAAGAGAGATGTAAGTTAAAATTATATTGACACATCTGCTTCTGGCTGTGATGGACTGGCTTGTACTGGGAATAATTAGGAAAACTGGATGGAATTTTACAAAAACCACAGTTTGAAGATATTGGAGAGCTACCAAGTTTCCAAGATCCCAGAGAGAAGGGAGGCGCATAGAGGGAAGCCTGATGTCTACCTCTGGAGGCATATTCTAGTTCTAAAGCTGTGACTGAGAGGCTGAGAAGAGCATTTGGTAATTTCATGGGGCTGGGAAGACAAAAATTGGAGCTCAGCGTCTCTTGAGAAGTAAGGACCCTATTTGCACACCCATGTTCATAGCAGCATTATTCACAATAGCCCAAAGGTGGAAGCAACCCAAGTGTCCATCAACAGATGGATGGATAAACAAAACGTGGTGTATACATACAATGGAGTATCACTCAGCCTTAAAAAGGAAGGAAATTCTGACACATGGATGAACCTTGAGGATATTATGCTAAGTGAAATAAGTCAGTCACAAGAAAATACTGTATGATTCCATTTATAAGAGTTACCTAGAATAGGCAAATTGATAGAGACAGAAAGTAGAAAGGTGGTCGCCAGAGGCTGGGAGTGGGGAAAATAGAGAATCACTGCTTAATGGGGACAGAGTTTCAGTTTTGCAAGATGGGAAGTGTTCTGGAGATGGATGGAGGATATGGTTACACAACAAAGTGAATGTACTCAATGCCAACCGTACATTTAAAAATGATTAAGATAGGGACTTCCCTGGTGGCACAGTGGTTAAGAATCCACCGGCCAGTGCAGGGAACACCGGTTCAAGCCCTGGTCCGGGAAGATCCCACATGCCGTGGAGCAACTAAGCCTGTGCACCACAACTACTGAGCCTGCACTCTAGAGCCCGCGAGCCACAGCTACTGAGCCCACGTACCACAAGGACTGAAGCCCGTGTGCACCTAGAGCCCATGCTCCACAACAAGAGAAGACACCGCAATGAGAAGCCCGCGCACCACAACGAAGAGTAATCCCCGCTCGCTGCAACTAGAGAAAAACCCCGTGCAGCAATGAAAACCCAACGCAGCCATAAATAAATAAATTTATTTTAAAAAATGATTAAGATGGTAAATTTTATACTATATGTATTTCACCACAATTTTTTAAAAAAGAAGTAAGAACCCTGATAAACAGCCTAGGCTTTCATTTGAGACCCCAGAGGGCTATACACTAGGAGTAAGTGATCCAGAACTAAACCAGCCCTTTCTTGGGGGTGGCAGGTCTGCTTCAAATCATCTTAATTCCTGACTGGATAAATGCAAACTGAGATGGCTGGTGTTCCTACCTTAGGCAGCAGTAAAAGCAAATTCTCCTTGGAGGAAGATAACACCATCCAGAGCTTCAAATTATCTTTCCCGTGTTCATCAATTATGTCTGATAGTCAATGAAAAATAGAAATGTAGAAATACAAGAATGGGACAAAAATCAAGAGAAAAATAACCCATTAGAAACATATCCACAGAGATCCAGATATTTGAGATATCAAGTTTGGGCTTTAAAATAGCTGTAATTAATATAGTCAACAAATTAGATGACAGGAAGAAAATCTTCAGTAGAGAACCGGAAACTATCAAACATGATCAAATAGAAGTTCTAAAAATGATAAAGAAGGTTGATAAATTTGACAAAAGATGTGCAAGATCAGCACATGTAAAACTCAGTGACATTGCTGAGAGAAAGTAAAGGAGATATAAATAAATAGAGAAATATACTGTGTTCACGGTCCAGAAGACACAATGTAGTTAAGATGTCAATTCTTCCCAAACTGATCTATAAATTTAATGCAAGATTTTCTTGGTAGAACTTGCAATGTTGATTCTAAAATTTATGTGGAAATACAAAGGATCTAGAACAGCCAAACATTTTGAGAAGAAAAGTAAGCTGGGGAACTTATACTTCCTTATTTTAAGACTTGTTACAAAGCCAGAATAGTTAAGACAGCATAGTATTGGTGTAAAGATAGACCAATGGAGCAAAATGTGAGTCCAGTGGTAGAACATGCCAGTCGATTTTGACAAAGATACCAAGGCAATTAATGAGAAAAGAATATTATTTTCAACAAATGGTGCTGAACACTTGGGCAACCATATGCAAAAAAAAAAAAAAAAGAACCTTGTTCCTTACCTCATACCATGTTTAAAAATTAACTTGAAATAGATTATAGACCTAAATGTAAAATCTAAAACTATAAAGATTCTAGAAGAAAATATTAGTGATCTGGGTTTGCTGAAGATTTCTTAAATATGTCTCCAAAATCATGAACTATAAAAAAAAATCAATAAATTGGATTTAATAATATGAAATATGTTTAATCTTCAAAAAACACTATTCTTTTGGCAGTATCTTACATAGTTAAATATGCACTTGCCATACGACCCAGCAATTCTACTCCTAAAAGAACAAGTGTGTCTGCACAAAGATTTCCATTTTGAATAATCATAGCAACATTATTCATAATAGCAAAACATTGGGAATAATCCAAATGTCCATGGAAGGATGAATTCATATAATGGAATACTACTCAGCAATAAAAAGAAATGAGTTACTAGGATAACCAACAAGGACCTACCTTATAGCACAGGGAACTCTGCTCAATGTTATGTGGCAGCCTGGATAGGAGGGGAGTCTGGGGGAGAATGGATACATGTATACATATGGCTGAGTCACTCTGCTGTGCCCCTGAAAGTATTGCAACATTGTTAATCAGCTATACTCCAATATAAAATTTTTTAAAAGAAGAAATGAGTTACAGATAAATGCAACAAGATAGATGAATCTCAAAAACATTTTACCAAGTAAAAAAAGCCTGACAGAAAAGAATATATATTGTGTGATTTTATTTATATGAAATTTCTAGAAAAGGCAAAACCATAGATACATAAAACAGTAAACCATTACAATCTAAACCATAGATACAATCACTGAAATAGATACAGTTTCAGTGATTGTCTGAGGCCCATGTTGGGAGTGAGTAAAGACTATAAACAGGCACAAGGGAACTTTTGTGGTGATGGAAGTGTTCTTCTAAAACTGGATTATCGTTGACCTATGCACTTACAATGGGTAAATTGTATGATATGTAAATTATATTTTAATAAAGCTGTTAAAAGTGGGAGGAAAGGACAGTGTTAAGAATATTAAAAGGCAATCCACAGACCAGGAGAAAATATTTGCAAAATACATATCTAACAAAGGATTTGTATCTAGAGTATATTAAAAACTATTACCACTCAATAATAAGAAGATACACAACCCAACTTTTTAAATGGGCAAAATATTTATTCAGACACTTCATCATAGAAGATACGTGGTTGTCAAATAAGCACATGAAAAGATGCTCAACAACATAAGTCATTAAGGAAATGCAAATTAAAACCACAATGAGATTCCACCTCATACCTACTAGAATGACTTAAATTAAAAACACTGACCAGGGCTTCCCTGGTGGCGCAGTGGTTGAGAATCTGCCTGCAAATGCAGGGGACACAGGTTCGAGCCCTGGTCTGGGAGGATCCCACATGCCACGGAGCAATTGGGCCCATGAGCCACAACTACTGAGCCTGCACGTCTGGAGCCTGTGCTCCGCAACAAGAGAGGCCGTGATAGTGAGAGGCCCGCGCACTGCGATGAAGAGTGGCCCCCACTTGCTACAACTAGAGAAAGCCCTCGCACAGAAACGAAGACCCAACACAGCAAAAATAAATTAATTAATTAATAAACTCCTACCCCCAACATCTTAAAATAAATAAATAAATAAATAAAAACACTGACCATACCAAGCATTGGTGAGGATGTGGAGCAACTGGAACTTTGAAACACTGTTGGTAGATATATATATTGTTACACTTATTTTGGATAATGATTTGTCAGTTTCTTAAAAATTTTAAACACACAACTACCATAAAATTCAGCCATTGTAGTACCAAGTATTTCTTTTTTTAAAAAAATTTATTTATTTTAGGCTGCGTTGGGTCTTTGTTGCAGTGGGCAGGCTTCTCACTGTGGTGGCTTCTCTCGTTGCACAGCATGGGCTCTAAGCGTGTGGGCTTCAGTAGTTGTGGCTCGCTGGCTCTAGAGTGCAGGCTCAGTAGTTGTGGCGCACAGTCTTAGCTGCTCTGTGGCATGTGGGATCTTCCCAGACCAGGGCTCGAACCCATGTTCCCTGCATTGGCAGGCGGATTCTTAACCACTGAGCCACCAGGGAAGCCCCTACAAGATATTTCTTGAAAGAAATGAAAGCAAGTGTCTACCCAAAGAGTTGTACATGAATGTTCATAATAAATTTATTTGTAATAGTCGACAACTGTAAAAATCAAAGCCCCATCATGAGGCAATGGATTAACACATTACAGCATATCCATACAATAGAACACTTCTCAATTTTAAAGAAGAATGAACTATTGATACAATATGGACGATGCGTATTGATGCAACAACATGCATGAATCTCAAAATAATTATGCTGAGTTAAAAACAAGCCATACCAAAAATAAATTCATACTGTATGATTCCACTTATATAAAATTCTAGAAAATGCAAATGAATCTATAGTGATAGAGAGCAGACCAGTTATTGCTTAGGGAAAAGGGTTAGAGAGGAACAGATTAAGGACATGAGGAAACTTTCGGGGTGATGGATATGCTCATTGTATTCATTATGGTAATGGTTTCACAGGTGTATACATATGTCAAACTTGATCCAAGTGCATACTTTAAACATGTGCAGTTCTTTAAACATCAATTTGGATACAATAAAGCTGTAAAAATGGAAAGAAATAATTTTAAAACACAATAAGTAAAAGCAAGAACTAAATAATTGGGTTTAGACACTGCTGAAGGAAGATTGTGGAACTGTAAGATAGATTAGAATGAAATATCTCAGACTGAAGAATGAAAAAAAAAGAAACCACAGAATAGAAAATACAGAAAAGAACATGAGACATATGGGTCATGGTGAAAAAGCTAATGTAATAAGTATCTGAAATCCAAGAAGTAGAGGAAAGAGAAGATAGAAAGGAAGAATAGGCAGAAGCAATATTTGAAAGATACTGGCTAGGAATTTTCAGAAAAAACATATGAAAGATAATATGTCATAGGTTCAAGCAGAGCTAGGAAAACCACACCAAGGTACATCATTGTAAAACTGAAAATCAAAGACAATGAGAAAATCTTAAAAGCAGCCAGAGATAAATGCCAATTACTTTCAAGGGACAGCAATAAGACTGACACCTGACTTCTCAACAGAAATAATGAAATCTAGAAGACACTGGTCTGATAGTTTGAAAGTGCTGGAAGAAAATAACTGCCAACATCAAACTCCACTGAAAATATTCTTCAAATAATGAAAAGACATTTTCAGCAGACAAAAACTGACAATTCATTACCAGCAGATTGTTTAGAAGGAAAATGATCACAGTTGGAAATATTGAGATGCAGTAAGAAGAGTAACAGAAAATATAAATATGAGGGCAAATTAATTTATTGTTGCCAACATAAAACAATAAAAATGTCTTTTTAGGGTTTAAAATGGAAAATGACAATAGCTTAAAAGGTGAGAGCAGAGTAAATTGAATGACGTGTTCTGAGGTCCTTGTAATTCTGGGAAGTGATAAAATTATTTTAATTTACACTAGATTTTAGTAAGTCAAGGAAGGGATTTTAGGGATTTTAGGCTGATTGCTAAAACTTACAAACCAATATACTAAGGAAAGGAAAATGGAGTAAAATAAGTATTTAATTAATACAAAGGAAGGAAAGGACAGATGGGGAGAGTAGAAAACAAATCATAAGATGCTAGATTTAGACCAAAATATGTAAGCAATTACATTAAAAGTAAATGAACTAAATATTCCAATTAAAACGAAATATTCCAATTAAAATATGACAAATATTGTTGGATTTGATTTTTTTTAACTATATGTTATTTACAAGAGACAAACTTTAAATATAAAAACAAAAGGTGAAGAGAAAAGTAGATACCAAGAAAATTCTGACAACAACAAAAAGTTCAGGTAGTTACATTAATGTCAGAAAAAGTAGACTTTAAAGCAGATACTTAACTAAATATAATGAGAGATATTTCTTTATGATAAAGGTTAAATCCAATAGGAAACTACAATAATTCTACATATTTTAATGCACCTTATTATATAGACTTGAAATACATAAAACAAAAATGAGTAGAACTCAATGGGGAAATAGCTGAATCCACAATCATCATTGAGGCATTTTAACATACCCCTTATTAATGTTTAAGACAAGCAGACCGGGCTTCCCTGGTGGCGCAGTGGTTGAGAGTCCCCCTGCTGATGCAGGGGACAGGGGTCCGTGCCCCGGTCCGGGAAGATCCCACATGCCACGGAGCAGCTGGGCCCGTGAGCCATGGCCGCTCAGCCTGCACATCCGGAGCCTGTGCTCCGCAATGGGAGAGGCCACAACAGTGAGAGGCCCGCGTACTGAAAACAAACAAACAAAAAACATTTAACAAATTTGACCTAACTGACATGTATAGCATACTGAACCCTACAACTTCAGGATACACATTTTTTTTTTATGTGCACATGGAACATTCATCAAAATGAACCATGTGTTATGCCTTAAAGCAACTGTCAACAAATTTCATAAGATTGAAATTCCTGACCACATCGGAATTAAGCTAAAAACCAACCAAAAAACTAGAAAATTCCCAAATGTTTGGAATAAGTATTATTATATTCTTCTAAAGAGCCTCAGCTCAAAATTAAAATAATGATGAAAATTTAAAACATCTACATAGGGACTTCCCTGGGGACGCAGTGTTTAAGAATCTGCCTGCCAATGCAGGGGACACAGGCTCAAGCCCTGGTCCAGGAAGATCCCACATGCGGCAGAACAACTAAGCCCGTGTGCAACAACTACTGAGCCCGCGTGCCACAACTACTGAAGCCCACGTGCCTAGAGCCCATGCTCCGCCGCAACAAGAGAAGCCACTGCAATGAGAAGCCCGCACACCGCAATGAAGAGTAGTCCCCGCTTGCAGCAACTAGAGGAAGCCCGCACACAGCAACAAAGAGCCAACGCAGCCAAAAGTAAATAAATAAATATATCTATTTTAAAAAATATCTACATAGAATGGTAAAGGAGCCACAGTATATCAAAACCTGTGTGGGAATAGCTACAGCCATGGTTAGAGGAAATAGGTTGTCTTAAATGAGGAAAAGTTAAGAAGAAAGAAAGACAGAATATATTAATTTATTGTTAAAAAGAACAACGTATTTATTATTTAAAGAAGTTTAAAAGAAATAAGAGTAGAATTAATGAAAATGGAAAAAAACCTTAGACTAGGAACAATTAATAAAGTCAGTTTTTTAAAGGACTAATAAAAGTGATAAACCCTTAGGATTTTTAAAGGACAGCAAGATAAGGCACAAATAACTAATATCAGAAATGAAAAGGGGGACCTCATTACAGATCCTATAGATGTTAAAAGATAAGAGGATTTTATGAACAACTAAATGTGATAGATTTGAAAATTTAGATGAAATGGAAGAATTACTAGATAAAACAACTTGAATAGGTAGAAGATCTGAAACTTCCCATATCCATTAAAGAAATTCTATCCATAACTAAAACCTTTCCCATAAAGAAAACTCCTGGCCAGTATGTCTTCACTGAAAAATTCTTCCAAAAGAATTCTTACATTCTCCCACGTAAGAGAGAAGCGTAACCAATCTTATACAAAGTCTTCAAGAGAATAGAAGAAAGGGAAACTATACCCAATTCTTTTATATAAAGCCAGCATAAACTTTCATTAGGAAAGCATAAGAAAGGAAAATCTTTCTTATGAACACATGGGTCTCTTTCATGGACATATACCCCTAAGTAAATTATTAGCTAACGAAATCCAGAAATACGGAATAATATATCGCCACCAAGTTGGATTTATTCAAGGAAGGTAGAGTTGGCTTTTTTAAAAAATCAGTGTAATTTCCTCCACTAATAGAAAAGAGGACAAAAATCATATGATCACTTCAATAAATGCAGAAGAAACAACTGATGAAACAACATCCACTTACAATTTGAAAGAGCTCTTAGAAAACCAGGAATAGATGGAAACTTCCTTGATGTGATAAAAGGTATATGCAATAAGCACAGCAAACATCATACTTGATCAATATTTTTAAAGTTTTCTGCCTGAGATTATAGGTGAGACAAGGATATCCATTATCTCTACTTCTCTTCAACATTATACTGGAGGTCCTACTTAGTGCAGCAAAGCCAGGAAATGAAATAAAAAGTATAAAGATTGGTAAGGAAGAAATAAATCTGTCATTATTCATGGATAACATGATTGTGTATGTAGAAAATCCACAAGAATCTATAGATAAATCATAGAAATGAATAATTGAATTTAGCAAGGTCACTTGATGCAAGGTCAACATTTTTGTATACCAGTAAGAATTTTTAAATCAAAGTTTAAAAAGTGGTGACATTTATAGAACCATAAACATTAAATGTCTAGGAATAAATTTGACAAGAAGTGACTAAAACTTCTATGCTGAAGTCTATTAAATATTATTGAAATTAAAAACCTAAATAAATGGAGAGATACCATGCTTATAGAGTGAAAGCCTCAATATTATAAAGGTGTCAATTCCCCCAGAACTGACCTATAGATTCAATGAAATCTCAATCTAATCTCAGTAGGTTTTTTTGTGGAAATTGACAAGCTAGTTCTATATTTTACATAGGAATGCAAAGGGTGAAAAATAGCCAATACAATCTTGCAGAAGAAAAGCCAAGTGGAAAGACTTACACTATCAGATGTCAAAACTTAATATAAAGCTATAGTCATTAAGAAAGTGTAACACTGGGGCTTCCCTGGTGGCGCAGTGGTTGAGAGTCCGCCTGCCAATGCAGGGGACACAGGTTCGAGCCCTGGCCTGGGAAGAACCCACATGTCGCGGAGCAACTAGGCCCGTGAGCCACAACTACTGAGCCTGCGCGTCTGGAGCCTGTGCTCCGCAACAAGAGAGGCCGTGATAGTGAGAGGCCCGTGCACCGTGATGAAGAGTGGCCCCCGCTTGCCACAACTAGAGAAAGCCCTTGCACAGAAACGAAGACCCAACACAGCCAAAAATAAATAAATTAATTAATTTTTTAAAAAAAAGAAAGTATAACACTGGCACACAGGTAGACAAATAGACCAATGGGACAGAATAAAGTCCAGAAACAGATATACACATGTATGTGTGGATTTGGTTTTTTTTTTACAAGTTGACATCACAGAGCAGTGAAAAAAGGATGGTCTTTTCAACAAATGGTGCAGTGGCAATTGGATATCCATATGGAAAAAGTTAATCTTGCCTCTTACCTTACACTATATGAAAAGTAAAATAATAAAGCTCCCAAACACAGCATTGGAGAATATCTTTGTGACTTTGGGGAAGGCAAATGTTTATTGAACAGGACATAATGGCACTAACATTAAGGAAAATATTGAAAATTACACTAAAATCAAGTACTTCCGTTAATGAAAAGACGTTATTAAGACAATGGAAAGTCAAGTCACAGAAGGGAAGAAGATGTTCTCTGATGTATTAGTGGCAAAGGACTTCTATCTAGTACATAGAAAGAATTCCAACAAATCACGTAAAAGAAAGAAGACAATAGGAAAATGGGCAAAGGACTTGCACAGGCATTTCACAAAGGGGACTATCTGGTCTACAAACACATGAAAGCATGTTCACCTTCTTTAGTCATCTTGGAAATGCAAATTAAAACCACACTGAGGCAACTATTACAAGAATTTAAAAGATTGACATTACCAAGTGTTCATAAGAATAAGGGTCTACTTGGGCTTCCCTGGTGGCGCAGTGGTTCAGAGTCCACCTGCCGATGCAGGGGACACGGGTTCGTGCCCCGGTCCGCGAAGATCCCACATGCCGCGGAGTGGCTGGGCCCGTGAGCCATGGCCGCTGAGCCTGCGCGTCCGGAGTCTGTGCTCCGCAACGGGAGAGGCCACAACAGTGAGAGGCCCGTGTACTGCAAAAAAAAAAAAATATATATATATATATATATATATATATATATAGACTTTATTTTTTAGAGCAGTTTTAGGTTCACAGCAAAATTGAGCAGAAAGAACAGAGTTCCTACATACCCCGCCCCCTACACTCCCCCACCATCAGCATTCCTCATTAGTGTGGTACATTTGTCGATGAATCAGCATTGACACATCACTACCCACCAAAGGCCATGGTTTACATGAAAGTTCACTCTTGTGTTGTTCATTCTATGGATTTTGAAAAATGTATAATGACACATATCCACATTATAGTATCATACAGAATAGAGTCCCTGCTGTAAAAACTGCTTGTGCTCCATCTATTCATCCCTCCCTCCCCTGGAAACTCTG